>NC_142287.1:36729919-37065842 GCF_965620075.1 Prunus avium | reverse complement strand
GAATCAACAAAAGCCGTGCCGTTGAGCAGTACGGTTTTCGAAACCCAAATGACGAAACTGCCACTCCACCCTCCTCTTCTCGTTCTCCCATAACATTCCATTTCCCTTTGCTTATCCAATTAAACACACACTCAAAACTCTACTCTCCTCCTTACGCAGTAACGGAGGCACCCAACGCAAACCATGTCCAAATCGTCGGCCCCTTCTACCACTTCGTGTCCGCCCCTCAAACCCGACGACTATTCCCACAGCCCGGTCCACTACGCCGTCGTTTTAGCAGACCACACCACTCTCTCCCGAATCGTCGCCGCCCTTCCCCGACTCGCTGATCCCACTCAGATCCATACTGAGTCCGACTCGCTCTCTCATGAACGAACCGCCGACCAGATCTCAGCCGTACTCGACCGCCGAGACGTCCCCTACAGAGAAACGCCCCTCCACCTCGCTGTCCGACTAAACGACGCCGTCTCCGCCAAAATACTAGCCTCCGCTGGCGCTGACGTGTCCCTCCAGAACTCCGCCGGCTGGAACCCCCTGCAGGAAGCCTTGTGTCGCCGGAGCTCCGACATAGCTCTAATTCTCCTCCGGCTCCATCATCGCTCCGCTTGGGCCAAGTGGCGCCGCCGCCTTCCACGTGTCATTGCCGTGCTCCGCAGAATGCGAGACTTTTACATGGAGATCTCGTTCCACTTCGAAAGCTCCGTCATTCCCTTCGTCGGTAAGATCGCTCCTTCCGATACGTACAAGATCTGGAAGCGCGACGGGAACTTGCGAGCCGACACGTCGTTGGCCGGCTTCGACGGCCTGAAGATCCAGCGCGCCGATCAGAGCTTCCTTTTCCTCGGCGACGGCGATCAAAGCCACGATGTTCCCTCGGGATCGTTACTCGTCTTGAATCGCGACGATCGGAAAATCTTCGACGCGTTCGAGAACGCAGGGTCTCCGATGAGCGAGTCCGATATTGCCGGTTTCTGCTCCCAAACGAGCGTGTATCGGCCCGGCATGGACGTGACCAAAGCCGAGCTCGTTGGAAGGACCAATTGGAGAAGGCAGGAGAAGACGGAGAGCGTCGGAGAGTGGAAAGCTAGAGTTTTTGAAATTCACAACGTGTTGTTCAGCTTCCGCTCGAGAAAAGTCGCCAATGGAGATGCTGACGTGGCAGGGAGCGAGCAGGTGCTTCCTCTTGAGCTAGACGAAGACGACGATGGGTTTTTAGTGGCGGAGAATCCAAGCTTTGGAATTCCGGACGGTCGGAGGCACAGTAGTTTTGTGAGGGAAGACAGGGAGTTCGCGGCATTGGGAAGAAAAAGCGTGGACGTATCGTCAATGGCCGCGGCGGCGCCGCCAAGGAGGTCAATGGCGGCGCCGCCGAGAAGGTCCATGGCGGCAGCTCCTCCGAGGAGGTCCATGGCGGCAGCTCCGCCAATGAGGCCTATGGCTGCGGCGCCGGTGCAGACTAAAGAGAAAGAGTACGTGAGGAGCTTGAGGCCGTCTGTATGGTTAACGGAGCAGTTTCCGCTGAAGACGGAGGAGCTATTGCCGTTACTCGACATTCTGGCGAACAAAGTGAAGGCAGTGAGGAGGATGAGGGAGTTGCTGACCACCAAGTTCCCGCCAGGATCTTTTCCGGTGAAGGTAAGGACAAATTGGACATTTCGAACTAATTGGGGCTCAGTCTTGATTGGGTGGGGTTTAATTGCCTGTGTGGGGTCATGGGTCTTCTATTTTTGTCTGTACTTTGCTTTGCTTTTTTGGTGCTTTTTATGGTTGATGAGAGAGCCTTAAGCTGTTTAAGCAACGAGAGCTGACTTGAGCTTTTGTGACAATTGAGAAACTGTGGCCTCACTCATACAGTCAGTCTCACGCCTTTAGTGGATCCCACAAGTGAGAGCTTCATCGTTTTCTCATCACACCATTGGATGATATATCATACGTTTTGGAGCTTTTTTTGGGGGCCTCCACGGTCGGTGATCTGACTTGTAATGCTTACGATTGTCGGGTTCGTCATCCGACGGTGGTGGTAAAAGTGAGACCCGGACCATCCCGAGAATCCCAATCTTTACAGGCAGGCATTGGTTGTGGGCCCAATTATTTTGCTGACCACCCACCATTTTCAGGCAAATGACCAAACAAAAGAAACTCTAATAATAATACAGTTTCTTTGACCCTTGACTCCGCCACGTCAACAGAACCCATGGAGAGCTGACGTGGCATGTTCCCGGTCTTAACGGTTAACTGCCGATTGTGTGGATTTGTGTAGGAGACCAAAGCAGACTATTAGATTTAAAATTCATGTGTTACTTGAGTATATGGACAAACCTAGCTTAGCTTATGGTTTTTGTTTGGTGTCGGACAGGTGGCAATACCGGTTGTCCCCACAGTGAGAGTGGTGATAACATTCACAAAGTTCGTCGAGCTCCCGCCAACAGAGCAGTTCTTCACTCCAATGTCAAGCCCCAGACAGTTTATCCATGAAGGACGAGGCCAGCACCAACATCTACAGCAGGAGGAGGAGGAGGAGGAGGAGCACAAGTACAAGTCACAGAAACCATCATCCTTGTCGTCTACGTCGACGTCGTGGCTGAGGCGGAGCAGTAGCCAGTCAGGGTCGGGGAGCAAGCAGAACCACCAAGCTCAACGCGGTGCTCCACCAGCGGTGCAAGACTCGTCCGACCCTTTTTCCATTCCTAGTGGCTATACGTGGACAAGTATCGAGGACAAGTCTCGCAAGATGAGGAAATCCAAGTCCATCAGGAGATCCAAGTGACTTGTGTAATCTTCCCAATTGAATTTGACACCAAGAAATTTATGGAAATTAGTAGATAGATAGATAGATAGATTTTGATTGATGAGGAGTTACGTCATTCGTGTGCTTTTTTGTTTTTCTGAAAGTTGCATATATAAGATGATTGTAGATATGGCCATCTAATCTTCAGTCATTTTCTAAATGGAGTTTGGTTAATTAACTTAATAGAGTTGCGGGCCGCAACAAGATTTTTGGGTTTGGGCTCCAATCCAATGATGTAGACTGATTTAGTAAAGTTGTTAATCCCCAATTTTGTGTTGTCTTCTGTGGGACTAATTACTCATGCCAGTGATGTCACCTGTTTGCCGTTTGCTCAGTCTTCAAATCATTTGTCCCCAAACTAGAACAGTTATGGTGGCTAAAGTACTCTCTCTCTCTCTCTCTCGACAGCACTCGTTTACTTTCCTTTGAAGACCATTAGTCATAAAGAACCCTAAAGATAAAGAGCAAAACTTAAAACATTTCAAGTTTCCAACACGAAATTTGTACTACATTGTAATTTGTACTCTCTCTTTTGGTTTTGGTCTCTAGATTTATTTTCTTAGGTTGGGCCTAAATTTCATTTGTCACACAACTCAAATTGCATTCGAAATCTCTGCGTTCTTTCCAATGTGTTTGCTTTTTCGCCATGGCGTGTTCCCGGTCTTAACGGTTAGGAGAGGAAAGAGAGGAGAAAAACTTGCCTTTTCCGTGTTTCATACTCCTTCATCTTTCTTCACATGTTTCATGGAAATTTTACTTGAAAGAGAGTAAGAGGACTAAGAGGAAACCAAACTATTATATTTGATTTGATATAAAATGATATTCTTGTCGGTAATTGACTTTCGGACAACTAAGCTCACCTTATGGTAATGCCGGTGGTTCTCACAGAGTTGGATGAGCTCCCTCCAACTGATCAACAATTTATCTGCACTCCAATGTCAAAGCCCAAGACAATTTGTCCATCAAGGTTGGGCTCCCCTCACTCATTTCTCTCTCTCTCTTCAGAAGTGAAGCTACAATCAAGCAACATGTTTTTCCAACGGATTTTGAGACCAATTAATTTTGTATTGATTTAGTAAAATTGTTGATCCCATAGTTTTGTTTTATTTGGAGCAATTAGTCACCTGATCATGTTTTTCTCTTTGCTAAGTATTCATTTTTTAATCAATTGTGTGCCCAACTCCAAAACACAACACAAGTCTCCTGACAGAACTGGTTTGCCGATTGTCTTTGAAAGTTCCGTGACAGGCTTGGAGCCAAGGGAGTGATGACATACAAACAAAGTACAAAAGATTCTTGTTCACTCATAATAATACCCAAATGGGCCAAATCTATGGTCTTGAATGCTTGGCTGATGTGAAGGCAATGCAGCGACCAAAGGGTAAAACAAATTAGTTATGTTGGATATAAGAATTCACATTAGATATAGAAATGACTTGCTCATCTTGAATTCATTATCCTACACCTGAAGCAGTCAATTATTGAGCATTTGCACATTTGGTTGACCAGCTAAACTCAGAAAAGCAAATACCCCTCGTTTGGGGTATTTGCGTGCCCCAAAGTACTACGGGGCTCATTTGAGATGTCTATGTGCCCCGAAGTGCTATGCTATGGAGCTTATTGGGATGAGATGATGCGTCTTGAGTTGAGAACTGAGATGCCTTGTTCGTTAAGGAAAAAGATGCTCTGCCTCTCTGCCTACACCTCTGCACGTCTAGGAGTCTAGAATGGTAATGGTGGTGATGATTGTTGATAGCACAATGAAGGGAAAATGCCAAACGATGCTTTGCTTCACTGGATGGAAACCAACCAGTGAGTTGGCAAGTCCTTTAAAAAAGGTGTATATATTGAGGTGACAGACAGCCCACCCATCCCATGTGGTCCCTTGTTTCTTTTATTGAGCAGCTTCAAAGGTCTCTAAATACAACTGCAACTCGCTAGTGTTTTTGGTTAACTCCACCAATCTACACGCTATCTACAACCTGGTACCCTCTCTCTCTCTCTCTCTCTCTCTCTCTCTCTGAAATAATGGCTATCTTGATTTGCTGTTTGAAGGGTTTAAATCCTCTGTTTGTTTGCTACCAGCATAGCCTTGGTATGTTAATTGTTGTTGTTGAAGTCTATTTCTTTGCATTCATAGAGGATGATGTGGTGAGTTATGGTTTGCCTGCAAATCTTCTTGATTTGATACAAAAGCTTCCTATAAAATCTTAGATTCCATGAGTTCAGATCCATCTTCCACTGGTAATCAAAGAAAATGTGAAAACCAGATAGATGTCTCTGCATCTTTTGAATGTGGTTTGCCTTCGTCTGTAAAGAGTTTTCTACACTAACATTTCATATTGGTTGAAATTATATAAACACTTTAGATCTCCCTTTGAGTTGCTATGACTTCAACTTTAGATATATGGATTTCATTTTTCATTTTGGATGGTTGGTGATGGTAAATTTGTATCCCCCTTAAATTATTATACATGTTTATGGAACACAGGGTGGTTGAAGACTTTGAGAGAATGGCAACAGAAGCACCAGGGTGGGCCGACCAATGGGGTGCCGGTGGCATCGGTGCCCTGGAGGATGGAGACAACACCAAAGCCACAGAAAACAGCAGCAACAACAAGAAGGCAGATACCAAGTCTGGATTAGGCAAAGCCAAGGTGGCTGCAATGGCTGGCGCAGAAAAGATAAAAAATGGGACATCCAATGGTATCAAATGGATCAAAAATCAGTGCCAGAAAAAAAAGCCGTCTAAACCAGTAAACTAAATTGTCAACCTTAATAGATTGTATCCAGAGCCATCATATATCTGGAAGTCAATTGTTTGTTGTCAATTGTTTATTGTATGCCATTGATTGAAGGCCAGGACGGGTCTCTGATTTCTTTTTCTTTTTTCAGGCAACTTTTTTGGACATTGTTTCAAGCAACTTTATTTCATGCCTAATTCATCCAAAACAATCTCAATCCTAAGTAACGACCATTAGAAACAAACATAACTGGAAATTTATCAAATTAGTTAAAACCCATGCATTATAATCCCTAGAAATTCAATAAAATAAAATAATAATTAGTTCCATCATCATGTTAATGCCAATAATTTACATTTGCTAAATTCTATTTACAGTCTTGCTTTAAAAGGAACCAAAGACATTCTCTCCGCTGTAGGTCAAGTAAAGAAATCCATCTTCATCCTTGTTTTCCTCATAAATGGTAGACATCACGGCAGCTGTAACATAGGAAGAAATATTAAGACCACAACTTTGGAACAAGATCTTATGACTAAAAACAAATGAATTGCAACTGACCAGTTGGAGGGAGAGTGTTCTTGACAAAGACGAATATAGCCTTTTCTGCCTCAAGCTTGATCCTCTTCCGTACAACATAAACGAACTGTCCAACACTCAGATCAGCCGGGACAAGGTATCTGCAGAGAATAACAAAATAGCAGCACACGGTTAAGAACCCCTTGATCTTAGAGGAGCTATATGAACACAATGAACTTGGAGTTTTCCTTTCTATTAATAAGTACATTTTCAATCAGGTATGCAAATGTTATTATACACTGAAAGATATTTGGTAGGAAGACTTAGTTACTTAGGTAACCAATTCATGCAAAAACAATGATCAGGACCATTCCTATCCACTCCTAGAACTTCATTTAAGATGCCAACCAAACCGCTCTTCAACACAAATCTTTTTAGTAAAAGTTATAATTCTAAATCAGATAGACATGACTACAACCACCACATCGCATGTGCACTTCAAAATGAACAACTTACACTATACAAACATAAAATGTACTAATACAGAGGATATATAAGAAACATAGATATGAAGAGAATTAAGGCAGAAGGGAATTGGCAACTAACTTTTTCTTGTCAATGTCAGGAATGTTGCTCCTTGCAGCCTTCTCCACAATCACCTGCATGGAGACTCAAATTAGAACAGAGCATCCCCTGAATGCATAGGAGGTAAACATATTTGATCCAGTAAAATTCTTACCGGTATTCTGTCAGGATACTTCTCCCTGATACGACCAGCTTCTGCTTGTCTCCTTTCTGAAATAGTTTAGTCCAAACCATCAGAGCAGAAACATAAGAAAAACAAAAGTTTGAAAAAAGACAACAAAAAACTAAGGGCCAGTTTGATAACCATTTCAATTTTAGTTTTTAGTTTTAATTTTTAATTTTGTGTGTTATAGTATATAGAAAAATGAGAGTGAGAATGAAGAGTGAGGATGAGATTGAGAGAGAGGATGAAAGGGGAGGGGAGGGAGTAGTAAAAAAAGTGAAAAAAATTTCAAATAGATTTCAGTTTTTAGTTTTTGTTTTCACTTTTGTTACTTATCCATCCCATCCTCCCCTCTCTCATCTTCCCTCTCAATCTCATTTCACTCTCATTCTCACTTTCATTCTCCATCAATTTCCTCTATAATCTAGCACAAAAAATGAGATCTAAAAACTAAAATTGAAATGGTTATCAAACAACCCTAATTATTCAAAAAATTAAACAGACAATCTTTTCACAAAGAAGAAAAACAAAAAATTCAGCCTTTAGCAAAAAAAAGTTGGACTATTTAGAATCTCACGACTTAATTCCATCTATCAAACAAGCAATGGATAAAACACAAGCAATAGATAATACCAAAATTTAAATAATACCAAACACAAGCAATGGATAAAAAGCCGAACTTTTGTTTATCAAAAGACAAAAGGAAAAAAAGCAAACTTTATCCGCAAAACAGCCTCCATTATTCAGGTTCATGAAGTAGACATCAAAGACTACCACCAAATACTAAAAGAAACCAAAATAGGGATATGTGTATTGCACAAATAATATAATTAACCAAAAGCTAAAAAACAAACCTAGAGAATGGTCAAGCTTGAACGAGTTTTTGTCCATGGCGAAACTCCCACTGCGATTGTTCTCTGCAAATTTCAAACAACGAAACATCACAACCGCACAAAAAGTCCCTCTTACCCAAAAATTGTATAACAAGAGCAAATACAAGTATGACAAGAAAACGATGTAGAATTATGTTTTGCACGAAAGAAAAAAACATACCAAACACGAAAGGGGAATCGATTATGGTTTTGGGGATTGATGAATTGATTGGTTGAGGACTGCGAAAAGAAGAGAGAGGGTCAAAATCAAACAGAGAAGGACAGAATTATTGGAGGCAAAGAATGGTATATTTATATATACACAACGTATAAATTAAGGGTTTAGTATCGGGGAAGAGACTTGTTGGAGGTTCCTTTCCGATTCGAACACGAAATCCAGACTTGTGGTCTTCTCTATCTATATCTCTTCTTGATTCGGCGTGTTGCGGGCAAACTCTCTCTGGGTCCGTCCGAGTCACCAAAGCGACGCCGTTTACGCTTGTAACTTATATAACTATTTACATAAAATCTTTATTTTTATTTTTTTTAAAGGAAAAAATGTCGGAAATTTCGGTGAGAATTCAGTAAATATGGTAATTAATATTCTTGCTGACCAAGTTATGTACACGTGTTAAGTTTGAGCGTAAACATATGATTCTTTCCTATCCCTTGATTTTCCCGGCTCTCAACCAATCAATTCATTTCATTTGACCGGGAATTCCAACGTCATTCAGTTAAAAGCTTTATCGTGTTTTGCACGTGATCAATCTCTAACAATCTAGTGCCCCAAGAGCCGAACCATATACCTGGTACCATGTCAAAAAATCCAAGGAATTCTTCCCCAACACTGTTTACACGAATTCTTTAGTCCATGGGCTTTGTTTCTAAAGCCAAGTTTATGAGCTCCAAATTCAAAGTATCTTTCACATCATTGATACATTCTTTTCTTTTCTTTTTTTGGTCAAATATCATTGGATACATTCTTGGAATGCCATCTTAGAATATCCAAGCCACAATTAAATGGGACATAAATTTATGGGGGCACAGGGCATAATTCTGGATAGATGTGCCAGGTTTGGGTGTCCACAAGGCAGGCTTTTGGGCCACACCAAATATCCCATTGAAATAAAACTGCTTCCATATTTCTATCTAGTAGCCAAGCCTGGCTCAGCCCACAAGGTATGCAGGCTAGGTGACGGCACAGGGCCGCGAAAATATAAGGCCTCCTACAGACCTCCACTCCATAAGCTCTAGCAACAACAAAAAGAAAGCCTTTTGTGTGAAACTAATGTTTTTTTAATTTTTTTTGGGTCTTTTTCTTTATCTTTCATATAATGAGCCCCCCCTTTTTTTTTTTTATACTTAAACTAACCTACTTACCACCTAAGTTTGAAACTTTTTATTATAATTTTTGTTCAAAATTAGGCAAGTGTTAAACAAAAAAGGCCTCATTTTTCATTTTTGCCCAGAGCCTCCAAAAACAATACACAAACCTTTATCCAAGCCACTCCAAATGATGTTTAATTTATCCCACCATTACCATATAATAAAGCATCAATCAAGTTTGCTACAAGTAATAAACTACTAAACCAGAGACATAGAGAAGTGAATGTTAACATGAACTTACAAACGCTAGGTCATATTTCATCCAAAAAAAGTTCAAGTTGGTTTACGAAACCAACTACTAAACAAGAGGCAAAGAGAAGTTGTGAATGTGAATAGGAAAATTAAGAATGCTACCAAAGGTCATATCCTACCAAAATTCTTATGTTGTTTGGAAATACTTGAATGGCACGCAATGAATTAAGACCACCGTAAGAGGAGGAGCTGGAACCATCTTTTAATTACATATCCGGCAAATAGTAATCTTCCCTTGTTAATCCTCAAGGCTAACATCACAATATACTAGTGAGTTGCTGAGATTGACGTGAAGAAGTTAGTTGCAAATTCAATTTCCTTGTACTTTAAGGCCCCGTTTGGTTCATGGGAAAGGAGACTTGGGAATGGGAATTCAATTCCTTTCCCATGTTTGGTAAGTTCGGGCATGGGAAATAGATGCCTTGCACATGGGAAAGTAGGGGGGAAAGTGATTCCCTCCTCTTAACTTGGGTTTTGTTTTCCCTCCTCATGGGAAAGTTTGGGAAAATGAGCCAACATTCAATGCACAATTTTCATGACTATTTTGTCCCTATGAACAATTTATAATTACAACGTATCATTAAATGCATTCTTTTTTTATTTGATTTAATATGGATATAATTGGAAAATTATACAAACTCTGTTTTCCATTCCTACTCAAAACAAACATGGGAAAGGAAACAAAGTGAAATCTCCCGGTTACTTTCCCAACATTACCAAACGTGGGAAATGAATCTTTCATTCCCATTCCTTGGGAAATGACATGGGAATTGATTTCCCCTCAAATCCATTCCGTGAACCAAACGGGGCCTAAGTGTATCTTGATTTGTATTATTGCTACCATACCATGGAATAGAAATGTTTTAATTCCATACACCTCAGGCTTTCGTCCATACAGTAATGGACTAAAGTTTATTTTGCCCACTAAGTATTTTTTACTATCATCATCATCAACAATTCTGACAACCTCCACCCTTCTACTCGAAGCATCATCACTATAATCAATATCAGTTTCATCCCTATGATGAGGGGTCTCCACTGCTTCCATTTCCTTTTCCACATAGATAATAATACAATAGACTAGATGATATAGTAGGCTCATCGTTGAGTTGCTTCCAAATTAGTGTTGAATCATCCAACAAAATAATAATAATACGAATATCCTCGTCAAAATCGTCTAAGTTTTCAAAATGATAATACTTAAACATGTACCAAGTCCTTCCTGAATAATACTTAAAACCATACTCCGCCACATATAAACAACCATGTTGGATCATAAAATATTTAATATCCGCTCCAACTCCTCCGCATTCATATAGTCTCAAGGGTCCAAAACCCCAATCTATTGCGATGTTCGATCAATTGTCCTAAACACCTACACATAGTGAAGGTCTAAATCCTCCATTATGTTTTTGTTGTTGCAAATGAAGTCGTGCATTTTAAAGTGTACATGTAGTTTATGCTTACATAGATTATAGATAGGATGTATTCATGTGTTCAATTTGTGCATTTAGATGTACTTAAGTTATTACTACAAAGTCAAACTCCAAGTTCAATTTGTGTTGGTAATTAATGTTCTCTCAATTGAAGATTTTGTTTCTGACTGCAGGTACCTTGTCCCTAAGGATGCATTTTTTTGGAGATTTTGTTGATTATGTTCGGATGTAGATCTTTCTAAGCCGAGCTACCTCACTCAGTAAAGTCATCCGCATATCTAGCCCAAAGTCTTTTCATCACCTTACAATACTTGGCACCATACACCTTCAACTCTCATCAATAACGGTAATGATTAAGGTTTATTTTGCCCACCAGGTATTCTTGACTATCATTATCATCAACTATGCTAACAACCTCTACCCTTTTACTCGGACCATCATCACTATAATCAATATCAGTTTCATCCCAATGATGATGGGTCCTCCACTGCATCCACTTTCTCTCCAACATTGGTAATAATACAATATACTAGATGATACATTGGGCTCATCATTGAGTTCCTTCCAAGTTAGTGTCGAATCATCCAACAAAATAATAGTACGAGTATCCTCGTCAAAATTGTCTAAGTTTTCAAAATAATAATATTAAAACATGTACCAAGTCATTCATTAATAATACTTAAAACAATACTCCGCCATATATAAACAACCATGTTTGATCATAACATATTTAATAATTCGCTCCAACTTCTCCGCATTCATATAGTCCCAAGGGTCAAAAAACCTAATCTATTACGATGCTCTATCAATTGTCCTAAACACATACACATAGCGAAAGTCTAAATCCTCAATTATGTTATCCACGGCATAAACTACATATAGCCACTTAACAACTACCTCCCAATCCATCTCAAATATACGAAGATTTGTCCAATTTTGACGATTATTCTTTCTAAGATACCTCATGATTTATTAGGTGGTTAGTGACATTTGGTATCTCTAACGCAATATTGCATTTGTTTTCATAAGGAGATTTTGAACTCCATCTTCTAGTTGCTATGCATTATTTTAATAATTAATCACGTGTAGCACCAAACATAGGATTGGATTATTGTCAAATTTATTTGGAACCTCATTGGGAGCACCCTAAGGGTTGTCTACATCAAGTCTCATATCTTTTTCCTCCAGATCAAAAGAACCAAATTAAAAAGAAGAAACATAAAAATTAACGCAAGTGAAATGAATAAGTATATCACATAATAGAACAAACATAGAAATCAACTACTAAATTGCTATCTTGTGAGGAGCTGATGTCAATGTCCTCGTAGTCGAACACCCACTCTAGCCTGCCCGAAACAACATTATCCCACGACATGTTGCTTATATCCAACTCAGTGAAATGCATAGGCATCCAGTCTTTAGAATATATTATACGATATTCATTAACCATAGAATATATTGCAGGCACTTTAGTTGTGCATAGAATTATTGAACGGAAAGAATACCATAACCTTAGAAGTGATCGGAAGGACAATTTTGATTAATATAGTAATTCAAAAGCATCTTTGTATTACAACGCATCAATCACCACAGTATAAAGCATCATTTGCTCCAAAAAGCATCATTGTATGATAAAGCATCAATCACCATAGTATAAAGCATCCTTTGCTCCAAAAAGCATCATTGTATGACAATATAAGGCATCCTTTGCCCCAAAACAGTAACTAAGAAACTAGAATGTATAGTAATCCATCAAATAAGTTGGCTGTTTACGCTTCCTATTGGGCCTGCTACAAGAAGTCCTGCATCATGTCCGGGGTCTAGGTCATCGTACACAAAAGCTCCTTGCAACTCGGACTCGATGACCTCACCCCAAGACATTCCGCTTATGTCTACTTCTATTCCGGATTCAGTTGGCCCATCTGTAAAATAGCTGATACTTGGCACCATTCATCTCCAACTCTCATCCATAACGGTAATAACTAAGGTTTATTTTGCCCAACAGGTATTCTTGACTATCATCATCATCAACTATCCTAACAACCTCCACCATTTGACTCGGACCATCATTACAATAATCAATACCAGTTTCATCCCCATGATGATGGGTCCTCCACTGCATCCATTTCCTCTTCAACATAGATAATAATACAATATACTATATGATACATTGGGCTCATCATTGAGTTCCTTACAAGTTAGTGTCGAATCATCCAACAAAATAATAGTACGAGTATTCGAGTCAAAATCATCAAAGTTTTCAAAATAATAATATTAAAACATGTACCAAGTCATTCATTAATAATACTTAAAACAATACTCCGCCATATATAAACAACCATGTTTGATCATAACATATTTAATAATTCGCTCCAACTTCTCCGCATTCATATAGTCCCAAGGGTCAAAAAACCTAATCTATTACGATGCTCTATCAATTGTCCTAAACACATACACATAGCGAAAGTCTAAATCCTCAATTATGTTATCCACGGCATAAACTACATATAGCCACTTAACAACTACCTCCCAATCCATCTCAAATATACGAAGATTTGTCCAATTTTGACGATTATTCTTTCTAAGATACCTCATGATTTATTAGGTGGTTAGTGACATTTGGTATCTCTAACGCAATATCTCTAACACATCATTTACTCCAAAAAACATCATTGTATGATAAAGCATCAATCACCATAGTATAAAGCATCCTTTGCTCCAAAAAGCATCATTGTATGACAATATAAAGCATCCTTTGCTCCAAAACAGTAACTAAGAAACTAGAATGTATAGTAATCCTTCAAATAAGTTGGCTGTTTACGCTTCCTATTGGGCCTGCTACAAGAAGCCCCTGCATCATGTCCGGGGTCTAGGTCATCGTACACGAAAGCTCCTTGCAACTTGGACTCGATGACCTCACCCCAACACATTCCGCTTATGTCTACTTCTATTCCGGAGTCAGTTGGCCCATCTATAAAGCATTCTTTGCTCCAAAAAGCATCATTGTATGACAATATAAGGCATCCTTTGCCCCAAAACAGTAACTAAGAAACTAGAATGTATAGTAATCCTTCAAATAAGTTGGCTGTTTACGCTTCCTATTGGGCCTGCTACAAGAAGCCCCTGCATCATGTCCGGGGTCTAGGTCATCGTACACAAAAGCTCCTTGCAACTCGGACTCGATGACCTCACCCCAACACATTCCGCTTATGTCTACTTCTATTCCGGAGTCAGTTGGCCCATCTGTAAAATAGCTGATACTTGGCACCATTCATCTCCAACTCTCATCCATAACGGTAATAACTAAGGTTTATTTTGCCCACCAGGTATTCTTGACTATCATCATCATCAACTATCCTAACAACCTCCACCATTTGACTCGGACCATCATTACTATAACCAATACCAGTTTCATCCCCATGATGATGGGTCCTCCACTGCATCCATTTCCTCTTCAACATAGATAATAATACAATATACTATATGATACATTGGGCTCATCGTTGAGTTCCTTACAAGTTAGTGTCGAATCATCCAACAAAATAATAGTACGAGTATTCGAGTCAAAATCGTCTAAGTTTTCAAAATAATAATATTAAAACATGTACCAAGTCATTCATTAATAATACTTAAAACAATACTCCGCCATATATAAACAACCATGTTTGATCATAACATATTTCATAATTCGCTCCAACTTCTCCGCATTCATATAGTCCCAAGGGTCAAAAAACCTAATCTATTACGATGCTCTATCAATTGTCCTAAACACATACACATAGCGAAAGTCTAAATCCTCAATTATGTTATCCACGACATAAACTACTTATAGCCACTTAACAACTACCTCCCAATCCATCTCAAATATACGAAGATTTGTCCAATTTTGACGATTATTCTTTCTAAGATACCTCATGATTTATTAGGTGGTTAGTGACATTTGGTATCTCTAACGCAATATCTCTAACGCATCATTTGCTCCAAAAAACATCATTGTATGATAAAGCATCAATCACCATAGTATAAAGCATCCTTTGCTCCAAAAAGCATCATTGTATGACAATATAAAGCATCCTTTGCTCCAAAACAGTAACAAAGAAACTAGAATGTATAGTAATCCTTCAAATAAGTTGGCTGTTTACGCTTCCTATTGGGCCTGCTACAAGAAGCCCCTGCATCATGTCCGGGGTCTAGGTCATTGTACACAAAAGCTCCTTGCAACTCGGACTCGATGACCTCACCCCAACACATTCCGCTTATGTCTACTTCTATTCCGGAGTCAGTTGGCCCATCTATAAAGCATCCTTTGCTCCAAAAAGCATCATTGTATGACAATATAAGGCATACTTTACCCCAAAACAGTAACTAAGAAACTAGAATGTATAGTAATCCTTCAAATAAGTTGGCTGTTTACGCTTCCTATTGGGCCTGCTACAAGAAGCCCCTGCATCATGTCCGGGGTTTATTTTGCCCACCAGGTATTCTTGACTATCATCATCATCAACTATCCTAACAACCTCCACCATTTGACTCGGACCATCATTACTATAATCAATACCAGTTTCATCCCCATGATGATGGGTCCTCCACTGCATCCATTTCCTCTTCAACATAGATAATAATACAATATACTATATGATACATTGGGCTCATCATTGAGTTCCTTACAAGTTAGTGTCGAATCATCCAACAAAATAATAGTACGAGTATTCGAGTCAAAATCGTCTAAGTTTTAAAAATAATAATATTAAAACATGTACCAAGTCATTCATTAATAATACTTAAAACAATACTCCGCCATATATAAACAACCATGTTGGATCATAACATATTTAATCGTCCGCTTCAACTTCTCCGCATTCATATAGTCGCAAGGGTCAAAAAACCCAATATATTATGATGCTCTTTCAATTGTCCTAAACACATACACATAGCGAAGGTCTAAATCCTCAATTATGTTATTTATGGCATAAACTACATACAACCACTTAACAACTTCCTCCCAATCCATCTCAAATATACGAAGATTTGTCCAATTTTGACGATTATCATTTCTAAGATACCTCATGATTTATTAGGTGGTTAGTGGCATTTGGTATCTCTAATGCAATATTGCACTTGTTTTCATAAGGAGATTTTGAACTCCATCTTCTAGTTGCTCTGCATTATTGTAATAATTAATCATGTGTAGTAGGTTTCCAAAACAGTACCTAATAAACAGACTAGTAGGTGTAATAATCCTTGAGATAACTGGTTGTTGATGCTTCTTCTTGGGCCTACAAGCATCATGTTCGGGGTCTAGATCATCGTAGACGAAAGCACCTTGTAACTCGGAGTGCATGACCTCATCCCATGACATCCTATTTATGTCTACTACCATTTCGGGGACATTAGGCATGTGTCTAGAGTAGGTGATGCAGAATGTATCTCTGTTAAACTTTCGTCTAAGGATACCCTTCACTCGTAGTTCTAGAGCAGGTACGCTGCCACATTCAAAGTAATCACACATAAATCTCACCTAATGTTCGCTCTCATGTGATATTACTCGTATGATAGGTAGTGACATAGGACCATTATCGAAGGAGGAGTTGAAGCCATCTCCATCACCTCCACCGTCATTGGAACCGCTTCCATCACCACCTGCTCCTTCATCCTCGGTATCATCTTCTCCTTCATGCACGGCATCATCCTCTCCTTCATCTCCATTGTCATCACTCAAATCCATGTCATCCTCACTAGCAGGAGCCTCAAGGTCATCTACATCCATATTTTTACCTTTAATGATGCCCTTCATATCAAAGTAACCTAATAAGCAGAGAGAAAAATAAAATATGAGTGGAGAGAACACAAGTACATTTTGAATCCATTAAAAAAAAAAATAAACTAACCATCCTTATTAGCTTTGCTCCAACTTTGGATCATAACATATTTAATCATCCACTCCAACTCCTCCGCATTCATATAGTCCCAAGGGTTCAAAAACCAAATCTATTGTGATGCTCCATCAATTGTCCTAAACACCTACACATAGTGAAGGTCTAAATCCTCCATTATGTTATCTATGGCATAAACTATAGATAATCACTTAAAAACTTCCTCCAAATCCATCTCAAATATACGAAGATTTGTCCAATTTTGACGATTATCCTTTATAAGATACCTCATGATATATTGGGTGGTCAGTGACGTTTGGTATCTCTAACGCAATATTGCACTTGTTTGCATAAGGAGATTTTGAACTCCATCTTCTAGTTGCTATGCATTATTTTAATAATTAATCATGTATAGCACCAAACATTGAATTATTGTCAAACTTATTTGAAACCTCATTGGGAGCACCCTAAGGGCGCATTCATATAGTCGCAAGGGTAAAAAAAAACCTAATCTATTATGATGCTCTATCAATTGTCCTAAACACATACATATAGCGAAGGTCTAAATCCTCCATTATGTTATCTATGACATAAACTACATACAGCCACTTAACAACTTCCTCCCAATCAATCTCAAATATACGAAGATTTTTTCAATTTTGACGATTATCCTTTCTAAGATACCTCATGATTTATTAGGTGGTTACGCAATATTGCATTTGTTTTCATAAGGAGATTTTGAACTCCATCTTCTAATTGCTCTGCATTATTGTAATAATTAATCATGTGTAATAGGTGTCCAAAACAGTACCTAATAAACAGACTAGTAGGTGTAATAATCCTTGAGATAACTGGTTGTTGATGTTTCTTCTTGGGCCTGCAAGCATCAGGTTTGGGGTCTAGATTGTCGTAGACGAAAGCACCTTGTAAATCGGAGTGCATGACCTCATCCCATGACATCCTATTTATGTTTACTACCATTTCAGGGACATTTGGCGTGCGTCTAAAGTAGGTGATGTGAAATGTATCTCTGTTAAATTTTTTGTCTAAGGATACCCTTCACCCGTTGTTCTAGAGCAGGTACGCTGCCACATTCAAAGTAATCACGCATAAATCTCACCTGATGCTTGCTCTCATGCGATATTACTCGTATAATAAGAAGTGACATAAGACCACCGTTGAAGGAGGAGTTGAAGCCATCCTCATCACCCCCACCATTATTGGAACCACTTCCATCACCACCTGCTCTTTCATCCTCAGTATCATCCTCTCCTTCATCTCCATTGTTGTCACTCAAATCCATGTCATCCTCGGTGGCAGGAGCCTCAGGATCATCTACATTCATATCTTTACCCTCAATGATGCTCTCTATATGAAAGTAACCTAATAAGCAGCAGAAAAATAAAATATGAGTGGAGAGAACACAAGTACATTTTGAATCCTAAAAAAAAAACATAAAAAAACTAACCATCTTTATTAGCTTTGCTCCAACTTTGGATCATAACATATTTAATCATCCGCTCCAACTCCTCTGCATTCGTATAGTCCCAAGAGCCCAAAAACCCAATATATTGTGATGCTCCATCAATTGTCCTAAACACCTACACATAGTGAAGGTCTAAATCCTCCATTATGTTATCTATGACATAAACTACGATAGCCACTTAAAAACGTCCTCCCAATCCATTTGAAATATACGAAGATTTGTCCAATTTTGACGATTATCCTTTCAAAGTTACCTCATGATATATTGGGTGGTCAATGACGTTTGGTATCTGTAACGCAGTATTGCACTTGTTCCATAAGGAGATTTTGAACTCCATCTTCTAGTTGCTATGCATTAATTTAATAATTAATCATGTATAGCACCAAACATAGGATTTGATTATTGTCAAACTTATTTGGATCCTCATCAGGAACACCCTAAGGGTTGTCTACATTAAGTCCCATATCTTCTTCCTCCATATCAAAAGAACCAAATTAAAAAGATGAAACATAAAAATTAATGCAAGTGAAATGGATAAGTATATCAAATTATATAACAAACATAGAAATCAACTTCTAAATTGCTACCTTGTGAGGAGTGTATGTCAATGTCCTCGTAGTCGAACACCCATTCTAGCTTGCCCGAAACAACATCTCCCATGACATGTTGCTTATATCCACCTCAGTGAAATGTATAGGCGTCTAGTCTTTGAAATATATTATACGATATTCATTAAGTGTGAGATCTTTCTCGATTTCACTGAGGATATTTTTCACCTGCTCATGTAAGGTAGCCAAGCGACCACACTCAGTAAATTCTTCCGCATATCCAGCCCAAAGTTTTTTATCACCTTACAATACTTGGCACCATTCACCTCCAACTCTCATCCATAACGGTAATGACTAAGGTTTATTTTGTCAACTAAGTATTCTTGACTATCATCATCATCAACTATCCTAACAACCTTCACCATTTTACTCGGACCATCATTACTATAATTAATATCAGTTTCATCCCCATGATGATGGGTCCTCCACTGGATTCATTTCCTCTCCAACATAAATAATAATACAATAGGCTAGATGATACATTAGGCTCATCATTGAGTTCCTTCCAAGTTAATGTTGAATCATCCAACAAAATAATAGTGTGATTATCCTCATCAAAGTCGTCTAAGTTTTCAAAATGATAATCCTCAAACATGTACCAAGTGCTTCGTGAATAATACTTAAAACCATACTCCGCCGTATATAAACAACCATATTGGATCATAACATATTTAATCATCCGCTCTAACTTCTCCGCATTCATATAGTCCCAATGGTCCAAAAACCCAATCTATTACGATGCTTCATCAATTGTCCTAAACACCTATACATAGTGAAGGTCAATGGAATTTTGTAACTATGATGCAATATTAAACTCGTTTATTTTGAACTCCATCTTCCAGTTGCTTTGCAATATTGTAATCATTAATCATGTGTAGCACAAAACATAGGGTTGGATTAGTGTAATCCAATATAATCCAATCTATTTCAATCTATTTCAAATCTAATCCAATATATTCCAATCTCTTCGGCCTATACATCGCATAAATGATCCTTGATTTCCTACCAAGTCAATGCCGATAGATCGAGCTGACCAAAAACATCGTAGTACTCAAAATTGTAGTTAGTGAAATCCAGGTAATAATGCATGAGAATCTTTATAATATGTTTCTCTAACTCCATCACATTCATAAACTCCAAAACGTTCACGAGTCTAATTTTATGGGAAACCGTGTCACTAATAATTCTAATCACCTGAACATACTTAACATTTGGATCCTCACCGGGAACACCCTGAGGGTCGCCTACATACATTCCCTCTCCATTTCTAGTATCATCTCCTTCATCTAAATCTCTTTCATCCCATTCATCCAAATCATCTTCATCCTATTTATCTAAATCATTTGCCTCTTGAATGTTATGTATGACGTGCACAAGTTTTAGGAGGTCAAGAACTTGCTGCCAAGGCAAGTCGAATATGTAGAGTTCAGTCCCTCCTGAATAATACTTAAAACTATACTTCGTCATATCTAAACAACCATGTTGGATCAGAACATATTTAATCATCCGCATTCAGATAGTCCTGAGGGTCCATATGCCCAATGGTTTGCGATGCTCCATCAATTATCCTAAATACGTGCACATATTGAAGGTCTAAATCCTCCATTATGTTATATATAATATAAACTACATATATCCACTTAACACATGAGCATCCTAGTAACTAGCTTTTTGTACTAAAATTGAGCTTCACTTTATGTGTGTGAAATGAAACTAGAGAAAAAGTATCTTGATTTCTTATCATCTAGAAACTTCTTTTTATAAAAACATATACACCGCTCTCATAATCTCATTTCTCATTTGGTTTTTCAATTTCTAACTTCTTGTTCACTCTCAAATAGCGATTGGATATGATCCCATTGCTCTGTGCCCTAAAGAGCACCAAAAGATCTACTAGGAATGGTTCAACGTGGTTGATTATAGTATACTTTAATTAACTTACTAAATTATGATCAAACCTTGGTTTTCATACTTAGCTATGTTTTTTTTTCCTAGTCTAAGTTAGTGTCAAACTCATTTGGATCCTCATCGGGAGCACCCTGAGGGTCGTCTACATCAATTCCCCCATCTTCATACTCCAGACCAAAATAACCAAATTAAAAAGAAGAAACATAAAAATTAACGCAAGTGAAGTGGAGAAGTACATCACATAATAGAACAAATATAGAAATCAACTACTGGATTACTACCTTGTGAGGAGTGTATATCAATGTCCTCGTAGTCGAACACCCCTTCTAGTTTGGCTGAAACAACAACATCCCATGACATGTTGGTTATATCCACCTCAGTGTATGCACCTAGTCATTATCTCCACCATCAACTAATATGAATTCCATTATTATCAATTTGAAAACTCGGATGACTTTGACGTTGATATCTGTACTATTATTTTGTTAGATGATTCGATACTAACTTAGGAGGAACTCAGTGATGAGCTAGATGTGGTAGCCTACAAAATTGGACTTGTGGACCATGTCGAGCATTTATGTCTAATGAAGTTGGAGGAGGGGATTATCATGATATTAGTGAATACAGGTTTGTTCATTCAACATTATCAGGATTTTAGTGAATACATGTTTGAGTATTATCAATTTGAAAATTTGGACGACGTTGACGAGAATACTCGTACCATTATTCTGCTGGATGATTTTGCATTAACTTGGGAGGAACTCAACGATAAGCTAGATCTGGTAGCCTGCAAAATTGGACTTGTGTACCATGTTGAGGATCTATGTCGAAAGAAGTTGGAAGAGGATAATTTTCGTACCATTACTCTGTTGGATGATTCGACATTAACTTGGGAGGAACTCAACGATGAGCTAGACATGGTAGCCCACAAAATTGGACTTGTGCACCATGTTGACCTTGTCAAGCATCTAAATTGAACGGAGTTTGGACTTGTGGACCTTGTCGAGCATCTAAATTGAACGGAGTTGGAGGAGGGGATTACAATTATGATCATGCAACATTATCAGATATCATTGAGTACAAGTTGAGTCTTATCAATTTGAAAAATTGGATGACTTTGACGAGCATACTCGTACCATTATCATGTTGGATGATTCAACACTAATTTGGGAGGAACTCAACGATGAGCTAGACATGGTAGCCCCACAAAATTGGACTTGTGGACCTAGTAGCAGTCGAGCATCTAATGGAGTTGGAGGAGGGGATTACATATATGATTATGCAACATTACCTGGATTTTATTAAGTACAAGTTCGAGTATTATCAATTTGAAAACTTGGACACTCAGTACTATTATTTTGCTAGATGATTTGACACTAACTTGAGAGGAACTCAACAATGACCTAAACGTGGTATTCATACTAAAGACCCACACTTTAATTTAGTATTCATACTAAAGACCCACACTTTAATTTAGTGATCATATGAAACATATATATTCTTCCTTTTGTTATGTATGTAATGTGAATGTCAATACATCACATTAACAAACAATGATCATGACACTAAGAGCTAAAAGCTAGACACGTATATAATATACACTCTTACTTTGGTATGTATAATGTGAATGCCAATACGTATTATATGGTATTAATTGCTTATATTCCATTATTTTCTCCCTTTTTTATTCGAAGACCCACCGTTACGAACTGCATTCTTTCTAATATTCCAAATTGGAAATTACTTATAAGGTCACCTTCCCTTTGGCCAAAACCATGTAGTTTCTTAAAACAGGTTGCATGTTGTCGCTGTCTTTAACATAGGTACCTACCTTGAGGATTAACAATGGAAGATTACTATTTGCCGGATATGTTATGAAAAGATGATGAATTTTGAAAAACGAAATAATAATTGTTCAAAACCCCAACTGAATTGCATATTTGCTCCACTGGCAAGCAATTCAACATGCAATTCATTATTCATTAATCTTGACTCGATGTTGTATTATTAGATGTACAGAATAAAGACAATAATAATCATTTGTAACTAGGAAAGGAGAGTGAAGGCATACGACAAACATATCTGGAAACATATTATGAATATGAAGCCTAGTCCATGGCAGAGAACTTACAATATAGCTCCCCACCATCAAAAGAATGGGGTTGTTAGAAAATCTATCTTCATCTTTCCAGCTGCCATGGGGATTGATTTCCACGGAGAATGGCCCCCAACGGCAATCCCTTTTCCTTAACTGTGTAATCATTCTATATTTTTGGTATTACGTACATTCTCTATATCAACGTAGACATAGCCTGGGCGGGAATGGAAAAATAAAAAACATCTGCATGTTTTTTCCAGATTATCCGCACATCCTTCATGAGATTGGAAGAATATCAGCCATTCATTGAGAAAACCTCGCATTCCAAATAGCGTTCTTGTCCTCACCGCAACGTTCGTGAACATCCATTATCCTCTCAACAGACCTGCAAATCCCGCTGCATCGCCAATCAAATGAAGCAGCGCAGATGTTGCCTGTCATAGCCTTCCACACACAATCTGCAAAACATATTACACCATCAACTCCATAGCATGCATGTAAGCAGGAATTTACCTATTTGTCTACTTCTGGATTTCATGCTTTAAGTTCCTACTAAAGACAGATGGCAGGCTCTGCCCCATACTGCAGGTGCAACCCCCAAGCTATAGTTATTATATCTCGAATGACCATAGGCAAAACAATCATTCAAACGAGAACTACTACAGGAGAGTCAAAGATTTTCAAATTACCTGGTGGGGTACCACAACAGAGTCTTCTATCATCCACCTGTTCTACGTCTAAACCAATAAACCAAGATCCCAATGAAACATCTTCATTGGCATATTTGTGCAGCACATCCCTTCCACAATCAGGAAATAAGAACAAATCAAAGATTAAGAAGCACAAAGTCTATAGTATCTAATTAATATTGCAACTCATTCAATCATCAACAGGATTAAAGGCTTTGAGTTTCATTTAGCTCAAAGAATAAAGACAAAGCACGAACTTACTGGTTTATTGATATGTAAGTTGCCAAATCTTTTGAGATAGCATATAACTGTCCTGTAGCATGTCGAAAATACTTGTTTCCCACCTCACCAAATTTCCAATACTCTGGTTCATGATATTTCACTCCCCTATTCCACAATAAAAATACCATGAAAACCATGCTCACCAATATCTAAATATAAATCCAACTGAAAAATAATAGACCACTCTGCTTACTTTCGAGCAAGGACTGGACCTGACTTCATGCAACCAATATAGACTCGGGGTTTCAAATGATGTTTAGATAGAATCATTCCAAGTGTTGCTGTGGTAAATGAAACGCAAATTAAACCAACAGGTTGAAAAAGGGATAAATTAAAATGTTGAGCTATAATGTTAGTAATGCAGTCAAACAAATATATGGTCTAATGCAATCCTGAGCAACTTTTGAGAAATGAACCGATATGGGAAAAATATTAAATTTATGTTACCTAAATTTACATGGACATCATCATCAACTTTGACATAAAATTCAGCATCCCACAAAGCAACAGCTGTTGAAAAATAGGTCTTTGTCTTGGCTGATAATTCCAGGTAGCCCTCAACATGGTTCTGCATATGTAGTATGTATCAGAAACTGCAACGGCCTGCTAGATATAAGAATAATTCCACTGCAGCAAAACCATGAAAAATAATATTTGACTAAAATGAACAAAAAAATCACCAGCCTCAACAAGTCTTCATTGACTTGCTCCTCTGCTTCAATAGCTTTATCAAGAATACCACCAGCCGTCGAACTAGTAACAACAGCAAAATCAATAAATGTCGATATTACAGAAATTCATATTCAATAGCATAGGAAGTATAATTAGGCCACTGACGCTGGATTGAAGTAGGCATGGCAAAAACCTCACCTGTGACCTATAACAAACCGTATGACTATGCCCTTCTCTTCTTCCAGCTTCTTTCTTTCCTCGCCTGGTAAATATTTTTCAACTAGAAACCATTAATCATAACTCGAATAAGGAACTCAAGTAGCACATTAACATCACAATTACATTAAACCTAAACGCATAATGCACCTTGTGGCATCCAAGTTGCACGTACGGAATCTCTTCTTTTTCGGCTATTAAAAGCTGTATTGATCCCTATAACCATGAAGTACTTTTTTTTAGAATTTGATTGAACAGTCTTCAAATTTCCTGATATAGGAGAGCCATTATGTACAGATTCATGCGTTCCCCTGGAAGCGGCTAATTTCATCTCCAAATTTGAAATTGTTTTATTTAGCTCCCTGCATGCATAGATACTTAGCAATAAGCTTGCATTTTGGTGCCTCAAGACACTGCAGCATTTCTTATAAGAAGCATCAGCATAGCTTACTGAATGACATGATTAGTAGCTTCCCCTGGACTATCATTGGACGTGTGCTTTATAACCTTCAAAGATAGGCAGAAAGTTGGAGAAAAGATTTACCAAAAAACAAACAAAAACATCATTGGCAAAGGATTAATAAAAAGTTAACGGAATAATTAAACGGCAAAGTGAAACCAAAAATATCAGTATAGTTATAGCTGCATATGAAAGAAAGAAGAGTAAATAAAATAAATCTCTCCCAAAGTTCAGTGAAACTATAGAAACCTCCCTTCTATATTGAGAACCCTCCTAATATTTTTCTCAAAAACATGATCCGTGATGCAGTGAGACTAAAAAGATTTCCATTTGCAAGTACTCTCGCCCAGAATTCTTTATCGTCATGGTAATGACTAAATGGCATTATTCTTTGAAGTTTTCGATTCGTGACCAAAGAATTTGTTCAGCTATCAAAACCCGACCTCATTTTCAAAAGCTATTCGTTATGCAACTGAAGACTTGAAGACCTGAGAATAAATACACTTACAAGCTTCTGATTACAACCATCAGGTTCTGAATATATCCTTTCAGCTCCAATTCTAGATGGCCTTGATTCATGCACCATCCACAACCTGACAAAAAAATATTCTTGACTATTATGACAAGCATATACTAAATCACTAATTTCAGTTGTGATATCACACATATAATTGACTCGAGCATAAGTAGAGCACTTAGACCAAACTCCAAACTAAACTAGAAAGAAAAAGAAAAAAACTCAAATTTCTGAAAATACAATTAGTGATCCCCATTTCAAGGACATGGAATAATCACCTAAGCAGCCATCATTAGCCACTGAAATACATAGAATTTAAAACAGTTTCCTCAAGATTCTTCCACAAAAGCCAATTAATTCCGGGACTTCAAACATTTGGCCAAAATGCATAATGTACATACAACAAGCTCTACAGTTAAATAGAAATGGCAAATTTAGAGCAAGAGATAGAAACCCATCAAAGAAAATTACCTGTTAGTAAATAACACTCCAGCACAGAAGCTGCAGAAGCATAGCAGAAAAGCCCAGTTCCTTGACATCACATTCCTCATTGTTACCTCTCCTCCCCATCTTTTGCTCTTCATAGACATTTCGTTCCAGCACTGCTTTTGCCACACACAAAGAAATATTTATAAATAAATAAAAACAAGTAACTGAAAAAACCAGAAAAGAAAGAAAAGAAAAAAGAGTTCTTTGGAGTCTGGAAGACAAAGGACACCTTCTTGATGAGTCAGTGCTTGACACACTCTCTCCCTCTCTCTTACAGAGACCAGAGAGGTGCACTGAGGAAGACCCACTAACTGCCCTCTCTTATATTCTAAATTACTGAACCGTCCCTCCCCTTGGCAAAAACGCTTCTCACTATAACAACAACAGTAACAGCTTCATTTTCTCATGCGGGCTGAAGTCTGTTGAAATGGTACGTTGTCTCAACGCATAAAATTTAGAATGGGGAAGCCCGTTTAATATATAACTGCGGATTATTATTGTCGGTGCCGTTTATTCAGTTTTTCAATATTAAGGCTGTTTCGTTTTGAGTCAAGTAGGGAAACACATGTAACTGATAATCGTTTTTTAGCTTTTCTTTTAATTTGGAATTTAATTGAATTTGCAAGAGAAAAGAGATCCAATGGCCCATTGATGCATATTGAAGACTTATTAGGGTCCAATATGCCCCCTTGATCCCAAACACAGCCCAACATGAAAAAATAGCAACCAAGATGTTGTAAAAAAAAAAAACAAAAGAAGTGAAAATCCAAAAGTGGCCTTGTTGTTTTTGTATTTTAGTAGGGTCAAAAAGACATTATCTATTTACCCTTATCACGAATTATGGGAGGCAAGAATAGAGGTGGCTGGTCCATGTATGTAACATTTAAATGATGTCCATAAAGATGTGTTAGGTTATAGGTGTGTGTGTGGCGTGTCGGCAAAAGGGGAATAGCCAGCAATTTATTTTATTTTCAGATACTTTATTTATTTGTTGTTTTTTTTGGTCTGAATATTCCACAGAAACTAGAATCTAGGCGATTTTATTCTTGAATTTCGTACGTTATTGGTGGCTCCTTATTCGGATCAAAAAGAATATTGATCATACAAGATTAAAGGTTAAACGAGATAATTATACATAGATTAAGTTCATGACCTGAGTTGTATCAGTTAGGCATGCTAGACATTCTCTAGATAACGGTTTTAACCGTTATTTTGTTCTCACCTTTATCATGAACAAAGGCTTAAGGTAAACTTATAATGAATTTCAATTAATCCTTAATTAAAACATGCATGTGAGTCCTTAATTAAACACCCTTTTTTATTTCATGTGGCTCTTTAATTACTCAAGTCTTGGAGAGAAAATTCTTCTAGACCTCAACCACATTGGCAATGGCAATGGCATTGGCAATGTCATGTTAAACTTAAGCAAATGGGATGAGAACTTGTCCATTTCATGATGTAATATGTTTAGCATTCATTTACTAGTTAAATAATTAAACAAATGTTCTGCCAAAACTAAAGAAAAATAATAATGCATGAGGAAGAAGAGGACTAGAAGTGCAAAACTAGAATGAAAAGCTCTTCGGCTAATTCAAGTCACCGGATAAGTTTTATTCGTGTTCGTCGTTATGCTACTTCGATGGCTCTCTTTGTACTTTTTCAGTTGATCTAATAAACTATTATCACTTGTTCTAAACAAGAACGAAAAGCTTTACTATATTAAAATAATGCTAAATTTCAACTAAGCAAGCAGCTGAAAAGCAGATAGGGTGCATGAAGATTTACCAACTCCTTTGCAAATACCCATGATTCACCTAAATTAAACACCAAATGTTACTTGGCTTGACTACCATACAAAATCTCAGAGGCTGCCAATAGTTTTTCAACTTTTTCCATCTTCTTTTTTTACTGGAAAAAAAACACACCATTAAGAGGGCACCTCTGTTTTCTTTTAGCTAGGGACTCTCTATGTAAAAGTTCCACTGGACACACCCCCCCAGCCAGCACACTACATACTATATTTTCTAAGAAGAATTAAACAAAGCAAAATGAAAAAAGATTACATGGGACCCTCATGGCTAACAATGATTTTGATGGTAAATTGAAATTGAAATAGAATAATGGTGGACTGATGAGATGAAGGCAATTAATTACTCTAAGAAACCAGTTTTTGTCAAAATAGCATTTCTTACTTTGCTGAGGTCTCTTCCTTTGAGTGTTCTTCCAATCCCTTCACACACAGAGAAAGATGAAATCTGGCTTCTTGCTAGCTTTCTAGCTACCCATTCATGTGGAGGGACCATACCATCATCATCATCACCATCACCATCATTATTAACATCATCATCATCATCATCATCATCACTGACACCATGATCATGATGATGCCCCCCATCCTCGTAAGCAACATGACCACCATTGACACCATACCCATCATCATCATCATGAACCCAAGAACCAATCTTGGCACTCTTGCCATAAATTTTTGACCAATCAGGGATGTTCTGAGGAGCTGATTTTTGGACCACCTTGGGTTCATGGGAGGTTGGAGTATTAGCAGCAACAGCCCTTGGGATAATTCTTGGAGCAGTAGGGAGGCGCCATGCAGAGGAAGAAGCAGAGGAGCTGTCCTTGTTACACTTCCTCATCATCTTGGGACTTGAATTTTCCCTCTCATTATTCCCAACACCCCACACATCTTCTTCTTCAAAATCTTCATTGTTTCTCATTGACCCCCCACCAAAGCCACTGCTTTTGCTCATCATACCCCTCCAATCTGCCATTGGGAGTTGCTCTGAAGCATAAAAAAGTTGAAGTGCTTTGAGCAAAAAGCCAACCACACCACAGAGAAAAAGAGACTCAGAGCAAAAATAGACCTCTGCTTTGAGTATAAATAAGAGGAGAATAATTTACATTTGGTTGGTAATGAGATAAAACTTTATTTATTTTTCTTGGGAAGCAAAAAGCAGAAAGTTGCAATAGAGAATAATATCAGGAATCTACCTTCAAAGGAAACAAGGGGTTTTCAAAGATTTCTGAGGGTATTGAAATGCTCCTAGCATCAAAAACCAACCAGGAGAGAGGAGAAGCTTGTGATTGTGAGAGCACTTTCCCCTGGCCCTGGCCTGTTAAATCCCTCCAAAAAAGATCACAAATTTCAATGAGCCAGCAGCACACTGCAGGATACATACAGATTACAGAGGAAGAAAAAGACAACAAAAACGATATATGAAAGAAATAAGTTTTTACTTTTATGGGATAGCTTAGCTGCTCTCCTATCAGGTACTGCTACAGTGCTACAGTGCTACAGTGCTACGGAAAAGAAAAGGCAAAAGAAAATGATGATGAGAATCTCAGTTCCCTTCCCGGACTACTTTCTAACTTACCTGAAAATGGTCAGTGTGTGTGAGGTTGGTTTATCAGAAAACACCAAAGGCACACAGAAAGGAGTAACCAGAACTAGAAAAAGATAGAAATTTGGGGTCAAAATAGGAACAGAGGAGGTGTATTGAGCAAACGCAGAAACCAGCTTGTCATGATCAGGGCATTTTTACCATCTATGGGAAAAGAGTCAGTATTGAGAGACTTCTTGGTATGAGGTTTTATATATATATGCAAATATATATTGTTGTTGTTGATGTTGGTGTGTGGCATTTTTTAATGCATGATGGGAAAAGTATAGATTATATATATATGCAAATATATATTGTTGTTGTTGATGTTGGTGTATGCATTTTTTAATGCATGATGGGAAAAGTATAGATTATATATATATAATAATATATTATTTAGAGCTTCTGAAAAGCCTGGGTGTTGATTGGGAAAGGTGGAGAAGAAGGATTGGTTCGTCTGAAACCAAAAACCTCACTGATTTCCGTAACCTTATCCTCAACTTACTCACTAGAACAGCTCAGCTCATCGTCCGGCGTTACAACAGAGGAAAAGCTCGAAAATGTGAAGCAACTTTTTTAAGGATGCATAGGATGGGGTGCTTAACAAGTAAAAGCACTTAAAAGCACTTGGTTGACTGCGACTCTACTTTTCTGTATCTCTCACTTCTTACTTCTTTCTTCAATGCTTCCTGGGTTTTTGGGGATTATTGCAAAGAGAGAAAGAGAGAGAATAAGAAAGTGAATTTGGGAGCAAACAAAGGCACTGTGATTGCCAAGGTGAAGGGTCTTCTCAAACTCAAATCAGTAAGATCTGTTGGACAATGACCAAAGGGAAGTGTGTGGGTCAATTGCCTCCTCTTTTATCTCTCTCTCTCTCATCAATTCCATCATGGTTTCATTTCATGCTTAGAGTTGCAATCACATCCTTCATATGTGTACATCTGACTTTGCAACTTTACTCCTCGTCACAGGCCTCATCATGTTTCAATGCAGTCACTAGTGTAGAGAGAGAGGTATCTTTGGTTGCTGATCAGGGGTCACCACAAACAACAAACAAAATTTGTGGCTCTTGATGCTTCGCAATTTTGCCAAGCTACCCAAAAAGTTAATGGGGTAAAAAGCTAAAAAGTTGCTACTAACTTTCACAGGTCTGGTTATTTCTCACCAATTTCAAAAGTTATTGCATGCTCTTGTGTGATTCAGCTGCTTCTCATATACGACCCAAAAAAAAAGAAGATGCTTCTCATATGAGCTAGGCCTTCTTGGCCGACGCAAATCATTACTCTGCTAGCAAGTTTACCAAAAATGAATCCTTGCCGTTGTTTTTTTTTTTTCATGGTATATAGTATATGACAGTTCAATACAAATTTTTCGAGCAGAGGAAAGCTAAAGACAGTCATCATGTGAGATCGTCAATGGACGTTAGCCCACAATAGGATCCACACTCTTCGACGATTGATGGTCACCCGCGTATGCCATGTCTTGTATGAGATCATATCCCTAGCAAAACTCTTTTCTCCCATTACTTCTTTTGTTACTTTCTTGCTCAAGTTTGTTGAGAAGGGCGTCATTAACTTTGTCTCAACTGAAAATGATTCTTTCTTTTGAGCTGGAAAATGATTCCATTAAAAAAAATTTGGAAACTATTCTAAACATGTTCAAGAGCCTCCTTAAACAAACAAGTATAATTATAATGAGACGAGGTGATTAGTGGCTCCTAACGTTTCATTAGTGTAATCGAACTAATTGGCTTTTTCCGAAGTCGAAGTTTTCTTGATTCTTTCATACAATTATAAAGCTATAATTCATGTTCCTGAATTATCAAAAACAAGCAATTAACATATTGTAAGTAAGCTTTTGGTCCATTGAATGGCCTAGGATATAGATAGATTACGTACGTTGGAATAAAGGTCACGTGCAAATTACAATGCATGGCAGTATAACTAGTGGCACAAGAGCTGAGCTCAAGTCAGATTTTGCTTTTGGTCACTAGGGGCTCGTTTGGTACACAGGACTGTCTTGGCATGGACTATGCTTAGGGGCTATCTTGGCTTGGCTTGGCTTGGTCTAAGTTGAATAACACTTATCCTGCGTTTGGTGTACGCTTGGACTAGGACTAGATTTTTTTTAGTTTTTCAAAACTATCTATGTATATGTATATATGTATAAATACATATATTATGTATGTGTACACATGTATTTTATAATATATGTGACATTTATGTGTATATACATGTATATTTGTATATTATAAATAATATAAACATATGTATGTATATATATATATATATATATATATATATGTACACATACATGTATATACATGTATATATATTATATTATAAAATACATACATATATATATATATATGTATGTATGTATTATACCCATGTATATATGTATATTATATATATATATATACATTATACATATATAATATATGTGTATATAGGTGTATATATGTATATTATAATATATACATGGGTATAATACATACATATATATATATGTATTTTATAATATATATATATATATATAATATATATATATATATATACATGTATATACATGTATATATGTATATTACAATATATATAATACATATATAATGTATATGTGTATATATGTGTGTATATGTATACTATAATACATACAGGGGTATAATATATATACACATATATGTATATATACGTATATATATATGTATTGTAATATATAATATATATTACATATATACATGTATGCTATTATTATAATATTAATATGTATATGTGTATATGGGTATATTATAATAATATACATGTATATATGTATATGTATATTATATATGTATATATGTGTATGTATATATATACACATAAATGTACATATATACATATATTATAAATTTATGTGTATATACATGTATATATGTACATTATAGTATATGTGTAAGTAAGTTTAATAATAATAATATATGTTATTAATTTTACAATATAATATATGCATTTTATACATTGGTGAGCATTGGAACTAGCTAATCCTCCCCTTCCACATGGGATTACTAGTCCCCTCCTAAGGAGGTGTTTTTGGTGGGCCCGGTATTAGCAATCCCATCTAAGACTAGGATTAGATAAAACAAACATGGTACTAAATTTAGTCCAAGCCAGTCCAAACAAATCTCGTGTACCAAACGAGCCCTAGGAGTACAATTCCAAGAGTACAATCATATACATGGAATCCTAGTAAGAGGCATTTAGTGGAGAAATATCGACTTTTATCAAAGCTTTTCAATGATTGAAGAAAGAATTCAACTTCTACCATCCAAAGAGGATCTGCTTGATTTGAAAGCACTTCTACGATAAGCACGCTCATGCCTGTTTTATTCCCCCTCTCTTTCCCTTTGAGGAGATAAAGTTAGGGTCTTGGAGCCAAGTTGAAATTAAAGCAACTACTGAATATATTTATAAAGTCATTTTATAGTGAGGACTTTATCTAAGACCCTTAGATGAGACCCTATCTCTTACCGTTGAATCAAATTAACGGCGAACAAATTTAATCCTACGATCAAGGGATAAGGTCTCATCTAAGAGCTTTAGATTAGGCCCTCACTATAGAATTCTACGTACTTTATATACAGGCAAGTCATAAGACTGTCATTTTAACAAGGCTCTCGTTCGCTTCAAGGTTGAACTGTGAAGATCCACTCACTTGCAGGTTCTTTTTCGAATTTTAAGTTTTGAAGAAATTAAAATAATGAGATGGGAAAGCTTTGGGATGCACTTATACCTACTGTCTTTCAGATTAGTTAGAAAATATTTTTCCAAATGTATGCAATAAAATTACATCGCAGTTTTCTTTTTGGTCTTTGATATAAGGACATGAAGAAATTCAAACTTATAGATCTTTGTATTCTGAACTCTCTCTTTACTCTCACAATCACCTTTTATGGTACATTGAAATAATTATAATCAACAAATTATTGCTCAGTACAAAGGATACGCTAAAACGCTACAAAGCAACCTATTAACATATGTAACAGAAAAATGGATGAACCATTTTTAGCTCCACAACTGGTGTCACCTTTGCATTATTTCACTTGGGTGAACTATATGCAGCTCTTTAAGCTACTGAATGAGAAAAATTATGGAAATCTATCACTGAACCTGTACAAAACCATCTCTGAGTATCTGATATCTTATATTCACTTCCGTGCTGCGTGATAAAGCTCCATGTAGTCGAGAGCTGGCTTGTTCCAAGACCAATCTTGCTCCATCACTGTCTTGCACAACGAGTTGAACCAATCCCGCCCATCATACCAAGCAGAGATAGCCCTGAAAACATCGTTTATGAGTACTCCACAAAGAAACAAACTGAACAAATTTATTGTCCATAAAGGAACATGGACATTCTTCAAACTTTTGTTTAAAGAAAACACCATGTTTACCCAGTCATCAGCTAAATATAAACCTACACACCTATTCAGAGCATAATCGACACCAGCAGTGTCAGCTCCATCAAAGCTGAATCCATTTGGTTCAACACCCTGGGCATCTGCTCTCTCTTTGTCATGGTCAACATCAAATACAGTATCGTAAAGTCCTACCAAGAAATAACATTAAAATGGAAAGTTAAACTTAATATCGAAGTATGTTTAGATATTTTTTATATCACCATGGTGTCTAGTGGCGAGCTAGAAGCTTTCCTTTGGGGAGCCAATAACGTAGTGACAAGGTTACTTAGGAGCATATATCAATTGCGAAAAACAATATATACACTATTAAAGCACACTGGTAAGGTATGTACACACCTCCAGTTTTACGAACAACAGGTATAGAACCATATCTCATTGCTATGAGTTGTGTCAGTCCGCATGGCTCAAAAATTGAAGGAACTAAGATGAAATCAGCACCAGCGTATATCTATAACAAAATCCAATTAGTCTGTTATTATGGCAGTGAAGAAGTAAGAGGTCAATGACTCAGTATAAATAGAAAAATAAGTAAAACAGAATATAACTTTCACAAGAACAAACCAAATGTGAGAGTGGCTCATCATAAGTCAAACAAAGGCGCGCACGGTCACCATAAGAAGAGCGTAATTGATTTGCCAAATTTACAAAATCATTTTGGATCCGAGGATCTGGAGCTGAACCAAGCAATACAACCTGCAAATCAGTAAGTTCCGTTTTAATTTAGAATTTGCTTTCCTACACTAGGAAATGAGAAGGGAGGATTGTCTTACTAGGAGAACATCCAGTGGAATTAAATAACAGTGTTTGTGCAATATGAGGATTCAAAGTATAATAATTCACTCACAAAAAGAGAGGACATCCATGAAGAACAGTGCTTGTGTTAATATTCACTCACAAAAAGTGGGAGAGAGATGAAAGTAACCTGTCCATTGCGTTCCAAGGTACGCCAAATGGCATGCTTGATGAGATGGATTCCTTTCTGGTGAGTTAAGCGAGTAATAATACCTACTACAGGGAGATCGGCTGTTTTCAGACCAAGCCTTTGTTGCAAGGCTTCCTTGGCAGCTTGTTTGCCTTCAACAACATTTTCAGAAGTATATGATATCTGGAATGATATGCATTCTACATGTTAGACACAATTGTATTCAGAGTAGTAGGGATCAAAAGTTATGAATGTAGTTGTGGCTAACTTAAAATCAAGCACAGAGATTAGCATATGTTCCATCTTGAGCATCCTAATATGACCCTGGTATAACCAGCATCCTAATATATAGCCCAAGTACCAAACACAGAGAATTCGGCAAACAGCTTAATACTTATTCCAAGAAATATATATAAAAAATCCTTAATAAAAGTTTACAATGGTTAAATGCGAATAGAACAAAGAAAGTATTATTTACTTACAGGAATGAATTTATCATTGTATGGATCCCAGATATCTTGATCAATTCCATTTATTATACCATGGAACTTGTAGAGATGTGGAGCAATTGCAGGATTTCCAGCAACCTCCTTAGCATAAGTGTCGGATACCTGTCGATTAGAGATGAAGGACTCAATTGATATTACAGTAATTTTCAGGAAAAGAAACAGCAACCATCACGTGTAAAGGATTGGATTGTTGATATCACAATTCAATCAATTTAACAATTGACAGAACAGAAGAGCATAGAAAGGTGATTCCAGGGCCTACTAAAAGGGAAAATGTTCGAATTCCAATAATTAACATTGATAGGTCTGCTCCTATTATTCACAAAGGCAAAGTATCCTAAAATAAAATAACAAAGGATAAAATGAGAGAGTTTTAGGAAATTTTTAAGTACTTACAGTTGTGGTCTTGTCTGAGTATCCCACAGCTTTTCCAATAAAGTGGGCTCCAAACTCAAGGTTATGAATTGTGAAGACAACCCGAGCTTTACTAAGACCATAATGCATGTAATGATCTTTATATAACCAGGCAACAGGTGCGCTAGACCAATCATGGCAGTGAATGATATCCTGCCATCATAAGCAACAGTTTCAAATAGCTACCCTCAGTTGCTATCCTCAGATTCACACACACACACGCACAAACCAATACAATGCCAAAAGAGCCATACATTAGCCAAAATATGATTTGACTGTTCCATATACATAACTTCCTCTTGCGTAATTGACCTTAATCTACTTTTTTTCATAGGCAGTTTTCATTTATCATCATATGCGTAGGTCTAGATATATGATAAAAGTAGGCAGAAGAACCAACTTCCACTACTAGTAGGATTAATTGAATTTCTCATCGTAGGAGGCGTATATAAACTGCATGAGTCAAGCACTGAACTTACAGGATGAAATCCACTTTGGAGTAAAAATTCTAGAGCAGCATGGCAAAAGAAACCAAATCTCTCTGCATCATTCTTACAACCATATATGCAACCTGTAGAAAAGAATCTGCAAAGAGAAAAGGAAAAAGAAAAAGAATTCTTGTAAAGAACAGGTTGCTGGATCTAGCACCACGGCAGTATTATTTGCAAGATAATCAACTGTGAACTTCCCGAAAATGAAATTGAAATACATATTGACCATTAAAACAGAAAATAAAAGGTAGTGAACTTGATAGAAGTAAACGTGAAAACACATATGACGGTTTGTGACTTTGAAGGATGCAGAAGAGGACATGTACCTATTATGAGGCTCCAAAAAGTAGACTGGAACACCTTCCACTTTACCAAACCAAACTTTTATTTCAGTTCCGCCCCAAGAATAGCTTCTGTTGTACTGGAATTCCTTCACCTGTATCAGAGATTCAGAACACAGCCATTTAGTAACTTAGAAACAAAATTCATCCCCAAACTAAGGTTGAAGAAGAACAAGTGAAAAAACAGCACAATCTAAGAACTCAGCAATAAGTGTCAAAAGATATACTTACAAGTGGGGTTAAACAATGCTCTGATAGTGCCATAAAGCCAAAAAAAAAAAAAAAAAGTTACGAAATCTATGTAAAAAAAAAATTATTTCACAAGAATCCAAGAGGCACCCCATATTTCAAAAATTCCATGACATGGAATTCCAAGACGGGCAGGCCTGGCCAATGCCCACAAAAGTCCCTACAGTGAGCATTCTTAAAATGCAAAAGAAAAGAAAGAATGCAAGCGCTCCATGACAGGAAGAAAGAAAAAGGTAAAAAACTAGATGAGGTAAAAAAAGAAATAGAAACGAAACTTACATTGCTAAGGTTCAAACAGTCATACTTGGGAAGAATAATGTCAACATGGTGATTTAAGTCTTGCACAGCTCGGGATAGACTAGTAACCACGTCACCAAGCCCTCCAACCTAGAATAGATGTTGTAAATAATGGAGGGGATAAAAAAGAAATAAACAACATCAGTAGGGTCCTTATATGCAAGAAAGTACATACTAGATACTGATAATGGATCACTTCACATGGATATTACAATTCATGGTGGCCAAGAACAAAAAATTTCATCCATTGAGATTAAAAGGATTAGAAGGGAACTAAAACAATTAAAAAATAATTGATATTAGGAAACTAATTCTGCTCAGAGTTGACAGTCAAGTATCATAGCAGTAACACAGTAAGCTGTTGTGTGGCTAGAAAGTGAAGAGTAAGATAACTCAAAATGACAGCCCAATTTGAAAGTAGCAAGAAGATTGAAACTAATGTGAAACATCTATTGACAGTTAAATACACTGAAGGTATAGAAGTGTTTCATCCAACATTGCATTAACTTAGTTGCTAAACTTGCCTTTGCAATGGGAGCCATTTCAACAGAAATATGAACAATGTGCATTGGTGACTCCTTCAAAACTCCTCCAAACACTGGAATGTGGTAATCCGTACCGTTTTTGTTGTCAAAGAGTCCTTCATCATCTTCCTTCTCAGAGAAAACAAAGTCCATCACATATGCATCGAGCGGAACTTTAACTGTAGAGACATCAACAAATAGTTTAACTGATAAGTAAAGTTAACCTCATAGCCTCACATTGAGATGCTTAGACATTAAAATGGTTGCAAAGGGTCAAAATAAGCATAAACCAATATGCCAAATGAGCTAGCTTCTTTTCATTCTTTATATGTTGACATTCCTTGTGGTTATGTCACTCACCTATGCATAGGATCCATTTTATAGTAAGACATTCATTTAAATAAGAAACTTCTTAAAAACTCCTTAATCTTATGGAAACGTTAGCATAAAGCAGGGGAATAAAATTACCCAAAAAAAGATTTCGGTGGATGTATTATTATAAATCAAACAGAACTGAAGTGAATTATAACTTGAATGGTTTATGGGTATATATGTATATATCAACCGGGGAGGGGGGCGTAAAAGGAAACAAGAGATTATTTAACCACTTGTACTGAAAAGATAGACCATATAAACATCAAATTGTTCTTATGAAAAGTATCTATAAACTCAAACTCACCAGTTGTCTTGACATGAGAACCAGTCTCTGCAGGTAACATCTTCTGTGGTGGCAATGGACCCTTGCGATGGGTCCAACGGTTAAAAGAGCCTCTGAACCAAACCTCAGGCTTTCCATTCAGAACTGTACTGGCAGGATTGTAGAAGACCGTTGCCATGCTTCCAGCTTGAACATCAAGAGGCTCAGTGTACACTATATGCTTCTGAGACAGCAAAAACCTTTTCAAAGTTCTTTCCTTCATTTCTGCTTTCATATGTGCTGTTCTTTCGGCCTGCAACAAGAGAAGAGAAATGGAATCGGGAAGTAATATGCCATAAGATAAATTTGAGAAGTTGAATCCCAAAGTTGGCAAGATAAAGATAATAAAATTGAACAAACAAATATATATATATATATATATATATAGAGAGAGAGAGAGAGAGAGAGAGAGAGAGAGAGAGAGAGAGAGGAGAGAGAGAGAGAGAGAGAGAGGAAATCTCAAGTACCGATTGGCAACATTTTAAGGATAGTCCAGAAAATCCACACTTTGCATAAAAGAACAAACACTAGAGGGACCCACCAGTCAAAACCTAAGAAGGTGGTCTGAGTCTCACATCATGCAGGGCTCAATGTGATTGTTCTAGATGTAATTTTCAGTAAAACTCACCTTGGCACGTATTGCCTCCTCCCTTAATCTCCTCTCCTCCTGGAGCTTCCTATATATCTGGTGTTCTTCCTCAACCCAATATAGTTCCTCAGGAATGGACTTTGGAACTATCGTATGGAAATCATGGCGGTGGTTGTTATCATATAGAACAGCATTTTGAGGTGGTCCATCGGCAAAAACCCAATCCAAGACAACAGCTTGATCAGGTACAACAACTACAAGAAATAAAATTGACCACAAGGATGTTGTTTATAACATGCTATATTACCATCACCAAACAGAAAATTACACATTAAAGGAAATAGAACTACTGAAAAAGAGAGAGCCATCTCCAACAATTTACAACCTTTTATATACGTTAGAGGAAGAAAAGGACAAGAATATAAAAGAACACATACCATTGGCATACCACCAGTCACCATCCTTTTTCTCAGAGCTAACTAGCCTCTGAACAATAGATAATCCATCCTTCCAATTATTATGCCCCCCATGAATCCATAGTTCCTTAGCATGAGCAAGAGGACCTGAGCTTCGGTTATAGTATAAGTTCACCAAGTCCTCACCTTTAAACTCACTAGGCTCTATGTACCAAACATTCTCTACAGACCTTACAGCCTTTTTTATCAACTCTTGCACCATTTTTCGTCTCCTTTCAATCTCTGCTCTTGCCTCTGCTCTGTCAGCTTCACTTGCTGCCTTCTCTGCTTCAATTCGCCTCTGCTCCTCCGCTTGCCTTTCCCTCTCAGCTTGCTCCTTTGCAAGTTTCTCTAGTTCTTTGCGCTTCTCATCAAGCAAGAAATCTTCAAATGCAATGAGGTCCATTCCACCTTCCACGGCTATGTAGAAATCTTTCTCATCATTATTGTCATAAACATTTTGACCATTGAAGAACACGAAGTCTATCTTATATGATTCTTTAGGAACATGAAACTGGCAAGACCACCAATCCCCTTTGAGTTGTGTTTTGTTCAACCTGAAGGTAAAAGATTTCCACCGCCAGTCATTAAAGGCTCCCATTATGAAAATCTCTGGCTCATTGCTTAGGGTGGATAGACTTCTATTAAGAAAAATATCTATACCTTGATCAGGTTTCACCACCTGAGGATAGGCAAAGATTTTGTTCCCTCTTAAGAAGTTCTCCTCAGCAAGCCTCACAATCTCCTCTTCACGCAATTTTTCTTCCATTTCCAACTTTGATTTTAAAGAAGCTTCATTGGTTAACTTTTTATCAGTATCAGTGCCTTTGTCATCCACAGAGTCATCCATCTTTCTTTTAGCCAAACGCTGTTTGTCAGAAAGTATTGCTTCTGCCACATTCTCATCATCACCCTTGGAAGCTGTTCCTTTTGGCTGTATCTCTGCCAAGTCCTCAAGGACCTTACCTACACTCCCATTTTCTATCCCTTGAATACCTCTAGCAATATCTGACGGTTTGCTAATTGAAGATGATCCCTCAACTTTACTACTAGTTTCACCAATTCTTTTTTCCTCGACATCATTCTCTTGTGAAGGTTCAACTGCCCATTCTCCTTTGGTATCAACTCTCAATTCAATTGTTTTCTTGTTGGGCCCAGCAAGTTCACTGGATGTTGAAGATATAGAACCCTTTTTATCCCCATTACTCTTTTGATTCGTCTTCTGGACGCTAGTTCCTACTGGAGTTTTTGGCACTAATCCCTTGGGACCAGGGCTGTTAGAAGGAGTGGTCAATTTTCTCTGTCTCCTCCTTGAAAAATCTACCAAGTTACAGAGTCGGATTAAGCTAATAACAACAAAGAAAAATTAAGGTCAAGTAATCCACTTCAAAACTAAAATAAAACGATGAGATAACTCACCAGCTGAACTGGCAGTAATTTGGTATGAAACCCCACTTGCCAGGTCTCCTTTGAACCATGAAGAATACTGAAATCAAAGAGAGGTTCAGTTTGAGATGCAGCAGTCACTAAAATGACCATAGTTCAGTAATTTTATTCAGAAAAACTGATTGGAAAAGTAAAAACCATCATTACGCAAAAAAGAAAATTATTACAATTCAATCCTATCCTACAGTAAAATCAACCGAACAGTGAGTACCCACCAAGAAAAAAGGACATGAATTTCATCTATAAAGCTTACACTTTTCCAGAAAATCTCCTATCAATAACACCACCACAAAAAGACCCAGGAAAAGTATCGATGAACAAATATTTAAATAGTTGTCGATAGAAAGGAAAATACCAAATTACAAAAGTCGACCGCAAAGATCAAAGAAACCCGCAATAGTGCTCTCGACAGAAACACATACTCTTACATGGGTGTGATCAATACCAAAAAACTCAAGGAAACGGAGAAATTTCAGAACAAGAAGAAGAAAATGTACACCAGAAACTATACATATATGCCAATGATAAACGAAGCTGATTACTCGTGAGAAATGACTTAACTCTTCCATGAGGAGAAAACCCAGTAAATGGTTTGAGCTTCAAATTGCTTCCTCTCTCTTGGAAGACTGTTCGCCAGCTGAGTGGCCTCTGTGCTTGCAAAGACATTATAAGAATGTTTGTTCTGCTTCTTGGTCCTTCGAACACAAAATATAATCCGTACTGATCAGCATGCCATTTCTCGAAGGCTCCGGCACTGAACTTATCAAACAATTAAATAATAATAAATATAAAATATCTTGATTTATATATAATAAAAAACCAAAACCAAGGAATAAAAAATAATAATAATAAGTGTTAACATGCTGTGGTTTCAGCTAGCAGAGAGAGAAGAAGCCTGCACTCTCAGCCACGTGTTCGGGACCGTTCATTTGCGTTGGTCTTTGCGTTAATTGGTGGGTTTGGCTGTGACGTGGCAGAATTTTAGAATTTTCCAATATTTTGAAGGGAGCATTTTTGCTCACCACTTTAACCATAGGTGTACTCTCACCACCCTTCTCAATGCTTGACACGTGTTCATAGACATAACTATGATTCCATAAATACAAAGTAAAAGTTAACTATGGTTATGTCTATGGACAAGTGTCAAGCATTGATGAGGGTGATGAGAGTACATCTATGGTTAAAGTGGTGAGCAAAAATGCAAAGGGATTGTTGTTTTTTTTTCTAGAAATGAAATTTTTAATGGGTAGGCTTTTGAGAGGCTATTAGCATGTGATATAGACTACCCCATCAGAATTGATGGAATCAATCAGGAATTGCCACGTCAAACGCCAACATGGCACGTGACAACAAACTTTCCTAGGTTTTTTGGTTATTCCTAGGAAGGAGGAGCAAGCAGTATAAAATAATTTAATTACTATATTAATGTTTTTTTGGGTTGAAACTATATTATTAATCAATCTTAGTTGTCCTTCTGATCACTTCTAAGGTTATGTAAAGAATACTGTTTAATAATTATATGCACAAATAAAGTGCCTAGAGGGAGTGCAGCTCTCGTAGTTGTTGTGGGTTGTGATTATTTCTCTCCAAGATTAATCTTCACCATGTTCTGCCATGGCCAGCATTGACGTTGGCACCAAAGTCATGACAAAACATGACTGAACTTGGTAATGGCCAAAGGCAAAGGTGTAAACCAGAGACCTTGAATTAGTCGGTATATTCTTTAACTTGTTGGCTTTGTGATAGAAATAAAGATTAGCATATCTTAAATTCAACGAATGTCATCCGTTGAATCATCGTATTAAAAAAAAAGGATTCTAAACTAAAAAACTAAAATAAAATGCAAAGTGTAACCATCAAGAAAAAAACATCACATCGAAATGAATTCGCATGAAGGCGAGAATTTGAGTACAACAACAACATGCATAAGTCAAACAACAAATTAATTAAAACTCACAAGAGAATTATTTGATGCAAGCATTCATCAACAAATGTTTAATAAGAGGATATGAAGAATATGGAGAAACAAGAAACTAGAGATGAGGGAATATAAGTCTTACCTTAATTAGAGAGACTGAATAAATTGAAACCAGAGATGGAACTGGTTTTGAAGACGAAGGCAGCCAAAGAAAGATAGAGGGAACAAGGAATGGCCAAATGGGAATTGACACCGAACGATGTGGGAGGGAGAAATGGGGTTTTGTTTGGTTGAGATTCAAAGATTACAAGTGGCTTTTTCCATTGGGCTTCTTCAAAAAGCTAAAATTAATCAATGGTCCAAATCTGAAGTGGGTTGGGCTGGAAGGGTTGGCTTTTTTGTTTGTGGGTGCGTTGAAGTGTTTAAAAAAAAGTTATATTGGCTAAGCTGCAGCCCGACCCAATTAACCAATAAATTGGGTCCCCCTCGCCTTACCTAATCCGAAAACCATATTCCTTTTTTTCTTTCTTTTGATGGAAAAATAATAATAATTTCCCAAAGAAAAGAAAAATGGACCGTTGCTTCCCGCCGCAAAGTTCCTCTTTAAAACTGCCTTCAGGCAGGCTAAACATCGATTCAAGATTCCAAGCCATATTTCTTTCTCAGTTTCTCAAAAGCAACATTGATTGATGTGCAGTGCAGGGCAAAGTAAACATTTCATTTCATATCCATCATCAATCCAAAATAGAAACACTCTCTGTTGAATTGAAAGCAAACTCATCATAAACTCATTTTCTAATTACTAGTGTCCACTAAACATAATTAGCCACTAAAACATTATTTTTTACAATAATTAATCAATCAGGGAGCCAAGACTATTTGGGAATGTTCGATATGAAGAAGAAAAACCCGGACATATGTATACGGTGAGGCAATTGTTGAGCCTCTTTTTATCTATTAGTTACAAGAAAACAAACTAATAATTGGATGGTCTATGAACACTAAAAATTAATTACTTTTCTTAAGGGTACAACAATTGCAACTAATGTAGAGATGGGGTACAATAATAGTGATTATTGACTGCCTAACCTAATATTCTTCTAGTGTGTTTTCGGATATGTTTGTTACCTTGAGAACTCATAATCTTTTAATTACGCCAGCTAATAGTAAATTGATTTTCTCTCTAGTGCTTTCTCTAGAGCGTCCTAGGGGATTGAGTCTCAGTCTTCCCGGACTTAAGGTGTTAAGGCGGAAGGATTGCATGCAGTGGCTGAAGGATTGACAAGTGCTAGTCGACTCTATTGGTGTCTGGATTATGAGAGGTTGCTGGTTCACTGACTCCCTCTTCGCTCGTATGGAAGCTATGTTGACCGAGTTCTCCTCACGTTTCGCCCTTACTAATGCTGAACAAGAGGGGGTTGTTATTGATTCTATAACAGTCATTGGAATCAGAACCAAGCGTTTTCTACTCGTGGGCAAGCTTTTGACTGATAAACCCTATAACAAAGAGGCTCTCCGTAGAACCCTTTATTCTATTTGAAGACCTAAGACGAAGGTAACTATTGTGGATATTGGATATCAAAAGATTTATTGTGCTTTTAACTCCAAGAATGAATGCGATACGGTTCTTCGAGGAGATCCATGGCTCTTCAATGGATACCTTATGGTGTTGGCAAAAGCTGATGGCATCACCAACCCAAAACACATTCCACTGTTGAGGCAAGATTTCTAGGTACAAGTTAAAAGGCTACCTCTCGGATATATGACCAAAACTATGGGAAAGATTATCGGTGACGTCCTGGGTGGATACGTGGTGACGGACCAAAGTTAAAAAAAAACTAGAAAAACTGGAGAGTTATCTTCGTATTTGGGCCACCCTGAATATCTCCTAACCGTTACGACGGAGTCTCCTACTCCGGCTAGATGGGGAGCCCATTGAAATTGATGTGCGGTACGAGAAGCTACCCACTACATGTTACTGCTATGAGATCATTGGACACACCGAACATTCGTGTCGCCTACCAAGTGATGAAGAAGATGATGATTTGTCCAAACCTTATGGACGTTGGTTTCAATCTGATACGTATCGGCCTGAGTATCGTAAACCAGCCGGGAGATATTTTGTTTTCCCTAGTTCCCCAGGGTAGTCTATACGTGTGCTGAAAGAGGGTGACACATCCCCGGCAATGGCGGAAGACAACGGCAGTACTGAGTCGGGCATGCCTCACCACCCTCTCATGAATGATTTACATAATATGGAAGGTATTCAAACCTCGCAAGCCTTGGCACTGACACAGTCTATTCCCCACCTCATTCCCAATATTCCGGACCTAAATGAGCAAGTTGACTTCTATGATGAGGATTCTCTAGGTTCGCTGGCCCTTATTCCTTTTAGGGAAAACGCAATAAAATTTCCCATATTTTTAGACGATGATCACGTTCCTGCTTCCCTCCTAGGGCCTGAGGATTGTGGTCTCTCCTTCAATTTATCAATAGGGAGTCAGACCAACAACCATGACTATTGTGATAATGGAATTTCAAGCTGTAATTCCTCCTTGTTGAGCTATACGGATTGGAAACCACGCACTGGCACGACCTTGGGCCCTCCAACCAATCAGCCTATGAACCCGCATATTCTTCATCTTCCAGACCTAAGAACCTCAAATCCTAACAATCGGCAGTTTAATGAGGCAACCCAAAATCTATCACTGGGCTCTGACCCTTTCAACCTTAGCCCGTTGATAAAGCGAACATCTAAGGCCCACAAATGTCAACAGAAACTAGGAAGAGGGCATAGAGCTCTCCAGCAGCCTTTTACTACACGTTCCCAAAGTGATTCTTCGACTACTTCTCTCATAAGCACCTATCATAAACGTGCTCGACTATCCCTTTTTTTATGCAAGTCCACCTGTTCCCAAGAGGTCCTGCATCCATGATGAGAGGAATGTTTTTTCAACGATGGAGACTGAGATTAGGGATTATCTTTAAGCTCTAGCTGCCCGTATGAGTATTTCATTAGCGGTTGATAGGGGTTTTATGAATTTTTTTTTTAGAGTGATGCTCTTCAAATTATGTCGGCACTTTAAAGGTAATCCATGGATCGATCTTTTCTTTGACCGATTATGGAGGATACCAAGACTGTGTTGACTCAGATCACTGGAAAAGGTTTTATCCATATCCGCCGAAACGCCAACGGTGTGGCTCATCGTATTGCGAAGTGTGCAACTCACATCGATAACCTTGTTAGTTGGTTTGAGGAACCAACAGACTTTATTGTTGATCTCCTATTTGTAACTTTTAGTTTTTTCGGACATGTTCTTAGGGGGATAGGGAAGGGGACTCTATTGGAGGTAAGGTTTCTTTTCCCACTTGCGGTTGAGAAGGTAGGCTACTTAGGTAGACCGACGACCACTACGCTTCGTTTGGTGTAGAGTACTCGCCTAATCTTTTAGGACATAGTTTGGTTTTTTGTACTTGTTACTGATCGGTGCATAATTACATATCATTTTGTATCCTTCTAACTTATGATTTGGGTATGTTTTTGAGTTAAACTTGTGCTTTTAATAAGTTTTGTGTTTGTTTCAGTGTAATAAGCTTGAGACTCATTAAATGCATTTTGGAGACGAGTTAGCTCATCGATGTCTGCAGATCAGTCAACTTCACGAATTGATCTGTACTTGCTCAAGAAGAACCAGATGATGAGCCATACATCATTGGAAAGATGCGGAAGTCTAGTTTCTAGAGAATTTTACGGTTCATGATTCCGAGTTTTCATGATTCCGAGTCTTCTAGAGAAAGTTATACAAGTTTTGGCAACTTAAGGTCAAATTCGGCACCATCTGCGTTACTGGGCCGAATATCACATTTGAAGGGCTTTCTGATTTTGCCTTGAGCTGGGCTGCATATGCTTGGAAAGATAATTCAAAGGGTTTGAAGATCCAGATTTTTCCAAATTTTGTAGGAGGGAAGATCAAGCCCAAAACAAGCCCACAAGCTGACTGCAATGAAGTCAATTCCAATCTATTTTCGGCAGTCAAATTGCAAGGCCCAAAACGTACACTTGTACTGCTCATATGGGAATACATTCTTGATAAAGGTTGTTCCAATGGGTGTCTATTATGACATATCCAAATTTGAGCCTCATTGGATACATATTGAAACCTCAAGCCTTCCTACACCAAGTCTGGTTCAGAAGAATCATTTCTTTTCAGCAACCAAAAGAAAACCACATGGGTTGGCAGCAAAAGGCAGCCACAATTGAACACCTTTAAAAACCCATGTGAAGAAAGCTCCAAGAGCAGCAAAAGAAGTATGGGATGGAATTGATTCCAACCACACTAACATAGACAAGATGAAGTGAGAGTTATGGGTTGTATTAAAAGAGGAATGGTGGTGTTGGAATTCATCATGATGTTCCTCCCTCTTAGCCCTATAAATAGAGAAGTCTTCAAGCTTCAAAACACAACCCCAAAGGGGGGGAGCTCTCAAACACTTCTCTAGAGCTCCCCTCCCTTCTCTCCTTCAAATTCTCTTAGTTTCTCTTTCTAGTTTTCAATTGTTGTAATAAAATATTTGTGCTGAAATTCTCCTTAAGTTTTTCTTAGTTCCACTTTACTTTTCATTGTTATGTAAATTCTTTTCTTTAGTTTCAAGTTTGATTAGTTTCCAAGTTTCAATTATGGTTTTTGTTCTTATTTGTTGGCACTAAAACTGAACAGATAGAGATGAGTGCAACTTACAAGCGAGATGGACGATCGAGAGATCGATTGAGTGTTGGATGCCGATTCTTCCTGTCCTTGGATGCTGATCCTGAATAGAAAGAAGTCGAGACTCGTAAGGTTTATGGAACCGGTGTGGAACCAGCCTAAGACCCTCCGATGCCGAAGTAAGTTTGGTTTCTAAGAGCTCTTGCTGTTGACAATATATCAGTATATAAGTCAAGCTGAAAAGTCTTACCCCTGTACTGTGGTGAAGGGGTGTATTTATAGAGGGCATTTTGTATGCTCTTAGTACTTTCTTTCGATGTGGGACTCGTGGGAGGGCCCTGTGAGGTTGACACGAGTCCTTAGATATTTCGGGCGGGTGCTTCGAGGTTGATTGTGCAGAATCGGTAGGGGGCACCGATTGTAGACGGGATGGGCCTGTAGCAGCTGTTGGTAGCTTTGAGACAATGCCATCGGTAGCCGATACCGATTGTTCAAGGCCTTGGGTACTTGGGTGAGTCCCCATGATCCACGTGTCGTTGTATGAGTAGAGGATCAGATATGGTACAAACAGTAGTCCCCCAAGTTACCGATTGAGAAGCTTCTCGGTTGGGGACTTGAATCTGTCCTCGGCATTCTGATCCGGACTCGATGGTCTCATTGTCGCCGATGGTGGCATGTAGTCCCCCAAGTACCCGAGCGAGTGAGCTTGGAAAAGAGACGGCGTTCGGCTCAAGAGGTGAGTGAGAACTCATCAATGTGCGCCTGCCGTTCGGCACGAGGGGTGAGTGAGGACTCATCAATGTGCGCCTGCCGTTCGCTAGTGGAGTTGTGTTTGAAGGTGGCAATTTATGCCACGTCTGGGAAGTTGAAGCGTCTCTAAGGATTTGAAAGGTTTCAACTGACAACGTCTGGGCTTCTCCATGCATGCGTGACACGTGTCGGTATGGCTGTGAAGAGTCGCGTCGATTCGTATCCCGATGCATCGCTTCGCTTCCCGATGCGAGATCGGCTTTATAAATATGAGGGGTAGACGAGAGTTCGAATTTGTACCATATCTGATCCTCTACTCATACAACGACACGTGGATCATGGGGACTCACCCAAGTACCCAAGGCCTTGAACAATCGGTATCGGCTACCGATGGCATTGTCTCAAAGCTACCAACAGCTGCTACAGGCCCATCTCGTCTACAATCGGTGCCCCCTACCGATTCTGCACAATCAACCTCGAAGCACCCGCCCGAAATATCTAAGGACTCGTGTCAACCTCACAGGGCCCTCCCACGAGTCCCACATCGAAAGAAAGTACTAAGAGCATACAAAATTCCTTCTATAAATACACCCCTTCACCACAGTACAGGGGTAAGACTTTTCAGCTTGACTTATATACTGATATATTGTCAACAGCAAGAGCTCTTAGAAACCAAACTTACTTCGGCATCGGAGGGTCTTAGGCTGGTTCCACACCGGTTCCATAGACCTTACGAGTCTCGACTTCTTTCTATTCAGGATCAGCATCCAAGGACAGGAAGAATCGGCATCCAACACTCAATCGATCTCTCGATCGTCCATCTCGCTTGTAAGTTGCACTCATCTCTATCTGTTCAGTTTTAGTGCCAACATTATTCATTATGCTTATAAGTTAATATGCTAGTTTGAATGATTGATCACCATTTAGGCTTGCATGTTAGCTATCTTGGTTTGAATTAAGAGTAGACACCATGCTTTAATTCGAATTGAACTATGAATAGGAAGAGTATGTATGGACATTCGACAACAGGGATTAGATACACACATGGTTGTTTAAAATGTTCTTCTATGCTTAATGGATTCCTAATGCTTAGTTTAGGTTAGACAACAGATGATCAAATTAGGGAATTAGGAATACAAGGTTAGGACCAGACACCATGGCTTAATCATACTTTAGCTAGAATCAATCCGTTAATCTAATTGAACTTGGGAACTTATCTGCTTGAGTTATTTTCTTTTCTTTTTTTCTTGTTTTATTTATTTTCTTTTTTGTTTTTCTGTTTTGTGTAGGAAAACTGAATTGGATTATTCAATCACCAATTCCTGTGGAATCGACCTTGCACTTACATATGCTATACTACCGAACGGCTCGTGCACTTGCGAGTATCACAAGTTGAGGATGCAGCTGAATCGACGCAACAATTACTCCTTTTCCTCATTAAGAACTTGTGGGTTGTGACTACCGTACTGCATTGGCGGGTGAATCAGAGAAAGAAAAAAGTCCAAATGTAAGTGACGTTTTGCTAGGTATGTCTGAAGAATAAGATGATGTGAACTCAAATTCCCTCAGTCCATCTGAAATTGTTGAAAAAGAACACATTGATTCACAATTTTGGTTTATAGTTGGAAAGATGGCAACTTTGGTTTTGCAGAAAGATACCAGTGTTCTGACATTGGTAAACTCAATGTCCCTCAACCCTCCTCTTGATTCTAAAATTGCTAATTCTAAAGGAGTTAAAAAAGATGTGGATGAAGATGAGGAAATGGATGTAGACCTTCAAGGTGCTCCTCATGTTCGAAATGTCAAATTGTGGAGATTTTTGAGAAACAGGAATTGGTTCTATTTCAGGGTCGAGTCAACTTGGCCCGGAGAAGGAGAAGCAATTCTGGTATTCTACATATTTGCTTTATCAGAAATCAGATATTGGTTGAAACCTTTCTTAGTATTTAGTTTCTTAATCTTGTAAATTTGGAATGCTAAATAGGGTCGTTAGTATGAATGATCCTCTAATTTCTGATATGTTAACTTCTAAGGTAGCTAGCTAACGTAGCTAGAAACCCACTAATAAGCACTAATTTCTTGCTTATTTAATGTAGCTGATGCTAATTTATTTAAGGCTTAGGCACATTATATTATTATCTGTGTTTTTGGGTTTCTACTAATTCCAAAAATTAGGTAAGGCAATGTAGTCAGTCTACTTTCTTTGTTGAGCTAAGTTGAATTATTTGAATTATTTGTTCATATATTATTTATTTTTTGTAGTGATCGATCCGCTCTTATGGTTGTCAACAACTTTGAAACTCTAATGGGTCACAAACCAGACCGACTCTCGAAAGGAGTCGTTGTGGTAAGAAAATATATTTAGGGCTCGTTTGGTACACAAGACTGTCTTGGCATGGACTATGCTTAGGGGCTATCTTGGCTTGGCTTGGCTTGGTCTAAGTTGGATAACACTTATCCTGCGTTTGGTGTACGCTTGGACTAGGACTAGATTTTTTTTAGTTTTTCAAAACTATCTATGTATATGTATATATGTATAAATACATATATTATGTATGTGTACACATGTATTTTATAATATATGTGACATTTATGTGTATATACATGTATATATGTATATTATAAATAACATAAACATATGTATGTATATATATATGTACACATACATGTATATACATGTATATATATTATATTATAAAATACATATATATATGTATTATTATACCCATGTATATATGTATATTATATATATATATATATATATATATATATATACATTATACATATATAATATATGTGTATATAGGTGTATATATGTATATTATAATATATACATGGGTATAATACATACATATATATATGTATTTTATAATATATATATACATATGTATTTTATAATATATATATACATATGTATTTTATAATATATATATATATATACATATGTATTTTATAATATATATATATATATATATATATATATACATGTATATATGTATATTACAATATATATAATACATATATAATGTATATGTGTATATGTATACTATAATACATACATGGGTATAATATATATACACATATATGTATATATACGTATATATATATATATATAGATATGTATTGTAATATATAATATATATTACATATATACATGTATGCTATTATTATAATATTAATATGTATATGTGTATATGGGTATATTATAATAATAATATACATGTATATATGTATATGTATATTATATATGTATATATGTGTATGTACATATATACATATATTATAAATTTATGTCTATATACATGTATATATGTACATTATAGTATATGTGCAAGTAAGTTTAATAATAATAATATATGTTATTAATTTTACAATATAATATATGTATTTATACATTGGTGAGCATTGGGACTAGCTAATCCTCCCCTTCCACATGGGATTACTAGTCCCCTCCTAAGGAGGTGTTTTTGGTGGGCCCGGTATTAGCAATCCCATCTAAGACTAGGATTAGATAAAACAAACATGGTACTAAATTTAGTCCAAGCCAGTCCAAGCCAATCCCGTGTACCAAACGAGCCCTTAAAGTTTAAACATCTCATAACTTAAATTAATTATAAGTCAACCTTTTGTTTTCTAAACTCTTGCTTGTTTTTTTCTTGGTTTACAAGGGGACTCGAGGTGATGATCATGGTTTGGTGATGGCGGAAGAGGCGATGGGGATGGTGATGGTTCGAGTTGAGATCGTTCTAGCTCTGACAGTGGTTCTGATTCACTGGATGTCATCCTAGTTATGTCAGATGATGAAGAACTTTCTGCTGGTCATGTCCTCGACTTTAGTGACTGTGTTAGCTCTGCTATCCTACAAGAGCGAGGGAAATATGTGCCAGTCAAAAGGTTCACACACCTAATGTATACCGTCTAATTTATTTTAAAGATTGAAACTCCTGGAAACTACACTACTGTGGACATGGGACGCTGTTGTTGTAGCTAAGCTTGAAGGGGTGTACGCCTACAAGCAATTTGACATATAGTCATCAGAAAGTAGCAATTTCTGTCTGTTCTATGAAATGTTAATGTTTCTATTTTTTTCTTTTGATTAGGTTCTTTTCATATGGATGAAGATGACGGAGTGGATGAAGATGAGGGAATGAATGTAAACCCTCAAAGTGCTCCCGATGTTCCAAAGTTCTGGGTGTGGAGAATTTTTATAAACAGAAATTGCGCAAGAATTGCATATATGAACCTCCCGGAGCCTACGAATCTGATGGAGTTGAGGAGTGGATGACAAATCTTCTCCAGCGGTATGAGCCAAATGTGGCCGAGTAAACTTTTGACTACTATGATGCTTTTGTTTGGTTGTGATAAATGGGGACAAGGAAATGGGAATTGACACCGAACAATGTGGGAGGGAGAAATGGGGTTTTGTTTGGTTGAGATTCAGAGATTGCAAAAGTTGCCTTTTCCATTGGGCTTCTTCAAAAAGCTATAATTAATCAATGGTCCAAATCTCAAGTGGATTGGGCGGGAAGGATTGGCCTTTTGGTTTGTGGGTGGGTTAAAGTGTTAAAAAAAATTAGGCTTATTATCACAAAACGTCCCTGACGTTTGGGAAATTATCACATTGCATCCCTAACATTTTTTTGTATCATTAATGGTCCCTAACGTTAATACAGGTACTCTTAAATAGTCTCTCTGTCAAAAAAACCGTTAAATCTAGGGGTATAATCGTCAAATCAATCCAAAATTATAATATTTTTTTTCCTTCCCTTCTCTCTCTCTCTCTCTCTCTTTCTCTTTTTTTTTCTCCTCTCTTTCCTCTTCTTTTCTTCTTCTTATCCTTCGTTGTTTCTTCTTTCTCTCCCTTTTTTTTTTTCTTCTTTCCTTCTTTGTTCCTCATTTTTCTTCTTTCCTTCTTTCTCTTTTTTTTTTCTTTTCTTTTTTCTCTTTTTTCTTCCTCTTTCCTTCTCTCGGGGTGGTGATTTGGGTGGCTAGAGTGCTGGGTTGGTGGGCTGTGGAATGGGGCAGGGAGAGAGTTGCAGAGAAAGTACATAGAGGGGCAGGGGTATAAGATCCCACGGTGGTAGTTATGGAGGTCGAGGTGGTGGTTTGGGTGGCTAGAGTGGATGGGTTGGTGGGCTGTGGGAGGGGGCAAGGAGAGAGTTGCAGACAGAGTAGAGAGAGGGGCAGGGATATAAGATCCCACGGTGGTGGCTTTGGTGGTCGGGGTGGTGGTTTGGGTGGCTAGAGGAGACAAAAAGAGAGAGAGAGAGAGAGAGAGAGAGAGAGAGAGAGAGAGAGAGAGAAGGAAAGGAAAAAAGAAAGAAAGAAGAAGAGTGAGCGGGGCCAGGCGGAGAGAAAGAAGAAAGAAGAAGAAAAGAAAGAGAGAAGGGAAGGAAAAAAAATTATAGTTTTGGATTGATTTGACGATTATACCCTTGGATTTAACGGTTTTTTTGACAGAGAGACTATTTAAGAGTAACTGTATTAACGTTAGGGATCATTAATGATACAAAAAAACGTTAGGGATGCAATGTGATAATTTCGCAAACGTCAGGGGTGTTTTGTGATAATAAGCCAAAAAATTATATTGCCTAAGCTGCAGCCCGACCCAATTAACCAAGAAATTAAAAAAAAAATTGTATTTTTTTTTATCAGATTTTTAATAAATTCTATCAAAGAAAGAAATCTATACGTCTTTCTGAATTCGTCCAAAAAAAAATACTTTTTTTCCCAATTAACCAATAAATTAAAAACAATTTGTATTTTTTTTCTCAGATTTTTAATGAATTCTATCAAAGAAAGAAATCTATACGTCTTTCTGAATTCGTCCACCAAAAAAAAAACGTTTTCTGAAAAATGTCCCCTGAAATTTTAGCTGTGGAAGCGAAGCTCTCTATGATATCAGGTCAATAAGAACAAAATAGAAGTAAAGAAACATTTTTGTCGGCATAGAAGAAAATTTGCGGGGATAAGTCTACCGACGGATTTTCCGGGCTAGAAGGAAATTTGCCGGGATAAGTGTATCTCGACGACATTTTGTCAGCATAGATGAAAATTTGCCAGAAGTGACAAAAACGGTGAAAATAAAGTTTTTATATTAAAAAGTCCATTTTTTTGCGTCTGAAAAAAATAAAGCAAATTGTATTCATTGATAAGGCATGCATAGATTATGGGCAATCGCGACCCCCCGCGCCTTACCTAATTTGAAAACCGTTTTCCTTTTTTCCTCTTTCTTTTGATGGAATAATAATAATAATTTCCCAAAGAAAAAAAATGGACCGTTGCTTCCCGCCGCAAAGTTCCTATTTAAAACTGCCTTCAGGCAGGCTAAACATCAATCCAGGCCATCTTTCTTCTTTCTCAGTTTCTCAAAAACTTTAAACCATGAAGCAAAAACTTTCATTCTCAAGGACCTCGACGACAACAAAGAGACACGAAGGTTCTCACAAGTTCTCAAGGACCTCAACAACAACAAAGAGACATGAAGGTTTTCACAAGTACCTAAAGCCAGGAACACTTGCCAAACTCAGGGACACCAAAATCACTGCAACATCTCAAAGACACCATCAACATGACCTCAAAACTATGAACTCTCTCTACCAACTTCTTCTATCTTCAAGTTCTATAGCCTCCTCTTTCGGGTCATCGCAGAGTGGAACCTATAACCAAAGTGATCATGGAGGCCCTCATTTTCCTCTCCCCACAGTGAACCGCCCTCGGTGTTTACAGCGAAAGAAATTGGTAGCAGTTAAACCAGTTTTTTCTGATAATTAGCAAAGCGCTTGTATACAGAGTACTTACATGCCTGACAATTCTTTTATTTATTTATTATTTTTATGTATTTTTATTGGCCATTGATCATATTTGCCTATCTGTAAAATTAATATTACCAATTTGTTTTTGCTTTCTTCATGGCTGTACCAATTTGGTCGTTTGATTAGAAAAGGAAAGGCGGAGTTGGGTTTGAAATCTTAATTTAATCGTTGGTTGATTTACTAAATAGCTTGTATGAAGAGATGGCTTGGCTTAGATTTTGTGATAAATTAATACCATGGCAATGGTTTTGGTTTTGGTTTTGGTTGGATTGAAAGTAAACCCAAACATGAGAGGTTCTTTAAGAAAATCTATATGTAATTGAACAAGAGACAATATATGAGAAGAAGGGATCTTTAATTACATTAGCAGTATTATTGGCTATGATGGAGAAAAAAGGACATACAATATATGTGGAATGCCCTGTTGTTCCAAAATACATTTCACTCTCATTGTGTGCACAAAGTTTATGCGCTGTTGAGAATTACAATCAAGTGTGAAATCTGCATAAGTACCGATCTTCATTATATTTCGACGAATAATGGAACATCCATACCTACAAATTAAGACGCACAAACTCATGTGGAGGAGAAAAGAAGCACCCCCATTATCCAGCGATCAAACTAAAGCATTGGCACCAGAAACAATCTCCAATATCTCCCCTGTGATTTTGGCCTGGCGCTGCCTGTTGTAGACCCTGGACAAGTTCTTCTTCAACTCCACTGCATTATCAGTTGCATTGCTCATAGCACTCATCCTAGCAGCAAGCTCACTAGCTAGTGACTCCTGCAATGCCCTCAAAATCTGACTGTTGAGGTACAAAGGCAGCAAAGCATCAAGAATCTGAACTGGATCCTGCTCGAATTGCAAAACCGGTGTGAAATCCACGGTTGTTGTCCTCACCACATCTCTCTCTACAGTCAACTTCCCTTCCTTTGTTGTCAACCTGAAGAACTCATCATCAGCAGCATCCACACACACACCATTAATATCACAAATCTCTCCTTTTGGTGAGAGTGGAAGCAAGGTATGAATCACAGGGTCAGACTTAACCAACGACACGAATTTGGTGTACAAAAGCTCAACTTTGTCAACTTCTTCACTCACAAAGAGGGAGAACACATCATCTGCTATGGCCTGTGCTTCTTTGGCAGTTGGGAGGTTGTTTCCCTCAAGAAACTTATCAACTGGAATGTAAGGCCGCCTTAGAAAATAAGAGTTACCCTTTTTGCCAACGCTGATGATCGTGTATTCGAGACCAAGAGCCTTCAATTCAGATATTCTTCTCTCAGCTTTCTTGATAATTGCATTGTTGAAACCTCCACAAAGACCTCGATCGCCGGTTATGACAACAAGAGCAACTTTCCTGACAGGCCTAACATTGGTCAGAGGAGCATCTATGTCTTCCACTTGGAGCTGCTCATTGATGTTGTAAAGAACTTCCACAAGAGTTTCCGAGAAGGGTCTTCCATTAACGACAGCTTCTTGAGCTCTGCGGACTTTGGCAGCTGCCACAAGCTTCATAGCCTCAGTGATCTTCTGGGTGTTCTTTACAGAATCAATACGTTCTCGAAGCTCACGGAGACCGCAGTGAATCGGAGACACAGAAGACGATCTTGAGGGGGTGGCAGGGAGAGAGTTTTGTGAAGGAAGCTGAAAAGGGCCGATAAAAGAACGGCAGGAGAGCGAGGAGGTGTCAGAAAGGGCAGGTTTTGAAGACACCCACATTGTCAAATTTGAACAAGACATGGTTTTAATGGGGCTTCTGAAGCTCTGAAATGTAGGGAAGAGAAGCTGCTGATGAGGAACAGAGAAGAGGGTCTGATATGTGAGATTTGGTTTCTTTTAGACTGTTTTTTGGGTTTGTCAATTCTTATCTTCATGTGAGTACTTCTGGTGTATGGAGGCAAAGAGTGGGAATGAGTGGAGGGAGAAGGAGGAATTGGATGAGGTTTTGGGATAAGGATTTTGACCGTTGGTGATCGCCTGGGGCTGGTAATTGATTCTCATTTTATCATTAATTCATGGGTGGGTCCTATCTTACGTGGCATGATCTGAGTGGGATGATACTTGGACGGTATATGCGGCTAAGCGGTAGAGATTGCCTCTGTGTAAAACTCCAGTTCAGTTAAGAAAGGGTCAACGTAAAATTTTCTTTTCTTTTTATCGAATAATTGAGAGCCACAAGCTCACACAAGCAATGCATCATTGCCAAAGTTGTCAATTTGAGAAAAATATCAATCTAACCCAGTGAAAGATGCTCATGTCAGTTGAATTGATGTAAAAAAGTTTCAACAGAAACACACCCAAACGTTGAGTTTTAGGCACCACTGGCTTAAAGGGTTGAGGTTCAAGAAGTAAGATATTATTTATTTACTGATCAACTAGAAAGGGGTTAGTATAAGCGCATAAACAAATTAGTATGTCTTGTGTTAGCCATCACTGCTGGAGTTTGAGTTTTCTACAGTCAAACCTATGTTCAAACATGTATTGGTTCTGCACACACGCTTCCTAGGTTTCCTTATTGTGGGATTTGCTAGAGGACCCAGGCTCAGTTGGTGCGCCATGTCCACACCTTGTCTCTGTGCCACAACTTCTCTTGTGCTGAGTTTTGCATTCTTACAAGACCGAGCGGGACGAGATGAAGACAGATCATTGGCAGCAAGACCACTGTCATTTGTGCTTTCGTCATGCTTGGACATCATGTGTGAAGGGCGATCGGGTGCACATGAATCCAAACTTAACCATGAAGAATTACTGGCATCGTCCAAGGATGGAGTGCTGTGAATATTGTCCTGAGTATGACAGCCGGCTTTTGGCTCACACTGTTTGCCATCAGGATCTACTGTTGCAGGTCTTTTTGTTGCAAACGTTGGAACATCCTATAAACAAGAAAATAGAAATTCAGAAAAGGAACAAAATGATATAGATATAAACATTGAGAAAATATTAATAAAAAAACTCCTCCCAAACAAGATTGGTGGCACCAACAACAAGAGAAGATGAAGGTCGCAAGTAGAATTAGTCAGTTAATAACTTAGACCAGAAGATACAATACGTGTTTCCCACAGCCAATAGAACCTTAGAACTAACCAAATAAAAGAGAAAACTCACCTTATTCTGCATCTCAGCAATTCCTTCACACGCCGATCCCACCTCTCCTTCAGAATCAGTCATCTCTTCACACTCAAACTCAACATTTTCTTCATTTTCTTCATTTTCTTCATCAGAGTCACTCAACTCTTCCTGTTCCATCTCAATATCAGGTTGAGACTGCTCACCTGTATCATCTGCATTGTATCTGCTGAGATTATTACTTGGTATAACCAATGTAAGGCCACCTGAAACAGGCTCGCTACCACTTCCAGAAGAATTTTCAGCATGCCGATACAATGAACTATTAGCACATTGAGTTATCATAATAGTTCCAGAATCTGAAGCAGTTGTTCTTGATTTAACTGAATTATGCACAGCAACGTCTCTCCTTTTCAAAGTTTTTTCCTTTTCGGATGTAGAACTTAGGTGGATCTCCAAGTCCAGTTCATTAGCTTTCTCATTAGTGCCCAAAGCCTGTGGATCAGTATTGCCCGGCAATGGAGTCTGACTAGTATTAGAAAGGGGTGCAGTTGAGCATGTCGTTACTGGGACACTACTTACATAATCAGTTCTTTGCATAAGTGGATGAAAATCAATGGCATGTGATGTTGAGTTGGATGTCTTCAATGATTTGTCAAAACAATCAACTTGGCTTCCTTGATGAGGATTATGAAAAAGGCTTAAATTTAGCTGAGGCTGATTTGCTGAAAGAAAACTGAAAGTACTGGAATTTCTGTTGCTGCAGTTCAACGGGTAATAGGGTAGGCGTCCATCTTCAGGGGCTTGGAACAGCAAAGGATGCATATGAAGGTCAGAATCAGTATCTCTTCCTTCCTCTACACATTTATCCTTGACGATCCTAGAATCTTCCGGACGCAAAGTTGTAACGCTGTCTTTTGGAGAATGAGTTTTATTCTGTCTAGATGTCATGGCATCAGAAATCCCCAACCTTCCAACTTGAGAAAATTTAGAAAACAGATTGTCTGTTGCAGAAGAACCACTACCACCTCCAGAAGCAGAAACCGTAGAAGATATCCCACATAAAGAGCCTTTGAAGGCAGATTGTGAGACTATACGAACAGATGGTGGAAGATTCACAGGAGGCAATTCTGGTGCTAACTTAACTAATTGTGCACCATTAGTTCTACGAGCTCGATACCGCCGATAATTGAATTGAGATTTGAAGGCATTTGAAGTCATATGAGAAACAGAATGATTCGTTTGTGTGGTACCGGATGCAAAATGTCTAAAACCAGTGATTAGAGATGGGCTCTGCTGATACTTTGACACAGTCTGGGTTCGGGGACCTTCCTTATGCCCAAAAACATTTGCCCATTCACGGATAGCTTCTTGGGATAGGGTACCACTATGAAGATTTCTTTCTCCACTGGAAGTACCCGGTCTCCAATCTGCTAAAAAGGCCTCATGAACATAAGTTTCACCTGCATTGTCTGTGAAACCATCTGCGCTGTTCTCTCCACCAGACTTTTCAGCCTGGCAGTCCTGCAGTCATTACCACAGTTAAATATAATCATCATCCACTTAATGAGCTTTCAATCATCTACAACCCAAGCTGAGCTGAATTAGAGGTTTGAGGGAAAAGAAAAAGGGTCCAAACGAAATTCTGATACAATTCTGAAAAACGAGTAAAGTCAGAATGGGCGCACACTTCCCGCACATTCATGCTAAACTGGCTAACTTAAAGACTCTTTGATGCATTTCAATGTAACTATTAGAATCAAATGGTATAATAGGCCATGTAAGTGGGGATAGCCCTCTTTTTCCTAAATTGTTTTCTTTCACAGGCTGAACCCAAAACCTCCTATTTCTTACATTTTTTAATTTATTTTTAATTCCTAAACTTCAGAAAATTCTACACAAACTATACTCCTAAGCCTCAATATATTCATCAACATTTAGGAAGCATAGAATATAATTAGCTAAAATTAAGTCTAGCAAGGCAGCTAATTTAAAGCCTACCCATAACTTTTCTAATATAATATTTGATCTCGTCTATGAGTGTTACTATGAGTGTTACTATGAGCAGTTCAGCAGTCAACACAGCATTTCATTTTTTATATTTATCACAAAAAAATTACTTAAAAATTAATGCAAATAGATATGGGATTTTGTCCAATGTTCTAGGTTTAAAGGAAATCAGACCTCTTTCTCATATGAATTTTGCCAACTTGACAAATCTGCATTTTTATGCTTCCTTCTTTTTGATTCATATAACCTTCTCTTCTCCTTTTTTGCTTCATCAAGCTTATATGACTTCTGAGTTCCAAGAGCAATGCGCCACTGCCGGGGCAGCAAGTTTGGATCTCTATGTGGGACAATGAATTGCCATATGGACATCCAATCATATTTATAAGCCTTAAGTCCCTGAGTATGGGGGTCATAATAAATCAGACAGCTTGATTGCATGAGAATCTGATACATAAACATGAATGCACCAATACATACTATATACATAAACATGTATTTATCCAGATGCAGTGTGTGAGATGCATCTAAATGCATGTTAGCTGTCAATTCTGATCTAACAACTGAGACTTGGTACCTTATATGAGAAAAAGTCATTATGCATTTCAAAGCTTTCATATATGAGAAAATGAATGTAATGCTTTCAAAGCTTATATATACATATATGTATGTATAATATTTATAGGTTTCGGATAAAATTACCTCCTGAATACATGCTAACTCTTCTGCAGTCAAAGGTGAGTTTTTCATCCTCCGAACTGCCTGCATGAAGAAATAGACAACTACATGAGTTGCTGAGATAAAAGACAGGGTATTGTCCAACTACCCTAACAATATTTGACTTTTCATGCCTTCGCATGAATTAAACTCCAATAAATGACAAAAGTCACCTTCTCATAATGGTGCTCATTTACTTTTTATAGAAAAATGTAGGAGGTGAAAGCACAAATCATCTCATTCCACCAATAATGCCTGTGTACCAAACAGTAATACTAATAATTTAATATAGAAATATTTCAATTAATAAGTTCATCACATACCTTTATGGGATTTTCTGGTGCTTTTGATGAGCAGCGGTTTTTCTGCCTAACAAAAATCTGTAAAATAAGAAGTTCATGTCAAATAAAATAGGCCACCATTGCTTATAATTTTATGACATTCATTGTACTTAACCATCAAGCAGACACTGAACTGAGTCCACAATAAGAAAGTAGTTAATTCTTAATTGAATAGCAACTGGCAGTATTCTGAGATAAAAAAACTTGAGCATTTTGACTTCAATCTTCTCAGATAAAACATGTGGTTGCTCTATTGCTGAGCAAAACAAACATGAGCAAGCTGAAGTTCTGGTTCAAGCATAAATTACTACAAAATTATGTGGTTGCATTACATTACAAAGAAGTGGGGCTTTATTGAATACAAATGTTCCATACTAGTAATGATGCTTTGACTAGAATGTTCTCTGTACTAAAACATATGGCTCGTCTGCTGATTAGAAGAGCATGAATAATGAAAGACTTAGCAGCAAAGAAAATAATCAGAAAATTTTGTGCTCACAATACATAGTCTAGAAAAGATTACCTGGCGCTCAGATTTGCAAGGAAGAAAACGTTGTTGAATTGCCTTCCAATCCATATTATATTCCATCAACCCCAATGCTAATAATCTGCATTGCAATTCCAAAATAAAACACATGAACCTTCGTAAGAAAGTCTATACAACTACAATAAAGGAATACTGCAGATTGATACTAAACATGATATCTAAATTCTGACAGCAGCAGCAAATCAGGATAAGCCACCAACTTAAGAATAAAGGAGAAAGCGTGCAACTCACTCATCTTCTGCATCAGTGAAAAGCACTCGATTTGCCATGTTTCCAGCCGGTGGCTTATGGGGAAATAATGCTGGATTGAACAAAGGAAAAAATATCTGGGCTAACTTTGATATTTCCCTTGGGACTATAGCAACCGATTGCTTCTTGGTACTTTCAACAATGGTAGCAGCCAGTGACTTCTTGGGTGGTTGTTGACTAGACGAAGATGGAGCAACATTGGAAACTGAGGAACCGGTTCCACTTACAGCTTCAAAATTGGCTTGAACACATAATGGAAAGTCAGGAAGTGGAAACAAAGGCTCTTTTTCAAGGCGTGTATCAGAACTAGTTTCCACGTAACACCGTCGATTTTCCTGAATAGCTGTCAAAACAATTCAAATCAATGGCAGACAGATAAAGATCAAACTTCTCGACGCAAATGTGCTAGCAAAAGCATGAAAAGCATGAAAAACACTTGAGACCTTCATGGTATACCTGTATCAACTTCATCCATGTATCTTCCAACTAAACTAAGTGGAGCTACATCCAAGACAGATAGCACAGGACCACTTATAGAAGGCACCCAGAAAGCACCCCCCATATTCTGAGAGAACCCCACCTGTCCATTAGGAATGCATTCACGTCTACCTTTGGAAGGAGAAATATTTGGGTAAACTGCCATCTGATTATTCGAAGAAAAACATTCTCTACATGCATCATATGCGAGGGATGACACTAAGGCGCTTTGTGTCGTGTAGGAATTAGGGAACTCAGTTGGCACTGCTGGGAAAAAGCAAACAGCAGGATATGGTACACTCTTCCGTGACAGTACCTCGTCACGCTTATGGAGCATCTCAAAGATCAATCTCTTAACCTGGGAGGCAATATGTTGCCGAGAGTAATCAGGAGCACACAGAGAAAATACTTGAATAAGTAGCTGCACATGTTCATGGATCAAGCAGTGCAACTGGCCAATCTGGTGAGCAGTGAATCCATTTATAGAACGATCTTCTACTGTGGAAGACAAACAGCTTGAAGTTGTCCCAGGCATTAGAGTTCTGCTGGCCTGGGTAGAGAAAGAGGACATTGGTCCCTTTGGCAAAACTGGTAAAAGGGGGCGCAATGGCCTTTTTGTCTGTCCTAAAATCTTCTTCTTACATTGAGCAGGAGCTTTTTGGCATCTATTCTGCCTAGTCTTCGGTCGTCTTCCAGCTCCTCCATTCTCCTCCACAACTTTGTCCTTTACATTTTCATCCACATCACTCTCAAGTAACTCTTCAAGTTCTATCTCAAAGTCTGCATCATTATCCTCATCTTCATCATAAGCATTTTCATTTTCTTTAGTTGACTGGTCATCACCTTCACCCTGTAAAACAGCAGTGAGAAATTTCCTGTATTCTTCTTCATCATCAATATTTTGGAGGTCGTCATCATCATCTGTTTCTTGAAGAAAAGTCTCGAGTTCATCAAGTGTGAAACTTGCTAATGAATAGCGGGCCCGGGTGCGTTTACAAATAGCATCCTCATCCTCATCATCTAAATCCATAGTGGGATTCTGGATGTCTTCTGTGTTACTCAACCCTCCTACCATAGCATCATTAACATCAGTTCCACTGCCTGAGACATCATCCTTTTCTTGAACAGTTTCACTGGCTGGTTGAGTGATGAAGGCAGCCATTCTCTTGTTAGTATTTCCAGGAACTGTTTTTTCAAATTCATTTTCAGATGCACCTTCAGGAAAAACAGTAGTTTGCATCACGATTTCTTCCTCCCCATGCTCAGATTCTCCAACAGAACACTTTTGCACCTCACGAGCCACGCTCAACGAATTAATGCCAGCAGTTTCAACAGTGTTTCTGCTGCTGTCAACAACTTCACCATCTAAACCTTCTACTTCAGAGCTCAGACTTGAAGAAGCTTCTGGTGAAAGGGTTCCTTTTAGAAAAGGATTGAAATCTACATCTTCGTCCTCGTCCTCATCCTCATCCTCATCCTCCTCAAGTCTCAAACTACTCTCATGCTGCTCACTCAAGCTTTCAGTAGCAGGAAGAGCATTTTGATGACGAAGATACCCAACTTTTGTTGATTGTGCATTTGGACACGAAGACATTTTGGCCAAGCAATATAGCATGCAGCTGATCCTTAAGATTCTAATTAAATCTTGAAGTCATAACAGGCCCAAAAGTCTCTGGGATGACAATTAAAACACCTTTGCCACATGAACCATGGCAGAAAATGAAAAAAAGGTTAAATTTCAGGCTGACCAGTAATGATACACTGAATTAAGTACGAAGTATGTTTATTAGAAATTGAATTAGGCAATAATGAATAGTTGAACAAATGGGCATATCTCAGACTAAGCTACCAAGTACACTCCCCCCCCCCCCCCCCCAAACGCCCATCACCCAACAAACAAATTCAAAGTAAAAAATCCCAATTTTATATTCGATAAGAGTCTCTAAATAAATCACTTAGCTCAATGCTAAAATCACTCAATTGAACTCTTCAACCTGAACTGACAATTTATTAAAAAGACAAAACAAAACTCAAATTCAACTAAAACCAAACGTTTAAACAAGCAAACAAATACAACACAATGTTGATGCAAAGCGAAGCCCTCACCTTTTAAAAGAAAGAAAATAGATATATCAGATGATGTGTTGCCCTGCCAATAATTCAACTTCTGAATGCCAAAGCTACGATGATTGTGATTGGGAAGAAGAAGGCCGCCTGCTGCCTGTTTTGAACTCTAGTAAACTTGGACTTGGCGTCTAATTACACCAAAAACCCAATGCACCTTCGAATTTTAAGATCAAAATCTAAAATCCACAACCATCAAATTTTATCTAATTTCACTCCCAAAAACCCTACGTCCCAAAATGTCAAAACCAGTGATTGCGAGCGAAAATTGAAATACGGAAAATGAGATGATAGGCTCGAGAATTGTGCAGCCGCTGTGAAGCCTGTAAATCGGTGTTTGCTCCTCTGGGACACAGCCTCTGTAACACCGTTTTGGGCAACGAGGAAGGAGCGGGTTGGAGATGAGCCACGTCGGCAAGTGTCGTTTCGTCCTGTCTACCAATACTCGAAACGCCAGGGATCTTAGCCGTTTCGCTTCGCGGTATTTGCCCTCGTCCCTCGCTTACAAAACGCTGCGTTTGGATGATTTATAAATTAGGCGGGTACTGTGGTGGAAGTGGAACACTAGAAAAGCTGAATTTATGCTCCTTATTTTTTAGTTAAAACTAGACTCTCTGCACGTGCTTTCGTGCCTACAAGAGGCTTTTTTAAAAATTTATTTTAAATTTATTTTAGAATTAAAAAAGATAATGGATTGTTGTGTTCCATAAAAATAGGATCCATTATTTGATTTTTCTTTTAATTTTAATTTTTTAAAATATGAAAAAAAATGTGAATTTACCATATTATCCTCATTTAATTAATAATTTCAATTCTTAATGTTTGCATTAACCAAAGACATTTTTTGGTATTTTGAATGTTTCACCATTCTCTGCCTTTTGCTTTATATATATAGATTTAGCTAAAAACACTATAAAGTTATTTTATGAGTTCTTTATAAAATTTCAACTCCAACCATACTCCCTAGTTTAGAGAATCATAAACATTATTTCTTTTTTCAGTTTAGCATAAATACTCTCTCTTCATATAAAATAATAATAAAAAATAGTTAGCATAAAATAAATACTTAAAATAACATTAAAGTAAAGAAGTATTTAATTATATGGAACCACTATGAGTCATCTCTCTCTCCTCGTATTTAAGAGCTCCTAGAGGTCTCTATTTTAGGAGTTGGATAGGGAGCATGGGTGGAGGTGGGTTTTCTCACTTCCTCCCTAAATTTTATTTAAGGAGGTGGTTTAGGAAGTCCATTATGGATGCTCTTAAAACAAAGAAGTTTTTGACAATGGATTCCTACCACAGTGGTGGTGGCTTCCCCTCCCCTCCAATGTAACCAAAAAAAAAAAACTGATTTTAACCGTAAAAGTCCCTAAATTTCATTTTCGTCCTTTAATTTTTTCAATCATGCCAATTCAGTCTTTCCATCACATTTCATCTATTTGATCAATTTGAACACAAGTATCTTCTAAAACAACCTACCCAACTCTCTACATCCAGTTTTCCCAAATTGAAACCCTAATTCACATATCTATCCCATTTCCCTCAAATAGAAACCTCAATTCACCAAAATCCATCAAATCTCCAAATTCGAACCCAAAGCATCAAAAGAATCCCAATTTAGCCCCAACTTTGCTTTGGATAGCTCAAGATGGACTAAAAAGAGTCGGATTTATTCCCAAAAAATTTCATCACGTGCAATTCACGCAATTAAAATTGATGAGAAATATGACGAAATGACTAATTGACACGAATAAGAGAGCTGAAGAACTAAAATAACATGTTAAATTAATAGAATGACCAAAATGAAACTCGAGTATAAGTTCATGACAACCAAAAAGAAAACTAAAATGTTTTGTGACCCGACCCGACTTAATAGGTCGGGTCAAAAACCAAAATCTCTTTGTACTTGTTCGGCCCATGATACTCTCAGTCTCGAATTAAACGGGGCAGCTCGTTCCCAACTGGGCCGCCTAGTTCCTCAACTTAAAACGATTAAACAATCGAACTTCCCAAACTACCCCTCACTCCTTTGTTTCCCAGACGAACTCTTCCTTCTGCCTCAGCAGTTGAGCTTGAGCTAGAGATTTTGCGAGGGTTTTGAGAAGCTGCAAGTCTGCAACAAGAAGAAAAAGATGGAGTTCGAGAAAAGAAAAGCGGCGACGCTAGCGTCACTGCGGTCAGAGGAGACAGACAAATCACCGAAAGGCACGGTGGACGCCCCCATCATACCTCTCCTCAACACTCTCAACAGCCACCTAAATTACTTCACCACCAGTTCCTGCTCCGGCCGTATCTCTATCCTCTCCCAACCCACACACTCAAAACTCAAGACCAAGAAGAAAGCCTTGGGCGGCACGTGGCTCTTCATCACCCACGACCCGGCCGATCCCGACTCAGTCCTCAACCGCCTCTTCGGTTCCGACTCAACTCGTAAAGACGAACAAGACAACCAAAACGACCTCGTTTTTAGATTCGAGCCTCTTATCATAGCTGTTGAGTGCAAGGACTTGGCTTCGGCTCAGTCTTTGGTTTCAAAGGCAATAGCTTGTGGGTTCAGAGAGTCTGGCATTACGAATTCGAGCAAACGCGTGATTATCGCGATACGTTGTTCGATACGGTTGGAAGTGCCGCTGGGGAGTAGTCACGCGATTATGGTATCGCGCGAGTATGTCAGGTTCCTTGTTGGGGTGGCAAACGAGAAAATGGAGGCCAACAGGAAGCGGACTGAAGCATTTTTCCTGGCTTTGCAGAGTGAGAGTGGGGGATTTTTGGGTCCGACTCCTGCGAATGGTGGGACTGTAGCAGATGGGGAGGCTGAGTTGGAAGCAACAGATGACAATGCCCATTCTGATTCTGGTATTTTGATTTTGATGATTTTGAACTCTGAAATTTACTTGGGTTGTTTTGTTTGTGTTTTTGGTTTCTGTGGTATTTTTTTGAAGTTGCAACCTTTATTTTGATGGAAAATGAAAGTGGATTGCAAATCTGTATTGCAGGACACCTTTCCTTTTAATGTGAAAGCAAGTCTGAGTCTTTGAAACATTGGCAGGGTCCGTGGAAGTTCCTGGTTGTAGTCTGTCTGTGGTTGAGATGGCAATTTCTGGTGAACCCGAAGAGAATCTTTTCCTTTGGGGTCATTCTGCTTGTGCATTAGAAGCTAAAAACCAGAATGGTGTTCTTGTGTTTGGTGGCTTTGGAGGCATAGGAAGGCATGGAAGAAGAAATCATTCTTGGCTGGTTGATCCTTTTTCTGGCACTGTGAAAGCAATTAATGTAGAGAGCAGCCCATCCCCGCGATTGGGTCACACATCTTCTTTGGTTGGAGATTGTGTGTTTGTTATTGGAGGCAGGTCTGACCCTGAGAAAATTATGAGTGATGTCTGGGTCCTCAATACATCAAAGAATGAATGGAAGTTCTTAGAATGTTCTGGGGACGTATTTCCTCCTAGGTGAGACTTTTAACTGCATAATCTACTAAAGTGGTCGTTATTTTTGTTTCTAAAAAATGCATCTAAGTTAGTTATATTTATGTCAAGCAGGCATCGGCATGCTGCAGCAGTTGTAGGCTCAAAGATATATGTGTTTGGTGGACTTAACAATGATACAATCACTTCTTCCTTGCATATCCTCGATACAGATAATCTGCAGTGGAAAGAGTTGTTTGTCAGTGGGGAACATCCATGCGCCCGACATTCTCACTCAATGGTGACATGTGGATCTCAACTATATATCTTTGGAGGGTATAATGGTGAGCAAACACTTGGAGACTTGTACGTTTTTAATATCCAAACATGTAAATGGAAGAAGGAAAAGGCGGCTGGGAGAAGTCCACATGCAAGGTTCTCCCACTCAATGTTTGTATACAGGAATTATCTTGGAGTTATTGGTGGTTGTCCAGTTAGACAACATTGCCATGAGTTGGCAATACTTGACTTGACGCAAAGTGTGTGGAGGCATGCGAAACTTGAATCTACTAGTGAAGATTTGTTTGTGCGCAGCACAGCTAATATTGTTGGTGATGATCTTGTTATGATTGGTGGTGGCGCATCTTGTTATGCATTTGGAACAAAGTTTAGTAAGCCTATGAAAATCAACCTGCTTCCCCTGATGAGTATAGATAATAATATTAAACCAGTTGTCGGAGAGAGGCATGCTCACCGTTATGAAATGGTTAATAGTGAGAAAAGTGGACGATTCCAAGATCCACAGGCTGAAGATGCTCAAAGCTTAACTGAAGCTCTTGATCTGAATTTTGAGAGTGACTTTCCCCGGGAAAATGGCATAGGTCAGCAGGTAGAGTCATATTGGATTCTACAACTCGAAAGAAAATATGCAAAAGTAGGCAAGGATATATTGAAAAAGTTTGGATGGTTAGATCTTGGAAGGAAGGTTTACTCCAGGAAAGGTGGTTTACATATTTGTTTTCCAGTAAACGGAAAATTTTCAGGTGTATTTAAAGAAAATAAGCGTCCTTTGACAGATTTATCTGAAGGAGAGAGTGATCACTTTGTTAAACCAGTTATCGGGGAAGAATGTTTGTTGAATGAGGTCACCTGTTCAAAAGCCTTGGACATTCTAAAGGAATGTGGTGCTACTAAGCTGGCAGATGAAGTCCTTGAAGTCAGGAGAGCTGCCAAATCTCCCTTGAAAGTAATGAATGAAGCTGTGGGCTCTCTGATAAAGGATAAAGGACTACCTGAAGAACTCTTAGAGGAGCTACCAGCAAGGTTTGTGTTTGTGTTCTCCTGTGCAAGTATGTATTTTTTTTTTCTTCTTTCAATTAAGCTTATTATAAATCATGTAAAAAGGCAAAAATTGTCTTAATGGAGTAAGGGTTGATAATGTATAAGAGGAATATTTGGGGAAAGGAAACAAGTATGGACGCAAGAGGAGTTAAGTTAATAATAACACAGAAGATTTGTTAGTTATATATCACATATCACGTTTTTCAGTTAAAACCTATAGATAAGGGCTGCATTGGTGATACAATGACCATGAATGATAGTGATTCTCATATTAAATGGTTTTGTCTTTTGTTAGATGGGAGCGACTTGGAGATATAGTTGTGCTTCCGGCAACATCATTCAAGAATCCATTATGGGACTCAATGCAGGAGGAGCTTTGGCCTGTTATTGCCAAATCAGTTAATGCTCATCGCCTTGCACGCCAAGTAAGTAATATACATAAATACTTATAAAGAGTGGTTTTTCTCATTAAAGTTAAACTATTCTCGAGTAGTTATTTGGTTTACTCATTTTCCATGCCTTATTTTGGTTTGTATATATTCACCAGGGCCGAGTTGCATCAAACAGTACAAGGGACAGTACTTTGGAGATTCTTCTAGGAGATAATGGATGGGTTGATCATCGCGAAAATGGCATTCTCTATTCTTTTGATGCTACTAAGTGTATGTTCTCCTGGGGCAACCTTTCTGAGAAGCTTCGCATGGCCTCTCTGAATTGCAGAGATGAGATTGTTGTGGATTTGTTTGCTGGAATTGGTTATTTTGTTCTGCCATTTCTTGTCAGGTACCTCTCTCTCTCTCTCTCTCTCTCTCTCTCTCTCTCTCTCTCTCTCTCTCTCTCACACACACACACACACACAAATCTTGGTGTATATATAGAACATAAAAATAGTCAGCCTATCAGAGTCTGTTTGTCTGTCTGCAATATGGATTTTATTAAAAGGAGGAGGATAATAAGAATAGGATTTCATACTAGAGATGCAAGTAAGAAAAATATGCATTAAATTCTATATTTTACTTTTACTTTTTCTTGGAATAGGTGAAATTTTCTTCAAGAATAATTATCATAGGAAAACATTTGTGACATTCGTTGGCAGACTTTAGGTGCTTGGATGAATCTTCTAGATACATATTGCTTTATCATTCTTATACCTAAGATGCACCTGATTGCTGCTGATGTTGTTTCTAAGTGATAATGTTGGTTGACCAGGGCCAACGTGAAACTAGTTTATGCTTGTGAATGGAATCCCCATGCTGTTGAGGCACTGCGGCGAAATCTGCAAGCCAATTCAGTGAGCGATCGGTGTATCATTCTTGAAGGAGATAACCGGACAGTGGCACCTAAAGTATGTTCAAAGACTGACATCGTTTTCATTACTAACTGATATAGATATCATTCAACTTCATCTGTTTATGCGTGCGTGTGCACTTGCTTTTTGTTTCACTTCATTTTGTGTTCACATAGTGCAAGCATTCATCATTATCATAGTTATAATAGTATACAAATCAGGGATATTGTCCAAGACGAGGTTCTGCTGTGTGTGGCTATAACTTGATTGTTTTCTCACAGGGAGTGGCTGATCGGGTCTGTCTCGGTCTCATTCCAACAAGTGAGGGTAGCTGGGTCACTGCTGTTAGGGCATTAAGGTGATATGTCCTTATATTGTGTTCTTGTCATCATTTTTTCCGATTTTAAATGCTTTCTGCAAATATTTTCGCTTATGAGCACTCTAAATAATTAGTTCCTATGCGAGATCAATGCTTTAATTGTATGTCCAAAGGATGCTTCAGCATCATAAGCAGTTGAAGCTCTCTCTCTCTAACATATGGACCAATGTACACAATTTGATGTAATTCTGACAATGCAGGAGTGAGGGCGGGATGCTACATGTGCATGGTAATGTCAAGGACTCGGAAGAGAGTTTATGGACTAAACATGTATCAGAATCAGTAGGTGAAATTGCTAAATCTGAAGGTATTATTTCTCAGACACATGGATATTAAATACATAGGCATAAGCCATTTCCAGTTTAGAGGGTGGTGTAAGTGTAAATTGCTTTTGTTTGCAGGTCATTGTTGGGAAGTTTCAATAGAACATTTGGAGAGAGTGAAATGGTACGCCCCACATATTCGTCATCTTGTTGCAGATGTAAGATGTAGACAGAGGCAGAGATGACCAAATTAAAGCCTCTGTCTGTTGTAAAACTTGTAAGCAACAAAATTATTCAAGACCCGCATTTTCACGGGGTCCTGGCCCTCCTGGCAGCACACTGGGGTTACTGAGTCCGATTAGTTTTGGCCTGTTTGATACTATCTTAGTTTATTTTTCATTTCTGATAATCTTATATTTGATTATTAGATTAAACTTCATCCGATGGTGCATATCCTGTCATTTATGTACTTGTTGTTTCTGAATTTAGATTGGTCTTTAAAATTGGAAAGCCTGCATGTTGTGTCATCTATCTACTTCCCCACCCGGGTTGTATTGCCCTCTTCTTTCTATCTCTCTCCTTGTTTAACAAGTGACATGAGAAGAGAGAGAGAGAGAGAGAGAGAGAGAGAGAGAGAGAGAGGAAGAATGGGGTAATACAATGGAGTGTGGAAGTTTTTCTGGTAGATGGCATGTAGGCAAACATCTTGTACTTTGAAACAGTCAAATTAATTCAAGTCTAAAAAATAATTTTGGAATGCGGATTATGGTTGTGGTCCATTTAAATTGATGTAGTAATTCAATGTACGGATGGATTAAAATACTAGGTGGATCGTAGACCCGCCAGGATCTAATGCCGGATCCTTGTGAACTTGTTCGTTGGTCATAATAAATTAAATTGACTCAATAAAAATAAAAAAAATGATGTAATCTATAATCCAAAGATGTTACTGAGATTCTACGTGCAAGAAAAGAAAACTAGTAAATTGCTCCTACTTGTTGCTTTGTCAGTGAGACTCAGACAGGATCATTAATACCATTGTAAATTTAATAATTTTGGGAAATTAAAAATTAAATAAATAAGTGTCCTATTATTTGGAGGAGTGATCCTACACATGACAGGCACGTGCATGAAATGGGGTATCTGACAAAACCATGCAAAATTATTTATTGAAAATGTGGATAAATGTTACTGTTTTTCTTTTAAACTTGTAGTGGTAGAACAAGTTCCAATATATATTATTAGAAATTTAAGATGCTTTGACCAAAAAAGAAAAAAGAAAATATGATCATCTTTAACAGCTAAGATGCGTGCTAATTAAGTAGACAATTAATTAATACGTGACGATGAGTCATAATTCTTGGGCTCCACCCGCCATCTTCCATCTTTCAGTGCATGTAGACCCAACAAATGATGTTCACAATTCTCTCTCAACTTGAAGGCCAAAGTGTCGGTAGCCATAGTGTTTTACTGTTTACAAATGAATAGCACAGTTAATTAGCTTAGCTTAAGTTAGGTTTAACATAATTTAATATAAAACGACACCAAATAAAACCAAACTTAGTTTGTCCCACTCGACTCACCATTTAAATTTTCATATGTTTTATATAATATTTGTTTGTTAATAAGATCTAAATGCTTTTTCTATAATCAAAAATAAGAACTGAATGTCACTAAATCAAATAGTTATTCTCGGTGCGCTTGCGAATAGAGCAGATTTTGTTGGGAGAGGTCCCCGCTTTGCGCCCGACAGTACCTCGAGGGTTAGTCCCCGCAATCACGTGGGGGATACCTTGATTTTCACCAAAAAATAGTTATTCTCGGTTAATTGAATGTTTAGTTTTTGTCTTGAAAGATAATGCTAGTTTTCTTTCATTTTCTTTTCTTTTTGTGGGCCGCCACGTGTCATCATAGTTTTTTTTTTTATAATCATAATGCCATTGCCTTTCCACATTACATTTGGCTTCAAGAAATGCATGGCATGTAATTTTATGTTGTTTAAGTTGCATTAAGCTTGCACATTAGTGGAAAACCTCAACATGAGAGGTCAGTTCAACAATTACCTGACGCTTAATAAGTTAAATCATAGATATAATTTAATGATTATGTTGAAATCAATCGTACTTGCACTCGCATGCCCAAGGTGGTGTCTTCATTGTACTTTCATTTTTGACAGCCTTGGCATTGATTTTCTTTTTTTGGGTGGCTTCAATGATGCCATCTCCAATATCGGGTGTGAAAGTAAAGCAAGGCACTTGTAGCTTACTTTATTGGATTCTCCCTCTCTAATATTGGTTGAAGAAGTCAAATTTATCAAATGGAGGATTCAATTCAATTACGAAGGTGGTGGGCACCGAAGTTTGGAACAAGTTATGTGATGTGAGTCACCAAAATGTGACTACACAAAATTGGGAAAAATAGATAAGTAACGTAAGCCATTTTACACAAATACTTGAAGATGAGGTCGAGATCAAGCAAACTGTGGTCCATCTTTACAAAATATTACATGGATTGTAACGGCTCAACCTTCTGGCATTTTCTTCTGTGAACTGTATATGCAGTGCAAACACGACACAAGTGTAACCACGTGCCAGCTTCCAGCACAAAAATTAGCATATTAAAGTTTGAGCCTCTGCTTTGCGGTAAATGCTTGCGGTGAAAACAACACTGAAAAAGGTCAAAAGGACATCTCACAGAGCCCAAAATTGCAACAAGTGTCTCTTATTTTAAATTTTTAATGCCATTTTTATCCATATTTCTCCTATTTAAGAAGTAGCCAAGACCCCAGAGCAAAGCAAGGCAAGGCAAGGAGCTTTTAGATTTAGTGAAAGCAGCAGCAGCAGCAGAACAGAAACCATGAGTTCCAGAGCTCTCTTCTTCTTTGCTTTGCTAGCTTTCTCAGCAGTGTCTTGTTTTGCTGAGAATGAAGAGGACCCAGGTCTTGTTATGGACTTTTACAAGGACAGCTGTCCTCAGGCTGAAGATGTTATCAGAGAACAAGTCAAGCTTCTCTACAAGCGCCACAAGAACACTGCATTCTCTTGGCTCAGAAACATCTTCCATGACTGTGCTGTCCAGGTATATATATTTATATTTCTGATAAATATTTGCTGCTTTTCTGTTAGTTAATTATTTAACCCTTTTCTTTTCTTTTCTTTTTTGGGTTTTGTGGGATTTTTACAGTCATGTGATGCTTCCCTGCTGCTGGATTCAACCAGGAGGTCCTTGTCTGAGAAGGAGATGGACAGGAGCTTTGGGATGAGAAACTTTAGGTACATTGAAGAAATTAAAGAAGCACTGGAGAGGGAGTGCCCTGGAGTTGTTTCTTGTTCAGATATTCTTGTTTTGTCTGCTAGGGAGGGTGTTGTTAGGGTACTTTCCTCCTTGACCTTTCTTTGTCTTTGACTTGACTCTCTTTCTTCTGTAAAACAGAGATCTCAAGTTGGTACAATTTGGTTTTGATCTTTATTTAGTAAAATTTGACAAGAACTCTAGTATAATTTATTATTCCCTTTCCAGCTATAAGATAACAAGGATTTCTACAGATTTTTGTCCAAAAAATACCGCTAAAGCTGTTGTTACCTTTTTTTCTTGTGGTTTTTGGTACATTTTTCATATTCTGTTGGTCTGTAAAACAGAGATCTGAACTACTTGTACAGATTTTTATCTATTTCTGGGACCCCAAGGCTATTTCCTTTTAATTGTGGATTTGGTAGATTTTTCAAGTACAATTCTCTTAATTATTTTCAACTTAATTACTGTGTTTTCAGCTAGGAGGCCCATTCATCCCTCTCAAAACTGGAAGAAGAGATGGAAGGAGGAGCAGAGCAGAGATCCTTGAGCAGTACCTTCCTGACCACAATGAGAGCATGTCCACTGTCCTTGAGAAGTTTGCTGACATGGGCATTGACACCCCTGGTCTGGTTGCCCTGCTAGGTATATATGCACATCACCATCCATACATACATACATAGTTTTAAAGTTCTTAAACATCATTAGCATGATTAGCATGCATGTTACTTCACTGATTATGGTCTAATTGTAATTAACAGGAGCTCACAGTGTTGGTAGAACACACTGTGTGAAGCTGGTGCACCGTTTGTACCCAGAAGTTGACCCTCAGCTCAACCCTGACCATGTTGGTCACATGCTCAAGAAGTGCCCTGATGCAATCCCTGACCCCAAAGCGGTTCAATATGTGAGAAATGACCGTGGTACCCCCATGATATTTGACAACAACTACTACAGAAACATTTTGGACAACAAGGGTTTGATGATGGTGGATCACCAACTAGCCACAGACAAGAGGACAAAACCCTATGTCAAGAAAATGGCCAAGAGCCAAGACTACTTCTTTAAGGAGTTTTCAAGAGCCTTCACCATTCTCTCTGAGAACAACCCTCTTACAGGAACAAAGGGAGAGATCAGGCAGCAGTGCAATGTTGCCAACAAGATCCACAACTAGATCAAACCTTTACTTTGTTAAACAAAAAAGTCTTGATCCACTCTTTTTCAACCGAGAAAGAAATAAAGTGTGAGAGAGACAAGCTGCATAATAAGATGGGTTTTCTAGATGCTGTTCTGTTTTTATGGCAGTGTCCAGTGCTCTGGTCAAAAGGCATGTGAGCCTTTGATCATGCACTAGTTGTTGATGTAGGTTTTGTTTTGTTTTTTTTTCCTTCTTTGGCGTTGGATGAGATGGGCATGGGGATGATGGGATGTGTGTATGTATGTATGGATGGTTTGAACTTTGAACATGTATGATGCATGGATTTCAATGATGATGGTTATTGATGATTCATGCTTATAAATCAAGCATCTTTCATGATATCATGATGTTGTGGGGAAATACATTATAATCAGTCAAAAAATAAAAAAGTAGCTCAAATTAAAATGGAAACAAAAGACAAAAGATAGAAAGGATAAGACTCTCAATAACACGTAAGCAAATATATGATCAATGCACTAATGAATTAATTAATATCAGTTGGTGGGTAGGGTACTCAGATAGTAATGTGTGCATTGCTTGGAAGGATATGGTTATGAAAGATTTGCATAGACACAATAATTAACTAGAGGATGGATGGTTCCAAAAGCTTCACATTATTGCGATATTAAATCATTAGAAAATTTCAAGATAGACAAAGAGAGACAGGAGGCATCAGATCCATAAACCTTTAGCTATGTATTCTAGAGAGAGAGATTTGTTGACACATGTCATAAGCTATTGCTCATGTGGTTCTCCTTGTTGAGAGTATTTGTCCCACATTGAAAAGTTAAGGGACCAAGCTTGGGTTTATAAGGAGTTGGGACTCCTCCCATGGCCAATTGGTTTTGGGGTGGAACCTTAACTTTCTTCATGGTATCAGAGCAAGGCTTCACGTGTTGGGCCCAACGGCCACACGTGCTCCCACGTCATCTAATATGTGTTGCCCACGTGTTAAGCTTGAAAGTTTGTCACACGTGCGGGGGCATGTTGAGAGTATTTGTCCCACATTGAAAAGTTAAGGACCTCAACTTCCTTCACTCCTCAGTCTCTCGGATAAGAGACTTGGTTTTCTGAAGCATGGCTCATATCTTTATCCATCAATTTTACTGTGGAAATGCGCAGTAAGAATTGCGGTTATTTTTGTACAATTGCACATTATCATGGATTATACTTTGTTATTCATTGAAGAGATGGAGATGTATTTTATTATTATGTATTATGGGATTGTTTTGTCAAATTTAAAGTAAAATGATTCTGTTTAGCTATGTAAAACTCTGAAGGTGATATGTCAAGTGAAAAGTGCAATGTGGACAGGTCATTTGGTTTTCACAAGACAAGGATTGCTTTCAACAGAAAACTGTTGCAGATGCAAGAACAGCATTAGATTGAACAACAAAGAATTTGGAAATTACATACCCTCTGAGAAGTGGAGGACCAAAAATGCATCATTCTTTCATTTCTTAAGAATAAGATAACTCTCTCCAGTTCTGATAATTTACAAGGAAGACATATATGTATGATAATTGATTGGCTGTCATAGCACCTTGCTAATTCTTCTTTGGTTCAATACTGCTTGAACTGCAATCATAGTCACTATCAGCTTCCTCTGAGGCCACAACATTTTTCCCTACTGCTTCTACCATTTTGGAGATCAAAGGACTGCAAGAGGGATGGCTGTAATATGGCCGTGGATGGACAAAGTAATTTCCGGTAGAAGGAAAAGACGGGTAGCCATAACTAGATTGATAAGGTCCAGGAGAAAATGTGTTTGGGGGAGGCCAAAATACCATAGGCACAAAAGGGTTTGCTGGTTGTGGGGGGAAAATATGATATGGGGTTTGGCTACAATAGGAGATATTATTATTAGTACCACCAGCATTGGGGATCAAAGTATTTGAGATTGGTGGAGCATCTAATGGTGTCTGAGACTGAGATGGCATGGACTGGAATGTTGCCATTGTGTGAGTTTGAATAGAGGTATGACCAACTAGTCCAAATTGAGCAGAAGGTGCAGAGGTTGAAAGGGTAGTCGGTGGGAATGAGGACCTCTGCATATAATGAGGCTTGCTATTTGAGTGAGTTTGTTTCTTCCCCTTTGTTTTTGTTGGACAAGTCTTACCATACAACTTCTGAGAACCTGGACTAGCCTGCTGAAGGAGCACAAGATCATTAGCAAATTCAGAATCAGAAACTCAAAACTAGCTTTTCTTTTTGACACATGCATACTAAGTTTTAATAGTTGTCAATCTTTAACATAAAAAGAGAAGTATTCAGACATATGAACTGGGAAGTTGTGATATTACTGTATCACAAGGCATGGGATGTGGAAGAAATAATTCCTCTCCTTCAGCATCATCATCTGTCCTGCAACGAAAAAAAACTATGCTCTGTTAAAATTATGTACTCTTCAGGAAAACCACACAAACAGCATTAGGATGCTTAGAATCCAAAAAATTTATAGATACGAAACTATCCAAATAGGTTTTTCATTCTTTTTTTTCAAAGAGAAAAAAAAAACCATAAAACTGACACTCATCTCATATCTTGCATTCTGCTCCACAACTATCCATTTCCAAGTAGTATATTAGTTCTGCATACCTATAATATTTCTGAAGCAAGTCTAAGTTCCGGTATTTGGTTTCCCTTTGAACCAGATCATCAGGAAAACCAGCCATGAAAAGAAGTGCGATGCCCAAGGCCTTGAAGAAGAAGCTTCCACTGCGAATATGAACTAGCATTGCCTTTCGGCACATTAGTGGCCCAAAAGACTTTAGCTTGTTTCTTCCCATACGCTGCCTCACATATCTGAAAAGTATTAACGCACAGATAATTTAGTTAAGCTGCAAGTAGAAATTCTTAGATATTTATAGGACATGAACAAGTGACCTTGGCCTTGATCACTCACACAAAAAACCAATTACTCAATACTACTTACTCATTTTGGGGAAGATTTCTTGTCCTTCCACCATACTTGATGCACAGAAACAGCCATGATGGGCAGCTAGGATCTGATGGCCGCATAGCCTTCTCTTCTTCAAGTATTTGAACAGGACATAATGTTGGGTTCTGTTGATTTGGATATAATAGCTTTCTCCGAACACCAGGATTCTCATATAGAACATGCTCCTGGTAATAAATAAATAAAATTTCTTTTTTGATGATGAACAAAGAATGATTAAGATCAAAAACTTGTATTTTGGAAGCAAAACTTATCATATGATAAGCCGGCAACTGGATAGGGTTATCTCATAAGAGTTGAATCAGATCATTCATCTTAGCATTAAACACCTCAGTTGGTGATCACTTAAATGTCATAATGAAATGGCATAAAAAGAATTTTGTGTAATGACAACAGCAATTACAAGAACTAGAGCAAGAAGAGACCAACTTTGATAGCATAATATACTAATTTTCTTACCCCAGGATCTTTTGGAGACATATATGGCTCTCCCTTCCTTAAAATGCTAAAATGATTGAAGTCTAACTCATATATATCTTCGCAACCATGCCTAATACCAAGAGATGCAAAAACTATGATCTTCCTTATGGTGTGGGATTGAGCATTTTTCTGTAACAGGGATTCTGAATCAATTATTCTCTTCACTTCTTTTGGGCAGAATGCCACCTTTGGAGGTTTTTTCTGTTGTGATATGCTTGCAGATCCTGTATGAAGAAACTCCTTCTCCAAAGTAAGGATATTAGGTGGTACATTGTAACTTCCGAAATCATTCGTTTCTTTCTTGTTTTGGTTTGTAAGTTCCATCTCATTACAAACTGGTCCTGTATCAGGTAGCTCATTTGTTTCTTGGTTCACATTTGAAAATACTGGCTCACCCACACCTGAGAAATCCTTTGTACATGGCACATCTGATCCTTTATCAACAACTTCATATTTCAGGACACTAACAATTCTTGAAACATCATCAGCCTCCCCTTCTTTATGATCATTATTAACACAATCCTCTTCACGGAAATCATCATCAGTATCATCAGTATCATCAGAGTCTGCTGAATCACCATCTTTAACTTTTTCTAAATGCAAAAACTGGGTTTCCTCCATGCTCATCCAGTTGACTAAACGGTCTTCAGGAATTGGATCTTGAAGGGCCAAGCATTGCTTATCATGCTTCTTCTGTGAAGCCATTTCAGATGGGATAATATTTCTATCTTCAGTCCCTTTACTAGTGAGTTCTATCTTCTGTCTCTTGAACTTCTTGAAGCTTCTTTCCATTGCATTGGAACAACTTCCCTGAAACCAAAAGTTAAGAGGTTAGCATAAACATGTGAACTTGAGTGCAACAGTTATAAACCCTTTGCAAATCAGCATTTGCTTTACTCAGTACTCATCCACAAAGATTGATGAAAAAAAAACATGATCATTGAAAAGAAATAACAGAAATAAAAAACAACTAACATTTTTTACTCCTTATTCGACATGTTCAGATTATCCAAAATGTCAAAACGAAATAGTGAAGACGTGAAAACCAAAGGAATGTGATCCCTGCTTGATAAAACTATGCCTCTCATAAAAAATTAACACATGATTAATGGGACCATAAAGTAAAACGCTTTAACTGAGCCTCTAATTGCTGTAAGTTTGTAATCAAAATTCATAAAAAATAAAGCACCAGATACTAGTGGAAAAACTAAGAAACTACCAAACAAAAAATGGTGCTCCTACTTGTCCATCTGTTCGAGGAGGTTCCTTATCTCTTTCCTGTATTTGAGCTTCAAGAATTAGTATCCTCTCCATAAGCTCTGCATTCTTCTGTCTTTCTCTCTCTAATTCGGCTGAAATTTCAGCAATAACATTGACACTCTCTCCTCGCATTCCTTCCTCTATAACGCATAGTGCAGAAGCATTGACCAAGGGAGCACAAGACTGAAGCTCCACCATTAGGCCAAACACCAATTTGAAAATCTTTAATCTTCAACACCAATTAAGAATCGCATGAAATGGTAGATACCCACCAAGGAATCCTATAAAAAGATGAAAATCATGAAAGAAAATTAAAATATTGAAGCAAAACCCTGATACCCCATGAAGCAAAACTGCAAAATTGCTCAAGAACTAAACTTGAAGACAAACCCATATCAAAGAGATAAGCTTTCAAACAGAGCATATGCATAGTGGCAAAAATAAATATCAATGCATTAGATGAGTAGGCCTTGTTGAAATGGGAATGAAGTGAGTCAAAGTGTCAATCAAACAGAAGGAAGAAAGCACCAACTTTTGTTAGTTTAGGATGATCAGAGCAAGTGTTGAAGTCTTGGAATGTAAGAAGAGAAACACCAAGAAGAAAGTGATATCTCTAATTCTCCATACAATGAGTGATGCTGATCGGAATAAGAAGAGGCTTTTGTGCTTGGTTTTTGTTTCAGTTTTCTAAATTGGAAAGGGAAGAACCACGAGGGGGCAGACATGCAATTGCACGTGCACCTCTCCCTTTCTCTCTCATTGGACTTCAGGGATCCACATCAAATCTATTTTCCAAAAGCAGTTTCCTTTTCTTATCAGAGTTGCTAACAATACCAAAACATGATTGAAAAATACATTTTTGGAAATTGATTGAATCACATTCACAAAATTAAAAGCCAGTGTGAAGAAGAAGACTATGACTTTAAGTAATGTTGGCCATAAATTTTGCAACTGCTACTGAAAACACTGTAATTCATTTGTTTTTTTATATTAGGAACACTAAAACTTAGAACCCAACAAGGCCTCTGACCTATTCAACTTTTTTTCTCTCTTTAAAAAAGAGCTTTGAGTCTCACAATTTGGTGACAACAACTCACAGTTCTGATTAAATATCTAACAACATTGTCTTCTTATGGAAGTGGTGAAGCTGGTACCCCATATTTCAGCAATGCAAGATTAGAGCATCCTATGCACTTTCTCTATATTTTATGTGAATAAACAATGCTTAGTTTTCTCATCAAGTAAAGACATATAATAACTTACCCCTTTACTTTACCTCTGACCCAACCAGTCTTTGTATAGTTCCCTCCCGTTTGGATTAATATGCTTCTGAACCTGTTATATGCTAAACCAGTTTTGCAAAATTCCATTAGTGTAGGGATGGCAATCGAGCTGTATCGTGTCGTGTTCTTGAATTGAGCACTAATTAATCTTAATCTGAAGCATGTCTTTGTATTTTGGTACCCTTAGTTACAGATTAATCATTCAACAATTATGTCAGTAATGCAAAATTAACAATCAAGGGGTGACGATTAGAGAAATGAAAAGTTAGTAATTTGATGTCCTTCTTGACTTGGGGAGTCTCATTGTCATTACCCCTGTTTCCCAGGTATGCATGTATAAAAAAGATGGTGTGCACACGTGCACATAAAATGGTCAGTGGGCAACATTATAGAATTGCAACCTCACGTGGAACGGGAACTTAAATGCTTGTCTCTTTGATGCAATTTGTGTCAGGGAATATGAAGGTTAAAAAAACCTTGGATACCATCCTTCTAATTTTAAACAAAAATCCACCATCTGGGGCGCTTTGCTCTTTCCTAATCAGGTTTCTGCAGAAGACAGATGAGCCCTGGCAACGTTGACTAGGTCAGGTGATCAAGGCTTGATTGAAGCCAATGTAATCAGGGGCAGATTAGTCTTTTCACTTGGAGGGTTGTCCAGGTTATGAAAACTGTGGGTGCCCAAGACCATTGCCATAAACAAATCTGTCTTCAGGGTTCTATGGAAACTGTGCTGCAGTGCTGGATGGAGGGTGAAAAAGAAAGCCCTGATTAGTGCACACAAACACCCCTTGATTCACATTCACTGGCTTTCTAATTTTCAAGACAATAGGGGCCGCCGTTCGGTATCATTTTCTTGGGTCATTTTCACCAATGCCAATCTTTTTAGAAACAAATAAAGGTAGTAAATTAATGCTAGAATTCAAATCACATAAAGCTTTTTCAAACAAATTATTTTCAATAGTGCATGAAATTTTAAAACTCCCTCTATTTTTTCTTTTGTGGAAGCTTTGGTTGCAGGATGGCACTGCATTCTTCAGTTAGTTGGATTTTTCATGATCATCAAATTTCCTTTTCTTGGAGAGGATGTCTTTCATGAATTTTGCATAACTTGACATTTGTTCCAAAGTTGTAGCGAATGGAATGTTGATCTGCACCTTTTTGAACATCTCCAAGAAATTAGAAGATTGCCCATTAATATTTTTTTTTCCAACCTCTTCAGAAAAGGGATAAATGGGACATATGGCTTCTATGGAGGAGAATGAGTCGGCATAGCAGCATAATTTTCTTCTTCTTGAGATTTCTCAACTGCTTCCTCATTTTCTAATTTTTCTTTTTCCAAGTCGACTATTGTATTCATTTGCTTCCCTAGCTAGAAAATTGTATTGTGTATGACAGGGCCTAAAGTACTCAAAACTACAACAACCACCAACAACAAAAACATGGTAACCAAATCCTCATCAACTACTAAAAACAGTAGTTACGCAAAGTCTACACATCGATAAAAAAAACATCGATAAAAAAATTCTACACATTCGTTATAAATAGTAATTAACATACAATGTTTTAAAAATAATTGCTTTGAATTTAGAGTCCCAAAAACTTGTCTACTATTTCAATTGACAGAAGTTGTAAGAAACCTGAAAACAAGCAAACCTCAGAAGTTCTAACAGAAGTCCATCATGAAATATCTTTCCCCTGGCGGAGTGGGCTTGGGCACGTTGTAGGCCAGTGACCAATCTCCCCACAAATACAACGCACCTTGGAAATCGCAAATCCTTCATCTCCACAACAGTTGCCTCTTAAAAACTGACCACAACCCGAACAAACTATCTCACAACCATTGCCAACTGTTGCATTCTTTGGGACACGCTTCCTGTAAGGGCAGTTTGACGAATGATGCTCATCTATCTTTAAACAATACACATTCACCTGTGCAATTTTGCATATCCATTGTTAAATACAATAAAAACAATAAAAGAATGAGTGAATGAGGATGACAAAACCCAAAGATCATTGCTGCGAGCACATGAACTTAAATAACAACACATATATAGAGAAGCTGCATATGCAACGGATGAATGAAAATGCCTGGGTGTGGAAGGGCAGGCAAGGAGTTGGGACAAGAAGGGAGGAGGGAGGAAGCTATCTATTGATTTTTTTTATTTTGTTTTGTCTCTAAAATCAAAAGCATACCAGGAGGAATAGAAGGGCCCCAGCCGAAAGGCATATAATCAAGATCAGCCTTGCTACCTGTTTGCAATTACATTGTCTAATACCAATAAAAAAAAGGCCGTGATGTGAAAACCCAACAAATCAGTTGAATAATAACAAATAAATCAATATAATGACTACATGGAAACAGTTTGCACCTATTTATCAAAAAAATTCATGGAAACAGTTTGCCCTAATATATCATCACGGTCCGCTTGGGTGTCACTGTCAATGCAGATTGGCGTATCGCGATTGAGGGGAACCATATCTGGCGAGAAAATTTCTTTTTCACCGACGTTCTTATCGAGCACCACTGACTTCTGGCGCTCCAAGGATGAGACGAGGTCCATGGCTATGTCTGGCTTTAGGTTAAATTGCGAGAGAGAAAGAAGGGCAATTCTACTTATATAGGCGTGGACAACAATTCTTGTAATCAATATTAATCATGTAATTACTAAATACATTGTATTATTGTAAAGCCAACCGACCATATTAATCAAATAAAGCCTTTCCCTTTTTAAAACTTGAATAATAAATTATTATTAAAAACTAACATAAACCCCAATATAAGTATTAATCAAATAAAGCCTTTCCCTTTGTCAAACTTGAATAATAAATTATTACTAGCCTCTCCGCACGCGCTTCCGCGCCTGCAAGAGGTGTTTTTTTAAAAATTTAAATTTATTTTAGAATTAAAAAAGATAATGGGTGGTTGTGTTCCATAAAAATAGGATCCATTATCTGATTTTTCTTTTAATTTTAATTTTTTTTAATACGCAAAAGTGTGAATTTACCATATTATCCTCATTTAATTAATAATTTTAATTCTTAATATTTGCATTAAACCAATGGCATTTTTTGGTATTTTGAATGTTTCACCATTCTCTGCTTTTTGCTTTATATATATAGATTAAAATCTAACATAACCCCCAATATAGGGCCTATTGTGGGTCTTGGAGGTCCATTTCAAGGAATTTTTGAAATATGGGGTGCCTCTTGGATTCTTGTGAAAAATGTTTTAAAAAATAATTTCATGTTCTTGGGTTTTTTTTTAACATATATTTCGTAACTTTTTTGTTCTTTTTGGCTTTATGGCACTATCAAAACATCAAATTTCAGATAAGATTTTCAGTTGCCACGTGTCCATCAAATTTCAGATAAGATTTTTGGATGAGATTCTCGGTTGCCACATGTCTTATTTCATATAAGATTTTCGGATATTTATTAAAAAAATTCTAATTTCAAATTTCAAATAAGATTTTCATCCTCTAAAATTGCCACGTGTCCCATGTCATATAAGATTTTCGGATATTTATTAAAAAATTCTAATCTCATATTTCAGATAAGATTTTCCCACATTTGTACTTGTATAATTTATTAAAAATAAATAATTGTAAATGCAAGAAAATATAAACAAATTGAAAATGCAAGAAAAAATATTGAATATGGGACATGGAAGCTCCGTGCCCAGCAGATTGGGGTGTTTCCCAATTTCCCATTTTATCAATCTCCCAAAACTTAAATAAATTCACCAACCAAAACCCTCAAATCCCAATTTCTCGTCTTTTAAGCAGCTGGACCATGACAATATATTAGCTGGTGACAGTCCTCTGGATTTGATGGACAAGGCGGTGAAGAGTAGGAGGGGTGGTGCGCAATGGGATATTGAGCCATGCACTTGAACTTGTTCCCAGTGGGGTGTGTATATAGATGTATTAGGGTTAAATATTAAGTTGGATGATCTTTTTTGTCTTTGTACACAATAATAAAACTTAATAGCTTAATGATTTAAGTATTGGGGGAACAAAGAGAACAAAGAGAAGTGTGGGGTTTAAATAAAAAAAACTATTGGTTAATGCAAATATTAAGAATTGAAATTATTAATTAAATGAAGATAATATGGTAAATTCACACTTTTTCATATTTAAAAAATTAAAATTAAAAGAAAAATTAGATAATTGATCTTATTTTTATGGAACACAACCACAGTCTGAAAAATCGATATTATCGCCGAAATATCGGATTTTTGGAACTGCGATATTTTCAGCACCATCCAAATGAATTTCGTGATAATGTCGAAAATATCGGCGAAATATCGCTGCCGATATTATCGTGAAAATTCAACCTGAAATGGGGAGAATATGGGGAGAATCCAACCTGAAATGGGTTGCTGTTGGTGTGGGTTGGTGGGGTGAGAAAGGAAGAGCAGCATTTTTAGGAGGAGAATGAGACATTGGGAAGAAGGGAAGAAGGGAAGAAGAAGATGAAGCTGAAATTGAAAGGATTGACATCTCTCTTTGCTTCTGGCTATGCACTCAAACGCATAGCATGAGCTGCTTTGCACACTTCAGACTCAGAGAGAGAGAGGAAGAAGAGTGAGAGAGGGTTTTCTTATCCTTTCGGAATTGGGTTTTGGGAGAGGATACTGGTATTTGGGACCACCGAAACTAACTTGGGCTTTAGAAAGAGTGACTTTTTGTGTAATTTTTTCCTTGGCAATTCTTATTTCTATTTACACCTCACGACAAGACCCAAAAGAAAATTTTATGATGTCTTTTTTTTTTATTTCTTCAAATTATCCCTTCCACCGCGTCTTCAAAAGGATCAGTCATTTCAATCCATGGTGTCATGGCCAGAGTCTGAAAAATCGATATTATCGCTGAAATTATCCCTTCCATCGTGTTTGTGATTATATTTTCGGCGTGTAATATCTATAATGTCTTTAAAATATATGTAAGCTAATATTTATTATATAGGATAAATTTCTATATTAAAAAAGACACCAAGGGGATTCAAACCCCTCCCATTTTACTCTTTCAACACCTTAACCACCATATCACTTATGTTTTTGTGAAAATATACTAAAATATTTATATATATACGTGGTTTTGTTTTGAATTTTTTTTGCAAGAAACAAATTGTTTTGAATTCTTTTGACCATTCCTTTTCAAGTTTCTACTTTTGATTATGGTGTGTTTAATCTTTTTTCATTAATTACTACATATTTTCTACACTCACAGTGTTTGCCAGCTCGCTATATAATCAACTTAAATCAGTTAAATCCATCATGCAATGCATTTCTTTCCAATTTTTTATGATAAATTAATAGATAATTGACTAAATAAACATCCTGCAAAGTTTTAATAAAAACTTCCAAGTTTTTCTTACAATTTCCGTGGTTTTTATTCAATTTTTATCGATATCGATAATATCCCGATATTTCCATCGAAATTTTCATGTTTTTGGCCTACCGATATTTCCGATATCACCGATATTTTAGACCTTGAACACAACTACCCATTATCTTTTTTAATTCTAAAATAAATTTAATTTTTTTTTAAAAAAAGCATCTCACAAGCTCGGAAGCGCGTGTGGAGAGACTAGTACCGTCTTAAGCAAAAACTCTATTTAGCCCCATTCTTTTCTAAACTCGTCATTTGATATTAAAACCCTTCCTTACACGTGGCAATCACAGACTTAGCTGTTGGTCCGAAGCTCACAGTGAACAGAGAACGTCCTTCTTATGCATCTAACAGCAGCCGTATATTATATGATCATAACCGCCTATATTATATTGTCATTGTGGAAGAAGTAAATAGCAACAAAAGAGGTCGGGTTTACTTGGATCACAGAATTAGCCACTATATTGCTCTATGGAATATCTATGGAAGATATCAATTATCACACAAAAGGGTAAATTCCAAAGGGATTCGAAGCATTTTAACCACTCACACAGTTATTACTGAAACTTCTGCCAAAATCCTGTTGTCTTTCTCGTTTCTGTTTTCTGTCATTGCTCCTCTTACATATTCATCATCCGCATACTATTATTCAGCATTTATTTCACAATGAGAACCTTTTCAGTTGAACAAAATCATTGTATATTCAGGCAAAAAGTTCAAAACAAGATTGAACAGGAACTTCAAAAAAAGAGATAACCGGTAAATAGATGCAGAGAAACACAACCCAAGTAATCAAAACCAAACTCTATCTTCACATGCTAAAACTGCGCATTTTTCAATCAAGATTCACAACGGTCTAGTCTATCTCATACCTCCCGGTGATAATGCTCAGTTAAACTCACTAAAGCAGCTCACATCCATGATAATTCACTTCTGCTTGTAAAATTCAGAAGCACCCATTAGTGGCATTAAAAGAGCTTTCCTGGTTGTTGAGTTCCACTTCTCATCATAGCACAGAACTCCGAATAGTTGATCCTCCCGTCCTATTAATTTGAATAGATCAGCATAAAAAGTTACAGAGAAAAAGTTACAGATATTTGAAAATTGTAAATCACTTACATTATCTGCATCAACCTCCGAAATTATTTCTCTTATGGTGTTTTCATCGCCCATTGCGTGCTCCTTCATAGCAGCCTCTAATTCATCTCTTGTAATATACCTGTTAGTGGAAATTGACAGTGATGAACTTCATTAACTTTCCTTATATGACTGAATGATGTAAAGATATAAAACCCTACAACAGTTTGGCTCCTTAAATTTATATTACAATCTAATCAACCTATTAATTATTAACTGCCTAGTTCTTGACAAACAGGTTGGATAAATTCCACCTTGATTAAATTCATGAATCAAAAGACTTTAGGCAAGCCATAAGCCAATGAAACTTCACTTCAACATCAATACACCATAGTTTAGAAGGTTGAAAAAGAAGACAACTGAAATGTATATAAACAAGAAAAGTATGTAAAGTTAAATATATGGTATAATCATAATGAGAAAGTTATCCAATGCTTTTCATTTCCGCCAGTTGGATCAAGTAATTGAATTTAACTTTATTTATGATAAAAATAAACTAAAAAAGAAAAGAGCAGAAATCCAGTAAGAGATCAGTAAGTACACCGGAAGTACCAAACAAAAAAAAATCAACTCAACTCACCCACTGCTATCCTTGTCAAAATACTGAAATGCTTTGTACAGGTGCTCATCTCTTTCTAATCTTTGTCTGTGCATAGTAGCAGATATAAATTCAATGTAGTCAATCGATCCATTTCCATCCACATCAGCCTGAAATGTATTACACAGAAATGACAAGATTTCCAGACATTTATGAAAAAGCGAGGCATGACAGTCGGCAACAGATTGAGTTCCTGGAAAATTGATAGTTACTTACAGCATCCATGAGTTGCCTAACTTCGGCTTCTGACAGCCGCGACCCAATACGCGCTAAACCTGTCTTCAGTTCTTCGTAAGTTATTGTACCACTTTTGTCAGTGTCCATATTGGTGAACATTGCTTTAAGACCTTTAATTTCTTCTTCAGATAGATTCTCTGCTATGACCTAGAGGAAATTTTCAAAAGGCATCAACATTATTAAGGAATAATACGGGTAATGAAAGAAGGAATCCTCTGAACCCTTCAAGACAAATACCAAGAAAATCTTTGTACTTTTTTTAAATTACGTTCAAGCTTATATAATGCTTCTGTTTCTGGAAATAAACTTCAAGCCTGCAGCTGATATACTATTTGAAATGCAAACTTTACCAATTTTTATTGGGTAAAGATAGGAGCTTTTGAACATAGTTTGGTAATTACCTTCAAAGCAAGTTGCTTGAGCTTGTTCATTGCCCTGAATTGCTTCATTCTAGAGAGAACTGCACTATCTATTGGCTTGTCTGATGCTACTCCACCTACTCTGAGCCAGGGATGCTCTAACCATACAGAATATTAAATGTTAGTCAAAAGCAAACGAGCATAAAACAAGAGCCAGTGGTAATAAGCGCAATGTAAACTGATGAAATTTTATTTTAACTGATTCACTAATGAATAATAACCACAATGCTAAATCAATTATTTTAATGCTTTAAAATTATCCTTTCAGCTTCAGTTTAACTGCTACATTTGGCTTGTTGATGTTATACAGCATGTTTTACGTAGTTAAAACTTTCAGTCCAACCAAAATAGTATTTAAGAGATAAAATACCTAGAACTTCTGCAGAAGTAATTCTCTTTCTTGGGTCCTGTGTTAGCATCTTTCTAACTAGATCCTTGGCACTGTCTGATATTGATGGCCATGGTTCACTTTCAAAGTCAATTACTCCTTCCAATATGGCATCAAATATACCCCTCTCAGTTTCTGCAAATATAAAGGAGAGATATATTGAGAAGAAAACTACAGCCAAAGAGAACATTGAAGGTTTAGCAAGAATACACTGAAGTTGTATTTACCAGCCCAAAATGGAGGTACACCACTCAGTAGAATATACAGAATAACTCCTGCACTCCAAATATCTATTTCCTTTCCGTAACTACGCCGCAACACTTCAGGAGCAACATAGTAAGCACTGCCTACTATATCACGGTACACCTTTCCTGAGATGAAGATAAAACAAGTGTCGCAACACATAAGAATTTATTCACTATACTAAATCTTCAGACTATGATTTCCTTAACTGAAGCAAAACAACCACATAAGAATGAGAATTTTATGGAGGCTCCAAAAGTAATAAATTTGTTTATAAACATCATAATCTAATTAGCAGCACTACATAAGGCAGGAAAATGACAGGGGCTAACTACTCTTACTACTCTTAAACCTTGGCTTTACTAACAATCATAATATGTTCCCAGTAAACTACACAACTTTCTTTTCACAAGGTATAACATCTGCAACTAAATTAGAAGAATAAATTTGTTTATAAACATCATAATCTAATTAGCAACACTACATAAGGCAGGAAAATGACAGGGGCTAACTACTCGTACTACTCTTAAACCTTGGCTTTGCTAACAATCATAATATGTTCCCAGTAAACTACACAACTTTCTTTTCACAAGGTATAACATCTGCAACTAAATTAGAAGAATAAAAATTTACAGCAGAGCATTACTCTAACTACTTTTTAACCACTGCATTTAGAAACCCAATCAGTTCTGCAAAAATGGACAGACAGATGTGCATAAATCAAACATATTGTAACTATATATCATTTTGGCAGTCCAGGAGATGGTTAAATCAGCAAACTGAGAACATCTAGTTCTAAGTTCTACAATTTGCAACTGGATATGGTTAACATACATAGATCATAAAAATTTATACTACTCACCTTCCTCAATGAAAACAGACAACCCAAAATCCGTTGCCTTCAACATTGCTCTTTCATCCTTGCTAGACAACAAGAAATTCTCAGGCTTGAGATCACGATGAAGCACACCCATAAAGTGACAAATGTGCACAACATTGACAATGTCACGTAAAATTGCAGCTGCTGCTCTCTCTGAATATTGGCCTTGTGCTATAATCCTATCGAAAAGCTCCCCGCCAGCACAGAGCTCCATCACTAGATGCACAGAATACCTGTCCTCATAAGACCCCTTGATTTCCACAATGTTTGGCTGTCCAGACAAATGCTGCATAATCTGAATTTCTCTCTTGATGTCATCCCTGTCATTCTTGCTCACAAGTTTGCGCTTGAGGATTGACTTGCAGGCATAAGAGTGACCAGTAGAGTTCTCAGTGCACAAGTATGTGATGCCAAATTGGCCTCTGCCCAGTTCTTTGCCAAGAGTGTAGTATTGCTTAATGTCATCAAAGGGCTTCCCGAGAATGCTATTTGGTGGTGCTGCTGCTGGTTTAATTGGAACAGGGATTGGCTGCTGTGGCTGTGGCCTTGGCTGTGGCTGTGGTTGTTGTGGCTTTGGATGTGGCTGGGGTTGGGGTCTGGATGGTGGTGGTGGGTTGTGGGTTTGTTGGGCTGAGACTTTCAGAGGCTGAACCGCTGGCTGTGGCTGCTGATAAGGTTGGTGGTGCAAAGCACCACCTGTGGCTATGCCATACCCATTAGAACCCGGTTTTGGAGCATTTGCTTTGCTGCTAAAACAACCCATTTTCTGATCAGGACTTTGGTGCTGAATTTCAATGAAAGAAACCAACTTTGGAGCTGGATTTCTTGGGATTTTTCAGAGCCAATCTGAGACGATGAGAAATTAAGAGGGTAGGACAAGAAAGATGAAATGGTGGATGAGGGCAGGCAACCCAAAAATCTGATCTTTAAGGAATTTAAGCAAAAGACAGATCAAGTTTGATAGTTATTGAGAAAGTTGTGCGACCATAGTTTCGTCTACATAGAAAGTTTTGAATATTGCGTGTTGACGCGGAGCTGAATTTCAGTAGTCTAAAAAGAAACAAGAAAATTTGCTTTTCTTTCCGGGAAATTTGAAGGTGTGTGGTACCAATTTGTCGGGATTAAACAATTTCACCAAATATAAACCCAAACGGTAATGCTTTGAGTTATGTAAAGATTTTAATACTAATTTTTTCTTCAACGGAATTTTAATGCCAATTAGTAAAGAAGTATAATTAATAAATTTTACTTATATTGTAACTTGGGTTTGTGATAGTTTTCCTTTCGTTTTCATAAATCTTGGATTTTACCCTTATATTAACAAATCTTAGGCCCCATCCCCATGTGGCAGTTTCCATTCAAAAAGGAGATACCAAACCAAGGTCATTTAATCTGCTTTGCTAATTCACTTGGTAAGTTTATCAAGCAAATTTGCAAATACAAAAACTGAAAAAAAAAAAATCATTATATTAATTTTCCCAAGAGAAAAAAAACAATTATATCTATAAAAGAGACAGAAAATTGCGATTTTATAGAGTTTTTGATATTTTTGTATAGGCAATGTGCCTTAAACTCTAATTCACACAAAAGTGACTGCTTAGTTAGCCCCACCCACTGCTACATTTAGGATTTGCTATATTCTATCCTCTTCTCTTGCATAAAAAGATTGGCGTGTAAAAAAAGTTATCACGCATAATATGTTGTACATAAATATTATTATGCATAACATGTTGTACACAAATGTTTCTCCTTCTCTTAGGCTACATTCTTATTATTATCTTATCATTATTGATTTTCTCCGTTGAGGGCAAAGTTAGTAATTAACTACTTATTACAGCAGAGATGGCGGGCAGTGACCAAGTCCAAAAAGAAAATCATAGTTGGGATTGGAATTTGGACCCATAAAGAAGAATAAGATCATGATTTATTGATAGGCTAGGAGATTATAATTGTTGAGCTTGAATCTATGAAAAATAACAGTTAAAACTATATGATTTCACATTTCCATTATTATTTTCATTGCTTGAAATGGAATAATTTGGAATTTTTTTTAGGAAGCAGTTGGCAGAAATGTGATTAAAATTAGTTTTTTTCGAGCATTCGCAATTATGCTCCTTATTTTTTTTAGTTAAAAATTAGCTAAAACACACACAAAAGCTATTTTAGTAACTCTCTATAAAATTTGAACTCCAATCATACTCCTTAGTTTAGAAGTCATAAATACTATAATTATTTTTTAATTCAACATAATTGGTCCATTTCTATAAAAATTAATATTAAAAAATAGTTAGCATTAATTTAAAGTTTAAAATATGCATAAAACAAAATAGCATTAAATTATAAGGAGCCATAGTAATCTTCTTGTATTTAGGAGATGGATGGGGAGTATGTTGGAGTTGTATTTTTCTAATTCCTCTAAAAATTATCTAAAAGTGTGATTTAGAAAGCTCGTTACATTACAGATGCTCTTCGTCCCATCACTTTCTCTCATTTATTATTTTATTACCCCATCTATGTATGTTCATGTTCTGTCGTGCTGTTTTAATCTCATTGATTCCACGACAAACAAACAAAAAATCAAAAAGAGAAAAATCGTGTGGATTCATTTTTGGTAGCCGTACACGTGTTGAAATCAAAACCAAACCAAACCCAGGTGTTTCACGTGCCCAAGAGACCGACCTCTAGACATAAAGCTTAATGATGGGTGCTCCTCTCCTCTTGGTTTAGGTAGGTTTGTGCATGTATATTATGTACCTACGACTTTGAAAAACTGGACCCCCACACATCTTAATTATCAATAGGGAATGTGTTTGCACTCGCTCTAGTATTACAACTAGAGATTACATTCCATGATACACTTTGCAGCCCAAAATCTGATTCTGGCTCCTCGTTGAACGGGAATTTTGCTACGGTCAATCGCTCAGAAAACCGAAGACGTTCCCTAATTCAACAAATTTGGGGTTTAGTACTATTCTCTTGTACTCTTGGTGTCAACAATTCACATGCAGTCAGTCTGTCACCTACTAGTCCTACCATTCCATTTTCTCACCAGCACAAGTTATCCTACGTAATAATCCTCCCATCACAGCAAATGCACATTGCATATGAAGAAGGCCATCAACTCGTACAAAATGCCAATCCCACTCTGCATTGGGCTTCGGTTTGTGGTTCAAGTTGGATTTTTCTTTTCAATAAAAGCCCATACAATGTAGAGAGAGAGAGAGAGAGAGAGAGAGAGAGAGAGAGAGAGAGAGAGAGGACTTTTGTTTGAATAATAGAAGAGCATGGATGTTTATTTTTAAGTAAAGAACAAAGGAGGGCGGGGAATAAATGCCGGAATTGCATATTAAAAAGAGTCAGAATTAGAAAATATGGACAAAAAATGAGGAGGCCCGCCCACTCCCAGGAGCGAGCAAAACCAGATGCTTTTAGTGGAAGCTGATGGATAGTGGGACAGAAGGGCAGGACAGGTTGACAAGGTCCAAGCCAACGAAAATGCAATATTTACTGTGGGAAGCGGATTAGAAATTTATAAGGAATGATGGAGCAAGAGGTTTATAGCTTAAATACCTAATAACAATAATAATGATCTCTCGAGATATAGTTCAAATAGTTAAAGTAGTTACGCTTACACTCGAGATATTGTGAATCTACTTCTCACATTATCGCTTGTATAAATTTTATTTATTTTTTATAATAAAAAATTGGATGGATGGCAATGCAATGGCATTGTGAAGTTGAAGCATATATAAGTGTATGGTATATGGGCTAAAACTTTTTCAAGAAAAGGACGCAACTCTTTTTTATTGCCTCTCTCACTCATGAACTCACAACTCACAGGCTACGAGAGCCATTGGTTTCACCTTTGTCTTTGTGCTATTAAATCACCTTTGTCTTTGGAAATTTGGATTTAACACTAAGCTTTGGATATCAGTGGCCCCCCGCACCTTATGCTCCAATGCTCACCATCATCATCATCAAACTCTTATTTTCTTTCTTTTTAGATTCCAATGCTTTCTTCATGCAATTGACACGACTTTGAAAATATGAGGTGGATGAAATGAAACCACATACCATTGTGAGATATTTTGTTTTATTTTCATTTTTAACACTAATATTATACTATTTAATTTCTATAAACAAACTATAAATAAATAAAAATCCTACAGCCAGCTGTCTTATTTTCTAGTTTACTTAATATACTAATTTCTGGTTTTATTCTATTGTTTTTTAGTGTTTTGGGTTTTTTTTTTTTTGGTGAGGTTTTGAGGTTGGGTTTGTTTTACAAAAATCAACTGTAGTTTTGTAAATTATAAGATGTTCAAAACATCTTTGTTATGTTGTAAATGGGTTTGGGTGTGTTTCTAATGTTCATTTCATGTATGGTTTTTTTTATAATTTGGGCTCCTATATTGGACATAGTAGTGAAACTAACTAATTTTATTATTAATTGTTACTAGTAGGAAGACCTGATTTTAGTCAATTTTTTATTGTAAAGGGTAAATAATATAGCCACTAAATTATCCATATATATATATATGTGTGTGTGTGTGAGAGAGACTATGAAAAAAAAAATTGGGTATCATGTTATGTGATATTATTAATTTATGTGTTATTATATGTATAAATGATATTGTTGGTTTTCGCCGACTTAGCATATTAATATAAATAAACAAACACACGATTGTAGTGTGACAGTAACACAAATTTAAAAAACAAAACAAAATTCAATAAATAAGATGGTAAACTACAAGATTGCACTCAATGACATTATTATTTTTCATGTTCAGTTTTTGATTAAATTACCACGTATCCTCAAATTTTATTTAACTCAAAGAATGACATTTAAAAAAGGCATCTAAACCATATTGCTGGAAAAGCCTACATAGTTTATCAAGAATTGAGGAAAATATGAGCTAAAAAATTTCATAAAACAATATTCTTGAAAGTTGGCAAAGTTTCATTAATGTAGTGGATTGGAGTAATTGTTCCCCCAAGTAAAGTTTTGGGTTTAAATTCTAGCATCCGTATAACATGTGTGAGTTTAATATTTTTTAAAAAAATAACAGGAGGCTGTACCTGAAGCTCATAAATTACCAAATTATATAAGACAAATTGATTTCCAAAATTCAACCCAGGACAGAAAAAGACCAAAGAAGGAACTCAATACAATCCCCAGATTCAGAATTCAAATGTTTGGGCAAATTGGGCTCACTCGCAACCGAGGCTATTAACTCAGCTGAATCATTGCCCAATGCAAAAATACCATTTCACAACAATAAGATTAAAATCTCCACTACGACGTCTTCCCAAATCCAATCATTTTTAATAATAAAACTCCCTTCCTAATCCTAACACTAATCACAATTAACCATCAAACCCGGTCCGGCTCCACACCGCGTCCCTTACCCGCCGCATGTCCCGGCCCTTCAGGGTCCGCCCCACGCCTTCGAAAACCGACGTTGCGCCGCGCGTGTACTCACGCGCTAGGTACTCGTGTGGCGGGATCATCTCCGAGCCATTCCCATCCAACTCCTCGTCCAACTCGTACAGGGAGTCCACCGAGTCGACCCGGAGAATCTTGCTCCAGTCCGGCACGTTCACGGGAGCTGACGTGGCCATGTGGTGAGCACGTGGGGACGCCACGCTGTCGTGTCCGCGGAACTGGTGCACGATCCTAGGTGATGACGCCGTTTTTCCTGAATCGTCAAAAGCCAATGACAGGCCACCCACGTTGCCATCTTCCCGCGCAATTCGGCGGCTCCTCCTCGACGAGACGCCCCCGTTTGTCTCAGCGGAGGCGCGTGGGCTCCAATCTCCGTGCGAATTCTCGATTTCGGGGTCTTCCCTTTCGTCCACGGTGTTCACCATCGACCAGACGTCGTCTTCGCCGAGCTCCGGCGAGTCATGAGCGTGGCTGTAGCTGCTGTAGCTTCCGAGCAACCGTTCGCTGCGGCTCTGCGTCAGTTTCCGGCCCTTCGCCATATGTCATAATCAATCAGATTCCGAAGACGGAATCAATAATTCCCGGCGACCCAATTAAGGAAAGGAAAAAACCCACGAAACCCAATTTCACAGCTCCATTGAAATTATTTATTATATTGGCTTACGCATAAGCTGGGTTTTGGAGGGCTGGGCATGTATATATATAGAGAGGATTTCCATTTGGCAAGGCCCCCACAAGCAAACCCAATAATTCATTTCATTTGCATTTGAGTCTCATTTTGTCCGCATTTCCTTATGAGCTCTCTCTCTAACAAGATGCATGGTGGTGTGGTATTAAAAAGACGCCGCAAGTTCACAAAACTGTAAAAAATAGTGAAATTCCAATGGAGTCATTCATCCATTACACGCGCTTCCATCAGCACGTGTGGACCACTTGCCTATCTAGCGTGAAACTTTTGTTTTTGGACGAAATACTTGATCTTGATACAAAATCGTAAGAGGAAAGCTAATGACAGTTGTGCACGTGCACCTCGATAAATAATTGTACGGTATTAAAGTACAATAATGTAATATAATTTTTACATATATTATAATATAAGTGCATGATAGGGTTACAATTTCTCACTTTTAAGTATAACATTAGAAAACATAAATTTTTATCATAACAAGAGAACGAGTTATATCACGTACTCATACTTATGCACTATACTATAATTACTCATACACCTCATAAAAGTATCAAATAATAATATTTAACCCGTTAATATACTGTTAATTAAATAATTAATAAGTGATTAAAAACATTTAACATTGTATCCGAGATTTTATTTTAGGTTATTATGTTTTTTGTTATCGGTTGTACATGAAAAAGAACTAGAAGGAAAAATGAAGTTAAAAAAAACTCAGCAATGGAGATTGTTAGGAACGCGCTCTTATGTAAAAATTCAAAGTATCCATCCACCACGTCGGTATTCCCCTCTTCACAAAACGGGGCCCTAACGCCAAACCCGTCTTGTTTGACTACGTCAAATGACAAATGCATATAATAATCAACGTGGGCACGTCCTCCTCTGAAAACCCACCACGTGGGTGCTTCCAACATCTGCGGGTCCCGCTTCAAGGGTCTCAGTCCATGCCAAGTGGATGAACAGTTATCCGCTAAATAATTTGAAGAAGGAAAAATAAAAGGTTTAGGATGTTGTGGGGGGGTGGCTAATGATGGTGACTAGAAAATTAGCCTCTGCATAATTGATGGTTTAGGAGGTAATCAGTTTGGGTTTGTGGTTAAAATAATCCCCACTTGGGATAGAAAAGCAAAGTCTTGTGAAGGCCACATTAGACGGTCCAAAATAACAATAGTGGGGTGGGGGCCAACAAGGACTTGTCGTTTGTGAAGTAAACAAGTGAAGCCTTATCACACTAATCATTTTCCAAGATTTCACAATTTCCACAATCCAATGGCCCAAATTCAATGGATTAAGCTTGATATAGTTAGTAATGGAGTTTTATGCTTGAATTGCTAATTGGACCCAATATATGCTTGAGATTATAAGAAGTAATTGGATTCTAGAAACAGCTGGCCATATTATTGTCCTGTCAAAAATTTTGGAGAGCGCTAACGCTTTGTGTATGTATCATGGATGGACGGTGTCAATTGTTGATTGGCTTAAGTTATGTTCTTGATGAATGATTGATGTATGTAACAAATGAATGCACAGTTGGCATTAGGTTACATAATAATGTACGGACAATTACAGTTGCAATTGTTGATCAGCTCATAACTGCAAGTTGCAGTTGTTATCCAGTTGGGACTCTAAGAACCTTGGAGGATAATAAAAGGATAGGGTTGATATTTCATGTTTCTCTCTCAAGAGAGGACCCCTCTCCCTTTTGTGAGGACCCCTCACCCTTGTACTGGCCTCATTGTGTGGGATTCTGTTGGGGGACCTGGGCTTTCAATGACCAAACATTAGCTGGGACCCGCTAGCCATTGGCCCCATGGATGATGGACCAATCAATATTGCAATCAAAGTATCCTATGCTATCGCTTGTTATGCATGTCAGCTCCACCAGATCAAAACTATAAAATGATCCATCGGTTAATAATGAATCACTAATTGATCCATCGGTTAGTAATTTTGAAGTGTGGCGCGGTGATTGTGTGCATGTGCCGCAGGACTACTATGTTGTGTATAAACCGTCCAATAAGATAGGAACCTGTCGAATCCGCAAGATCAATGACGGCAATAAAACAAGTACTTGCATGGACCCCACCACCCCCATCACCACTGTTTTAAAAAACACAAAAATTATTATATCAAGCTCCATATTACGTCATGCGTACAATGAACCATCTTCGATTGATTGCCAAAAGCAATTATTTTTTCGATACAAGCGAGATATTAGAGATTAGAGATTAGAGAATCGAATTTAGGACTTCGAATGTAAAGATAAATGCTCATAATTACTTGAGCAACAAGTCCCATGCAAATTAGTGCGTTGGTAATGTATGTGTGTCAATTATGTAGAATAAGAATCCCAACTGCTACTTAATTACAAAAATAAAATAAAATAAAATATAAAAACCCTCTGCTAAGCTCAGTGTTTAGCATATGATCTGATGGTGGCAAGATGGGTACTTTATAAAATTCAATTTGGGATTAAAATAAATGGATCCAGAGAATCACAAGGCGAGGAATGAATGATTGTACTAAGGTGAATCATGGGATATTATTTTATTACGAATATGTCAAGAAAGTCACCCCTTTATTTTAACATGAGATTCTTGTATATTGTACTGACATAAAATTATATATATATATATATATATATATATATATATATATATATATATATAAAAGGAGAAGTATTATCAGAGATCTTTTGTTGGAGGTTTTGTCGGGTAGCAAAGGCTTTGTGTTGTCAGGTTGGCCAAGAACATGTTCTTCTTGCACCAGATACTTCGTAATATTTTGTAGTTGCAGCAAACACCTCTGTCCGTGCAGAAAAATTTACTTATAATGGGGATAGCAGCACTGTTTTATAGTCTCCAACCAATAACACAATTATACGGGAAAAGGTTATCTCACGTATCATTGTATTATTGGTCGAGGATAGTAAAAAGTGTTATCTCCGTTGCTTGAAAATCTTTCTTCTGTTTGTGGGGGCTCCAATTAAAATTATCACATTTTAATTTTAATTTACCCTTTTCTTGATTTGATTCTTTTCTGAAGACACCAAATTTGATCGTCCCTTTTTGTTTTCTTGCAGGATTTTCATCATCTGCACTGCACATGAAGAGCTGTAAAGCTAAGAAGAGTGCAATTTGTGTGACCCTTTTATACAAATTTTTTGCTTTATCTTGTTCTGTTTGGTTTTGTTGACTAGCATCCACTCAATCTTTGTGACGTTCTGCAACTTGGCGCTCCAGTTTGAGTAACAAGTTGCATGAATTACCAAAATCCCAATTATATAGGTCCTTTAGGTCTGCAATTTTTGCAGCAACATCCTAGCATGAATTATTTTTACAATAATATTTGATGACATTTTCAACTGGGTTGTAAAATTTTAGAGGGATCCAAATTATAAAAAAAGCTACATGAAATGAACTTTAAAAACACACCCAAAACTCATTTACAACATAATAAAGAGGCTTTGAACCCATTGATTTCTTAAAACAAGCCAACTCCAAAATCTCATATAAAAAAACCCAAAACACTCAACAGGGCATCAAAGTAATTTAATAATCAAAATTAAATTCAACAGGGTCATCATTTGTTGGTTTTTTTTTTTGGGGGGGTTTGTTTATAGAAATTAAATGGTGTAGGGTTAATCTATATCACTAGTACTAAGAATGGGTATATAACTAAATATCTAAAAAAATTAATTAGGGTTAGGTTAAGAAGATCATTATTTTGCGAAATTATTGAGGCCAAGTTTGGTTTGGAAGATTGAATATCAAATATAGCTATCATCCAGATGGAGATGGAGGAGGGAGGGAGGCAAATAGAGGTCACAATCAACCCTTTTTCAAGAAGGAGCTCACCACAAAAAAGAAAAAAAAATCAATGCCTAATATTTCTTGTTAACATTATTGTTTGGTTGTTTGGTTGGCAGCAGCAAGCTCAGCTCAGGTGGCAGGCCTTTGTTTCTCTATCCTTATGCATCAATCAACGATTAGGAAGGACCGATCGTTTTCTCTGGTTTGAGTTGTTACAATCATGTTGGGTCAGCCATGGCTTCTCTGTCATGTGCCAGTCCAAATCTAATCCCCCTTGAGGATTTCATTTTTTGATATATAAATTTAATCTCTTTTTTTTCCCCATTTTTCATGCTATTATCACCACAATCTCAACAACCAGATTGATGCCAATGCCATGCCACTTCCTCCATGAAAGAGCCGACCACCAATATAGCAACCTTGATAAAAAAATAATCAATCAATCTTCAACCAAATCACATTAGTTTATTATCAAACCACCCATTGGTTTTTTTTTTTTTTTAAATCTTTGGTTGCAGTTGCAGATTCAATTTAGTATTTGTTTTCTGTCAATAATAGTTTCCCCACTCTAATCACTGATTGAAAATAATTGGAAGAATCTTAGCCTTTTTTTAATTCAAAACCTGAAAGGGGTCCTCTCAACAACAATGATTTCAATCACCTTGATGCAATATCTAAACCTTTGTTTCATCAGATTCAGAGATCATAACAGCCTTTAAATGGGGTTTCATCAAAACTTACACAGAGCCAGCATCTCCTACACGACACTGATGCACGATGCTGCTCAACTAAAAATGAACGGTTCGAATCATGAGATGATATTGTGGGTTGAGCGTGCATATATAAAAACACGTGAGAGTGGAGATTGGTATGAGGTCATTTTCATTCTTAGAGTAGTGTCCATCAAGTGGTACAAAGTTTGCTAGTTTTGTAATGACAGTTGAGAGAAAGTGTAGGCAGAGTTGAGGTTATTAGGAAAAATGGTCGTCCCACTTGCATGACATGTTGCCTAAGTCTGTGGCTGTGGCATTGGCGGCAACCCCCATTTCTTCATCAGGTCAGGTGGGAATTTTGTTTGTACAATCATTAACTCCAGGACTAGAAAAGCTCTTGTTCGGCCGAAACTCAAAGCATGATCAACCATCAAAATATCATCTTAAATCTTAATCTCTCTGTTTTTTTTTATAGGTAGGCCAATTATGTATTTGCCATGCCTGCTTCTCTTAATTGGTGACTACTTCAAAACCATTCATTCATGAGCATCTTGCTTTCTTTTTTGATGCATGTGTTTGTGGAAGCCTACTTGTGCACTTTGTTTTCTTAATCATAATCACCAAGTCAAGTTGTGTTTGGTCGATTCGTCGTCCAATTCCATCAATCCTTTAAAGGGTTGTCTTAATTTCGTCTCTGTTTTTTTTTCTTTCCCAAATCATCATCAGACTTGAAATGATAAATTGGATCATGAGTATGGTCTTCTAAACACTTACGCCTACCCAAGCAAGAGGATAAGATAAGCATCTAAACTGTGCTTTGAAAAACTGGTTTACTCGGAGAATTTGGGGATTAAATTATTGGTGCCAGGTCTTTTTCAGTAATCGATTTGACAACCCAGTAAAAATCTAACAAATGAGGTTCTGCATCCAAAGTCATGAAAGTTGTATTACTCACTGTATCTTTTTGTCTTAATTTAACAAACCCCACCCCCCCAAAAAAAAAAACCAGTACATGATTTATCCATTGGTTTGGACTGGACCCAGGGCAGATCATTCAATTAATCACCAGTAAATTTGGGCCCACAGGCCTTCTGATGTTGGGCCTCATGCCTTTTTTTTTCAAAGCGGTGTGGTGATTTGATTTGGAGGGGAAGAGGCGGGAAGGATTTCTTGTTTTTTTTTTTTTGGTGGTCTTTTTAGATTTTGTTAAAGTTTAATCCTCCCCTAACCCTAACTGAATATAAACGATATCTGCAGCAAATTAACTGATGTAAAGTATTAGTTAATGTTATTTGTTGGGTTTTCTTTTCAGCTTACTCAACTGTGTACAAATACAATTGCACGCATTTATGTAAAAAGCTATGTTGGTCTTAGAGGACCTTATAATAGTCTACTTTTGCGAGCAAAGTTGATAGCTTTGCAAATTGCATGAATTATTTGGAGACAACTTTGTTACATTCTACAGACATGGGATCCACCACCAGGTCCTCAGCAAGAAGCAAACAGGGGAACACACAACACTCACATTTTTATCAGCTTGTGGAGAAAAAGAGAATCCTACAAATTCCTAGTTCTTCTTTCTTGGGATGGGAGGAATGACCAAAAGAGTGGGTCAAAAACACTCTCAACTGCCCCCTCCCACCTGTATAGAAAAAGCGCACACACAATGATTGGCTGTCTAGCTGGAAATAAATGGCTATAGCCTATAACATGCTTCTCATAATGCCATGCTACTCATAATGCCATGTTAAACAGCACCACAACATGCAATAATCAATACCAGTAAAGAAATATAGCGAGAGAGAGAGAGCTTAAATGAATTGTTCTTTCTCATTTGTGTCCAAATAAACATACAATATAGTGAATTTTGCTCTTTTGTGGATAGCAACCAAAAACTAAGAAAAGAAAACAAGTGTCTACTTCTAATGTGTAAGCTCCTAGTTCACCTAGCCTTCTGTTTAAGAACATGACGCAATTGTGATTTCTGGCTTTCTATTTTTGCATCCAATAGCTTGATCTTCGAACCATTCTTTTGAATGGCTCGGGGCCATTCGATGGACCCTTTCATTCCTCGAGTTATGTGTGGATTCACTGTGTCTGTTGGGATCCTCTGTCCAGCTGAATCCCGGTGTGTAGTATCATGTTCAAACAACCCTTTATTTGAATTTTCTCCCCAACGTGATGTAATCCCATTTGAAAGCCTCCCTTCACCCTCATCGAAACCTATCTTATAAAACTCACCATTGCTTGGACATGATCCCCAAAGCTTAGATGCAGAAGATGTCTTGGGCTTTGATTGCTTCTCTGATGCTGTGCATACCCCACTGATTTCCCTATCTGGAGAACATTGAACTGCATTATCATTACTATCACTAAAGCTCCTTGAAACAGTTTTTCCCTGGCCAACCCTGTCAATTGCGGGATTACCCCCTTCCAATGAATCACAAGAACCTCTGGCATCTTTCTGTAAACAACTATTATAATCATTATGGCAATTCAACTGCTTTAACAAATGAGTTTGGTTGAACCCATTATCCTCATGGCTAGAAGGGGTGTGACAAATGCAGGGTTCAATCTCCCTCTCACTACCTTCACATCGCCAGAGCTCTTCAAAAACAGAGAATATATCATTTGATTTTGGAGGAACATTAGAAAATTCTTCAATACCATGGATATTCAATGACTTAACTGCCTGCAGGATCAACTCAGCTTTTCTTAACTCCGTCATATCCAGAGTGCCAAACCTTGACCTTAAGAAAGTTTCAACATCTGTTATCAGCTTGTTCAACTGACAATATTTATCTTCAAGAGCTAGTTTTGCATCGATCAGCTTCATCTGGACCCGTTCTTCACGCCAAACCTCTGCCATCTGGAACATCTTCCTCTCTTCTTCCACTTCTGCAATAATTTTCTTTGATTCTCTCTTCAATGCCTCAACTTCAGCCTTGTCTTCTCCAATTTGTTCAGCTAGTTCATTAGAAATTTCTTGCATGAGTTTTCTGCTCTTTTTCTCTTCCTCATATTTTTTCATGAAATGCTCCGCAGAGAACTTGGCACCTGCTAATTGATTTATCAGATTGGTGTTAAGGTTTTCCATCTGCTGACGACTTTTCCTTTCCCTACCTAATTTTTCCTTCAATTCGTCAAGAGCACGATTTTTCTGCTGTGCTCTGCTCTTCCAATAGATTCTTTCCTCTTCTAGCTTCCTCAAAAAATGTTTGACTTTCTGCTTAAGGGACTGCCGCTTAGCTTCCAGCGCAAGAATACACAATCTAGCTTCCGTTAGTTCTGCATTCATTGTCGAAACAACAGAGCCAGTAGTAACTGGCCTATCTTTGAGAAGCTTCACTTGGTTGTAAACACGATAGATGTCATCAAATTCTTTTGAGCCGCCAGAGCTCCATTTTGTTTCCCTGTTTGATGCACATTCGGGATATGGCGAAGACGGTTCAAGCTAGAAAATCAAAAGAAAATGAAACATAAATACTAGAAGTTTATAATTTAGGTATTGAAGCTTGAAATCTTAATAATTAGATAAGTCAAAGTTGTATAACACATTAGGTTGCTGAGCCGCAATTTTGTTGTTGAGGCTAAGGGCAGTTTTTGCATAACTGAGACAAGCAGCTTATAGTTTGACAAAAGATCAATCCTTTCCTTGCCCAATGATGAGTTCAATATTAATATATTCAATTTCAAGGCATGAACCATAATGACTGATTTCAAAGTCTTAAAATCTATGTAAAACCTCTAACACTTTGACAAAACAAAATTGGCTTTAAGATCTGAACCCAAAATTGAACATATCCAAATGATACCAATGCAGTCATTCTCTCTGAAGTTCCTATAATAACCATTTCATATGCAAAATTATACATTTCAAATAAACAAACACATAGCAGAGTTCAAACTCACAGTGGCAGTCACATAACAGAGTCAAAAACTAAACTTTTACAAAAACGACATGAAAATCGAAGCAGAAATACCTGAAGCTGAGGCGGGGGAGGATCAGAAGGGCCAGAATTGAACTTGAGGTCTTGATCCCCTGAAATTTCGTTAAAGCGCAATTGCCAGAGCCCCGCTGCGAGCTTCCGAGCGGAGGCCCGGACGACACCGGTGGTTTTGTCGTTGTCGAACTTCCACTGAAGAAATGGACTCGACGGGGGTCCGAAATTCCGGCGCCGGTGCGCCCAAGCTTTCCGGCGACGGGAATGGGCACCGCCTGACAGGTTCATTAGGTGGTCATCCGAGTCTCGGTTTTTGTGTGCTTTGTTTGTTGTTGTGAGTGAGAGTGGTTCCAATCCTTTTATAAGGAAAGGAAGGATGGTTCATTGTCTACGTGTCTGTTTTTACATTATTTTTTCCAAAACCTGGAGAGTATACTATTATTTATACAAAAATAATGTATAGAAACTTAGGGTTAAAATTCAAAAATCTGTCCAAATGATTTCCTACATCAATATATTAAGATGTGACAAGACTATAATGTGGAGCTTGAATTGAACCCATCACGTTTGCAGTGCTAAGTTGCTAACTAATAGAATTAAATTTCCTTTTAAAAATGTTAGGAAAAATACGGTTTGCAGGTTTGCAGCTGATTATCCAAAATCTCAAATGTAATTAGTCACTTTAATGTAATGCTGCCATTATTAATTATTTATTACTGGGTAGTCATGGGAATACGGTAATAATACAACGTTTAAATAATATTCAATTTTAAAACTGGATGATAGTGTGTCCATGTAAGTTGAGTTATTTACAAAAAAAAAGATAATAGGTACGTTATCCACAAAAACATCCTAGATGCATTAAAAATGATAGGTATATTCATTTATACATAAGATAATAATGATGTCATACAAATTTAGCAATAAATTGAATAGCAAACTTTTTGAGAGTATATTCATTCCCTCTATTATTATTATTGATGATGTTGGTGATGGCAATGGGAGTGGGAGTGAAGAAGTTGTGTTTGTAACATATTAAGATGTGCGTGGTGGTGTTTATTTCTTTAACAGGGTGTATATACTCTTTAATATTTATACAAATATTTTAATAGTATAGCCATGCGGTCTTTAAATATATAAGAATATTTAAAAATATACTCTTTAAATATATATATATATATATATATATATATATATATATATATATTTAAAGCGTATCCCGCGTGGCTATACTCTTCAGATTGATTTGAATATTTAATAGTATCGCCGCGCGGCTATACGCTTTAGATTTATTGGAATATTTTAATTGTATAGCCGACCGGCTATACGTTTTAGATCTATTCGAATATTTTAATAGTATAGCCAGGCGGCTATACCGTCTAGATTTATTCGAATATTTTAATCGTATAGCCAGGCGGCTATACTGTTTAGATTTATTCGAATATTTTAATTATATAGCCGCGCAGCTATACGTTTTGGATTTATCCGAATATTTTAATAGTATAGCTGCCCGGCTATACTCGTTAGATTGATTCGAATATTTTAATAGTATAGCAGAGCGGCTATACTATTTAAATATATACGAATATTTTAATAGTAACGCCGGGCGGCTATACTCAATAGATATGTACGAATATTTTAATAGCATAGCCGAACGGCTATACGGTTTAGATTTATTCAAATATTTAAATAGTATAGCCGCTCGGCTCGACGCTTTAGATTTATTCAAATATTTTAATACTATACCTGCGCGGCTATACTCTTTAGATTTATTCGAATATTTTAATAGTTTAGCCGCGCGGCTATACGATTTAAATGTATAAGAATATTTTAATAATACAGCCGCGCGGCTATACTATTTAAATATTTGCGAATATTTTAATGGTACAGCCACCCAGCTATACCTTTTAAATATATATAAATATCTAAAAATATATTTTTATATATTATCTTTATACCATTAAATATTCGAATATTTAAAAATATATATTCAATTCTATACTCTTTAAACATATTCAAATATTTTAATAGTATAAAGATAAGAGATAAATATATTTGCGCCATTTGTGGAGTCATGCATCAAACTTGTGGCTGCAAAACACGTACTCCGTCACTACGATTTATTGTCCCGAGAGAAGTAAAGTTTGTCGGTCAAGATTTTGCCGCGAAAGACTAATTTTCTTGTAGTATATCTCAATTAAGATAGCAAGGAGAGAGCAAGAGGCTTATAACTTAAGTGGTTAAGAGCATTTACCCTTGTATATAAGCCCTATATTCGATTCCCTCCCCTAATATCGCTTGTATAAAATTTAAAATATATATAAAAGATAGTAAATAGAGAGAGGGAGTTGGGTTAAATATGATGATATGGCGTTAAAGCGAGCCAAGTGGAAAAAAGGAGTGTGAAGCTATTGTTGTTTAAAGAAGAATGAAAAGGGGTTTATATATTGTTGTTGACCAACTACGTACGAAGTAGGTGAAGGTTTCAAAGACCAATAATATAGAGATTGACTAATTAAACCCTAAAGTCAAGGATTCCATTTGCATACTTATGTTCACACTCTTCCTTGTCCGATCCCAAATATTCCATTTCAAAAGCCAATTCACACTCCAAAATTGACAATATTCTCCCTGGAACTGGTGTAGGGTTTGACCACTCTGATTCTCTAGAATTTCAAGTCGTAGAAGCCATGCAATTACCAGCCAGCCAGCCAGCTACCTCAACACACACGTCACGTCACGCCACGCCACACGTATTAGAATTAGACCAAACCAAATTAAACAGCTCCATATATATATATTCAAGCAGCTAAGCTAAGCCCAGCCGCGCGCTAATTAACTTCTGGTCGTAGACCCCCTAGACCCCAAAAACAAAGAAAAATTTAACCATGTACGGCCCTTTATATATGTACTATATTCATGCATGTAATTTCCTGGAGGTTGCAATAATATTGTAATTTTTTGTGACGGTCTCACCCCGCCAACTCTACCTACCTTTTCTCTGCTATATATAACACAAACCTCCCCATTGCCAAACTCTCTCTTCTTCTCTCAACAGCCTCAATTAGTTTCTAAAGCTATATAAGCTTAATTATATCTAGTTTAATTAAGCTTAGCTAGCTAGAATGGGAAACTGTTTGAGGTGTGATTCGGCGACGGTATGGGCCGGCGGCGACGAGGACGACTGGGTCGACATTAGTTCTCAGCTACAGCTGCAGCCTTGTGATGATTGTAAAAATAGTAATAAGAAGAAGAAGAAGAAGAAGAAGGCGTACAACCACTTGGTCGAAAAGCAGAGGCTTCTTGATGAGATAAGATCATCAGCTTCATCATCTTCAACTTCAACTAATGGAGATCAGGTGAAGATCAAGATTGCTAAGAAGGAGCTGGATGAGTTGGTGCATGGAGGAAACCTGCAAGGTCTTTCGTCTGTCGAACAACTCTTAGATCGCCTCTTGAAGATGAACGGCCCTGATGAGGATCAGAACTTCTATGAGATGGATCATCAACGGCCCTGGAGGCCAGTCCTCCAAACTATTCCAGAGTATTAAGGACTAATTAGGATAAGGCCCATTTTTTATTTTTATTTTTTGTCTCTCATTTATTATTACTATTCTTTTTTCTTTTAATTTTGTGTTTAGAGATTCAGATTTGTCACCCTCTTTTACATTGCATATATAATAGAGAATAGTTTTCCTTGGTATATATGTTATTTTGGACTGGTCCATATCATGCGCACAATCTAATTGGGCTGCTCAGTCCAATATCATTATAGGCTTCATCCAGAATAATATGTCTCACAAGTCCTACTTGGGCTTAGCTTAGCTTAGTCTTGTGTTTGATTTTGGTATTGTTCGATTGGGAAAAATTAATTTTAGAAAAACAACTTTATCATTATTATTTTATTCTAATGGGGAATGAGGAATCGAACTTAGGACCTCGGATATATAAGTAAATACTTTTAACCACTTGTTTATTTTGTTGGTTTTGAGCTTGAGTGAAGAAAGATTCATCCGAGTGTTGGAAACTTTATTCCATGTCTTTCCTTTTGTCACTAAGGGGGAACGGGAGGTACATTGTTCATTGGGCTAGGCTTGCTAGCTAGGAGTCTATTCATAACCAGTGAAAGTTGATGTTAGCTTGATGCTTTCCACCTTTGTATTTTATTATCCTTAATTGTTCTTTAATCATGCAATGCTTATTGTCGAAGACAAGCAGTGAATTCCCTCCTTGGAAGACATATCCACATCAATTATGCTAATCATTTTCATATGCTTTCCCAAGTTAACACTTAACGAATTTTTAAAGTGTTAACGTACATTATAACGAATCATAAAATCATGACAAAGATAGATTGATTATCAAAAGATACAATATCAAGTTTTGAACTTTATTCTCAAACCCAATTCACTGATTTCATGTTAAAAAATATAGATTGTTTTATTAAATTCAGATCCTTTTATGAATGGCCAGAAGAAGGTCAAAATTTAAAAGGGTAATGCTAGGCTTACCACATTTTTCATACCACATTCATACCACCTCTCTAATAGAGGTGGAGCCCACTAATACAATGGGGCCCACCTCTATTAGAGAGGTGGTATGAATGTGGTATAAAAAATGTGATAAGCCTAGTATTTTTCAATTTAAAATGAAAATAGTATTTAATGACTGCTCAAGCTTATTGCCTACACAAATAAGCACCAGAATTTTTTTGAGCAATGGCCGCTTTAATTATCCCTTGGCCGCTTTAATTATCCCAACAACCACTACCACAGTGCCAGCCCTAGCCTTGTATAAAAGTAGGCCATTGGAGCTTTCGCACTTGTGAGAGACACGAACCAATGGAGCAGGTCATCACTGCCACAGGTGTCACGCGTGCCAAATGGCTGGTGTAGAAAGTAGGAGTTGGCCATTGGGGAGAAAAAGGCAATGGGTGGCGTTAATGCGCCAGTGCTCTTCTATCTCAGTTTTCTGGTCAGTGTGGGGCCTACCTATTCTCTCCCAAGCAAGACAGCTATTACTCTCACACTGCTTCTGGCCCCACCCCACTTTGAAGCTCATTCATGGCTTCTCTCTACTCTGTCTCTATCTCTCATATCTTCCTGTTTTCACAATGTCTCCTTTATTTTCTCACATACGCCAAACCATTCTCTGAGAAATTCCAAGGCAGATACTTGCAAGCTGAGTTTCAGTCCTTCATCTATCTCCTTCTCTCTCTGTTTTTCTTCAGTTTCACTCCACTTGGTTGTAGTCTTTTGTGATGGTTTCACTATTTGGGGGTAAGGAAATTGAAGGCATGAAGGAAATGGTGTCTCTGAAGCTCACCGTCCCTATATTTATGTTGTTCCTATGTGAGTATTCATATGTTTCTTGTTGATTTCTTTACTGGGTTCTGCTTAATTTTGCATGATCTTGAGTTTTGTCTTCTGGGTCATTATTAAAGTTGCTTTATTTTGAAGAATGTAACTGGGTTTTGGGAAAATCTCGTGATTTTTATAGGGGGCAGGGGAAATGGGTTTCGAATAATTTGACCTTTGGTATTTTTGTGCAACTCAGATTCTGTGAAAGGCTCTAGATTTTGATTTCAGTTTCCAAGGATATGGTGCATTTGGCTCTCAAAGTGATTAAACTCCTATTCTCCTCAATCTCCTAATGTGTTGCTTGTTATAAGCCACAGCTTCACTTCCACTACTATTTAGTTCTTTAGTCACTTGTTAGAATGAACTAAAAATATCCCAGGTTTAGGGCAGTGTTGAGATTTTGATTGCTGTTCGAGTTGGTATAGGTTTGCTCTTATAACTTTGTATGACATACATTAGTATGGAACTGCGGAATTAAGATTTCACCCTAATCGCCATCATTGCTAGATTTTGGACACTATTGAGGCACATTACTTGCCTTTGGTTGAAGTATTCATTGCTAAGCAGTTCTAGGATTTATGATAGTTTGTATATAATGCCTTTTATCTCATTCTTTTTCGTTTTTGACTTCCTCTTAGTTACCTCAACAATACTAGTTGATTTAAGGCTTTAGAACTACTGATCGAAAAATTCATGAACCAACATGAGTTGGTCCAAGTGGAAGGGGCTTGGATCCTTTAAACAAGAGGTCCTGGGTTCGATCCCAGGCACTTGCGAATAGAGCAGACTCTGTCGGGAGAGGTCCCCGCTTTGCGCCTGACCGTACCTTGAGGGATTTAGTCTCCGCAGTCGCGCGGGGATACCCTGGGAAACCAAAACCAAAAAAAATTCATGAAGAAACTATCCATCTAAATGTTTCTGATAGTAATCTTTGTAAATGATTTGTTTTATAGGTCTCCATATATGTTGTGGCAGCACGTTAACTTATGTTAAAGATCCAGTCTTGACGATTAAACAAGAAGATTCTATGTTACCGATGATCTCTCCTACAGGGACTCCTCAGCCCTTTCTTCCCCTTCTGGCTCCTTCACCACTGGCACCATTCACAAATGCCACTGTCCCAAAATTATCAGGTTCCTCCCGCCCTCCTTAATTTCTCTAGTTAAATTAGATTCCCCAACGCATTTTTTGGTTAAGATCTGAAGTTATATATTTTCGTGTTGATCTGTGGGTGCAGGACTCTGTACGCTAAACTTCAGTGTTGCTGAGAGTTTGATGAGTGTGACCTCAGTTGATTGTTGGTCGGTTTTTGCACCACTGCTCGCTAATGTAATTTGTTGCCCACAGTTGGAAGCCACTCTCACAATTCTCCTTGGTCAATCCAGTAAAGAGACCAATGTTCTTGCTTTAAATGGGACGGTTGCTAAACATTGTCTATCAGATATTGAGCAGATTTTGGTGGGCCAGGGTGCAAATGACAGTCTTGCACAAATATGCTCGGTTCATTCATCAAATCTGACTTATGCATCTTGCCCAGTCATTGATGTTAATGAGTTTGAGGATACAGTTGATACTTCCAAGTTGCTTGCCGCTTGTGAGAAGATTGACCCTGTGAAAGAATGCTGTGCTCAAACTTGTCAAAATGCCATATTAGAAGCTGCTACGAGGATCGCATCAAAAGCTTCTGATCTTTTGAGCACGGATGGTGCTCATGATATCTTACCTGATGGAGTAAGTAAAGTCAATGACTGCAAAAGTATTGTCCTCCGGTGGCTGGCAAGTAAACTCAATCCTTCTCATGCTAAGGAAGTTCTAAGGGGACTATCTAATTGCAAGATTAACAAGGGTGAGTTTAGAGTAAAACATGGTGCTACACAGAACCTCCATCAAAGTTCTGTACTTTTTCTTTTATTTTTTATTTTCTCTAACAAAATATATATATATATATATATACTAGTTATTATTTTAACAGTTTAAAACATGGGGTCCTCATATATTTTTCTAGAAGTTTGTCAGAGATTTCTCCTAAAAGTAAAGTATCGATGTATTAGTGCTAGTGGTTAAGGAATATCTGTGATTACATATATCTTCTGATAAAAACTCTCTCCATCTTTCTCTCTCTCTGTATGGGAGAGAATTTTCTTGGCATTTCCTACAGTTGGATTGCCATCTTTATGAATTTGGATCAGACATTTCGGAGATATTATTGGAATTTTATCTGTATACCTTCATCATATTCAAGGCTTACACCTGCATTATTATAGTTTATTATTCCATGATTTTTGTATGTGGAGTGTGTGCGAGAGAGAGTACTAGTTTATGTTTGCTCAGTATCTTATATCAGTTTGATTTTACTTAGAGATGCCAATCTCCAATTGGAGTATCTGATCCTGTAATGTATCTGGTGTTCACTTCAGTTTGTCCCCTGGTTTTCCCCAACATGAAGCATGTTGCAATGGGTTGTGGGAATGGGATAAGTAACCAGACTGCCTGTTGTACTGCCATGGAGAGCTATGTGTCCCACTTGCAAAAGCAGAGTTTCATAACCAACTTGCAAGCTTTGGATTGTGCTGCATCACTGGGCATGAAGTTAAGAAAATCAAATATTACTGAAAATGTGTACAGCCTATGTCATATAAGCCTCAAGGATTTCTCCCTCCAAGGTTAGTATGTTCCTCTAGTCCCCTTTTTAAAGCAAACTTTAAGCATTGGATCATGTTACTAATACAAAATTTTATGTGATTTCTCTATGTCAAATTGATTTGGGGATCGGATTTGTACAATTCAGTTGGAAATCAAGGTAATAAACTTGGTTCGTTTGTATTGTCCAATTATATTATACTGCTTAGCTTTACCAGAAAGGTTCACTGTAGCCGAAAGATGAAATTACACCTTTTCAATTGTTAGCATCTTTTTATTGTCAAAGTAACTACTTTTGACTTTGCCAATAATTTCATGCCAGTGCTTTTGCTCTTTTCTTGTTCTAGTCTTGTAAACTGGTCTATTTTTGTACTTTTTGCATCATAGTGTCTGGATGTCTTCTGCCGAGCTTGCCTTCCGATGCAACATTTGACAGTTCAGGGGTCAGCTTCCTTTGTGATCTGAATGATAACATTCCAGCTCCCTGGCCCACCTCTTCTCAAGGGGCAGGTTCATCATGCAGTAAAAGTATGTGTAAGCTATTAACGTTTATTCATTTGTATGGAATACCCTACTATTCCATTTGATATTAAAATTTGCAAGACTTTGTTGTTAATAAAGGTTGTATGTATGTCCTTTCTGTCATGCTCTAATGATTTTTGCCTGACTTGTTGGAATTTCAGATGTCAAGATTCCTGCACTTCCTGCAGCAGCATCCGCTGAAAGTGGTGAGTAGGTCCATTCATTTATCTTCATGGGGGATCATTTACTGCCTCAGTGCTAATTTGGTTTATTTGAGTAGTCCCCAAGTGCAGTATAGTATGTAAGGCATGCTCAGATATTTTGACCTTATGAAAACTCTTAAGAACAAGTTGCAAAACAAATTAATTGTGATTTTGTTTTTTCTTTTCCTCCTTTTGGGCTGTTTCTGAATTTAACTTTAAACATATGTGTGCTCTCATGTTCTTTAGGTCTGTACAATGATGATGTGATGCTTTCTCTACTCCTTGCTTCTGGGGTGGTCCTCATGATGATTTTGTAATAAGTATTCCCTTGAAAGAAACTTGTCGGTCCTTGAAGGAGGAGGAGTGATTAGTTCTTTGTTATGTTAGTCACCCCAAGCTAGTCGATAGAAGACCGTGAACTGGGGATAGAAGCTAGATCTGAGGTGATTTAATGTTTGTGCTTCCAATCCATATTAATTCATGATTCTTGCTTGCTTCTGTAATAAATATTTTTTTTTGTAAAGAAAATTAGGAAAGTGAGGGAGGTTATATTGTAGCTGACACTATCGAGATTGCATGTGTAAATTCAGATTGCAGCCTAAATATAAGTTTAGTTCTTTTTGCCCAATTAGTATGTGCAGTAATATAGCGGCTCCTTCCAGTCACTTTGTGGTACTGAATTATGCACAATGGACCAACTCAACTTTTGTCATGATAGGAGTTTTCATGTGCTTCATTTCTTATTGTCGTTCTTGTTGGCCCTGACCATATTTTTGCGCTAAAACTGCACCAGTATTAAGTCAGTGTTTGGGTTCAGAATTTCAGCGCTGTTCTAGCCAATTTTTCAGAACTGTATAATGAGACCAATCAATGCATGGGATATAAATCTGCACGGTTGGTATTATGATTATGGGGGAGTTTTTGGCTTGTATTTTATCATCCTGTAGGTTCCCAGAAATAGTACATTTTGTCTTTTACAGTACTTGAATAGTATGGACGCTGAGCCGAAAGCATACGCCTCTTCGTGTAAAACATTACAAATCTTTTTCCCCCTAACCTAAATATTAAATAGTGCAGCAAGGGGTGTAGGTTGTTTCATTTTCCCCTTGACAAATTCTTCTAGGCTTGGTTGAACTATTGTCATGTACAAAGGATGGGACGATTCGATCAAGATCCTCCTCCCCAAAAATAAATGGAGTTTACTAAAAGAAAGCAAGTAGGTGTTGGACCATCCAACTATGAGTTAATTTAATCCCTGCAGGGCCTGCATAAATTTCCAATATTTATACACTATATAAGTCATTTGGAGCAAGTGTTGTTGTTTTAAATTTAGAGGCAGAGAGCCAGAGAGTGATCAAGACGAGAAAATCGATCGAGCATGGAGAACATGGACAGCGATCAGCACAATGAAGCCTTGTTACAATCCGAAGAAGCATCAGCAAGAGGGCCTATAAGTTCTGCACTGGAAGATATACTAACCAACCCTGACCTCTCATACTTCCAGCGCCTTGGACAGGCTTCTTGGCGCGAAATTAAGACCCTCTTCTACCTCGCAGCTCCAGCCGTTGGGAATTACTTGCTCAGCAACATCACTGCAGTAGCCACCCTCATCTTCTGTGGCCAACTTGGCAATCTTGAATTCGCTGGTGCCTCTCTAGGGAACACTGGAGTCGCTGTCTTTGCTTACGGTCTCATGGTAATATTTGTCATAAGTAACGTACACATGTCTACTTATTGTTTCATATTTTTATGCACAAATTTTGTGATCCTAGAATTATAATTTTTATCGAAAATACGTGCAATATATATGCATGATGTTAATAATATTATGCTTCGTTTTGTGCATGCATAGCTTGGAATGGGAAGTGCAGTGGAGACATTGTGTGGCCAAGCATTTGGAGCAAATAAGAACGAAATACTGGGTGTATATTTGCAGCGAGCAACAATTCTCCTCACGGCAACAGCAATCCCAGTGATGTTCATCTACATCTTCTCCAAGCAAATCTTGATCGGATTAGGCGAGACGGAGAGCATAGCATCTGCAGGAGCACTCTTCGTCTATGGCCTAATCCCACAGCTCTTTGCCCTGGCTTGCAATTTTCCCTTACAAAAATTCCTACAGGCTCAGAGCATAGTGTGGCCTAGCGCCTGCATATCTGGCGTTACAGTTGTGGTGCACTTAGTACTTAGTTGGGTGGTGGTGTACAAATTAGGGTGGGGTTTGCTGGGTGCATCTTTGGTTTTGAGCTTGTCTTGGTGGATCATGGTGGTGGCCCAGTTTGTGTACATCTTGGTGAGCCCAAGGTGCAAATATACTTGGACTGGGTTTAGCTCACAGGCTTTTACTGGGCTCTGGGAGTTTCTGAAGTTATCCGCTGCATCCGCGGTCATGCTGTGCCTTGAGACTTGGTACTTTCAGATTTTGGTCTTGATTGCTGGGTTGCTCAAGAATGCTGAGATTGCCTTGGACGCACTCTCTGTCTGGTAAGACGAAACTCAAAAATCATTTGTAGTAAGTGGTTAAGAACAGTTACTGCTACACTTGAGGTCTTATGTTCGAATCCCCCCTCTCCATTATCGCTCATATCAACAAATTCATACTTTTTGCTTATGTGGTTTTGTTGTTGTTTAATTATTGGTACACTAAAGAGTATGTATAACTGAGTTTATGCAGCATGGCTGTATCTGGATGGGTGTTCATGATCTCTGTTGGGTTCAATGCTGCAGCAAGGTCAGATACTTATTCATATGTAATTAATTGAAATGGTACATACAACTATGGACTAATTATTAATTAATGAAATTAATTAGTGTGTGGTTTAATTAATGTGAAAAAAACAGTATAAGGGTGAGCAATGAGGTTGGTGCTGGGCATCCAAAATCAGCATCATTTGCAGTGGTGGTTGTAACTACAAGCTCCTTAGTCATCTCCTTAATCCTTGCCATAATCATACTTGCACTCCGCCATTACCTCAGCTATATATTCACTGCGGGCTCCACTGTTTCTAATGCCGTCGCTGAACTTTCTCCCTTCTTGGCTTGTACTCTTTTACTTAACGGCATCCAACCTGTTTTGTCTGGTAACTTAAGAACTATGTTTGGATAATTAAGTTAATTAATACGAAAGATGCTTGTTCATTAATTCTTAATTTATTTATTTTTTGAATTAATTAAGGGGTGGCTGTTGGGTGTGGATGGCAAGCAATCGTGGCATGGATTAACATAGGATGTTACTACATCATTGGTATCCCATTGGGTTGTGTTCTCGGCTTCAAGCTCGACTTGGGAGCTAAGGTACGAATTTAGGGTAGCGATTTTAACACTCGTTTTTCTTAATCATTTTCAGTTCAAAACTGAATAATTTACACTTTGGGGTGTTAAAATCACTAGCCATGAATTTATTTACATAACTTTGGGACTGACTTTTTTTTTTCTTTTTCCCATTGTGTGTGTAGGGAATATGGTCGGGAATGTTGGCGGGCACTTTTATTCAAACTCTTATACTCTGTTGGATCACATTCCGGACTGACTGGAATAAAGAGGTAACGTTGGCAAACTAGTATTTCAATTTGATTTTTCCCTTCCAATAAGTTAATCATACAATCATATCCATATAAATATAATTTGGAGGTGTATCAAGCATTCAAATGTAAATTTATTATTATTATTTTTTCAGGTTGAGAAATCAAAAATTCGTATAGATGAATGGGAAGACAAGAAAGAGCCTCTTCTCAATGAATAGACTCAAGTTTAGGAAACTTGGGACAAAACTCTCCTTTTAAAAATAAAAAAAACTTTGTTTGTCTGAGAGGCAATTGGCATGCCTTGTCTTTTTACATGGGAAATTCTAATTCATTATCTCACTCTTTCGACGCTTAAGTTAAACTCGAGTACTTTTTTAACAAGTTTTAACTCACCACCCCCTACAAGCACAACATAAAAGCGATATCGATGAAGAAAGACGTTTCCCGTTGAATGAAAAAAAACAAGCTAACGAAACAATTGAAATCAACATTTGAACAGAAACTTGTTTATATAACCAATTTCAACAAGAGGGATTCACAACTTCTGAACCGTAATCTGTTGCAGCAGCAAAACTGCCCTTTTCAATTTGAATTCATAATTATTGGGGCTTGACCTAAGGATTCATCTTGTGTGCTCCATTCCGATTCCCATTGTCCTTGAAAGTTGAAAATTATTCCACAACTCTAGTTTGAAAAGTGGAATTACAAGTAGATAAACTGCACAGTCTTATATTGCAGATACACCAAAAGTTTGTCCTCAAGCTCCACTGTGGCAAATGATCCATATGTAAAAAAGATAAGTGGTCTGCATCAAACCTCTTGGCCCACCTGCAGCATCACCTTCCATTCCATTTCATTCCCACCTAATAAATTGCTATCTTCTTTTTTTTTGGTAACAGTAAATTGCTATCTTCTCATCTACAACTACATACACATACCACACCCAAAAAAAGCAACCATACAAATCGTTGACTTCTCAATCATAAACTGCATCATGTTCAGTTGGCAGCAGCTTTTTATTATTTTTATAATACATACGTTATTTGGGGAAGGACGAATAGAGTATAAGAACTGCGATCATGTGGATAAATGTTCTTAACGACTTTTTAGTTACGATATCGTTTTTAAACAAGTTTAATAAACCAAAATTCCTTTTGCGCTGCTGGGATTGATCAAGTAAAGGGATTTACTAGTTTGTTGTTGCAAAGAACAATTGATTGAGGGCTTATTATCACAAAACATCTCTGACGTTTACGAAATTATCACATTGCATCCCTAATGTTTTTTTGTATCATTAATGGTCCCTAACGTTAATACATGTACTCTTAAATAGTCCCTCTGTCAAAAAAACCGTTAAATTCAAGGGTATAATCGTCAAATCAATCCAAAACTATATAAAAAAAAATTTCTTCCCTTCTCTCTTCTTTTCTTTCTTCTTTCTTCTTTCTCTCCGCCTGGCCCCGCTCACTCTTCTTCTTTCTTTCTTTTTTCCTTCCCTTCTCTCTCTCTCTCTCTCTCTTTTTGTCTCCTCTAGCCACCCAAACCACCACCCCGACCACCAAAGCCACCACTCTATCTGCAACTCTCTCCCTGCGCCCTCCCACAGCCCACCAACCCATCCACTCTAGCCACCCAAACCACCACATCGACCTCCATAACCACCCCCTCTATGTACTTTCTCTGCAACTCTCTCCTTGCCCCATTCCATAGCCCACCAACCCAGCACTCTAACCACCCAAATCACCACCCCGAGAGAAGGAAAGAGGAAGAAAAAAGAGAAAAAAGAAAAAAAAAAAAAAGAGAATGAAGGAAAGAAGAAAAATGAGGAACAAAGAAGGAAAGAAGAAAAAAAAAGGGAGAGAAAAGAATAAACAGCGAAGGAAAAGAAGAAGAAAAGAGGAGGAAAGAGAGGAGAAAAAAAAAGAGAAACAGAGAGAGAGAAGGGAAGAAAAAAAAAAGAGAAAGAAGGAAAGAAGAAAAATGAGGAACAAAGAAGGAAAGAAGAAAAAAAAAAGGGAGAGAAAAGAAGAAACAGCGAAGGAAAAGAAGAAGAAAAGAGGAGGAAAGAGAGGAGAAAAAAAAAGAGAAACAGAGAGAGAGAAGGGAAGAAATTTTTTATTTATAATTTTGGATTGATTTGACGATTATACCCCTAGATTTAACGGTTCTTTTGACAGAAGGACTATTTAAGAGTACATGTATTAACGTTAGGGACCATTAATGATACAAAAAAACATTAGGGATGCAATGTGATAATTTCGCAAACGTCAGGGACGTTTTATGATAATAATTTCTTTTGGTTTCATCGTTTTGTGGGGGCAGATGTAGCCAAGTCACATGCATGACTCTGTATGTACTTCAACAACAAACGAATTTGGGAATTTCCGGTTACTGTAGGATTCAAAAGCGAACCTTAATTTATAGCTATTAGCTACTACCGGTTGCTGTCCTAAATAAAACTAACAAATTAGATGCGCATGCGCGCAATATAACCTTAATCTCTCACATACGTAACAGCTTAGCAAATCCAAGTAATGACAAGATCTATGATTACTTAATTACGTGGACAACCAAAAAATCAAAATAATATATATTTTTCTTCTCCAGGGTGCAAAAATGAATATTTGCCTCGACATTACGTTATTATTATAAAATAATTATTATTATTTTTTAAAAACCACCATAATTTAGGTAGACAGATATCAACTCGTAATGGTCGCTACATGAGTGGTATGCCTTTGATCTGATTTGTCAATAAGAAAGCAAAAGACAACCTTTACATTTGATTTCAAAAGAAGATATATATATATATTTTCTCCATATAATTAAGGTGGCCGATATATTTGACCCATACGAGAAAGAAACTCAGAGAGGCACAAACGCCACTCGAGAAGTAAATGTGACACACCATATCCATGTTCCTTTTATTTATTTACATGTAACACTCAATTAATAAGTAAAATCTGTTTTTTTAAATTACTATTATTATAGCTTCTTTTTTTATTTTATTTATTTATTAACATCTGGCAAAGGATTTGCCATCCCATCTATATATATATATATATAAGCAGAGCTTATGAGCTGCTCGCAGTGGAAGGCTATAGAGAGAGAGAGATCGGAGAGCAAGCTAGCATGGAGCCTTCTAGTGATAACGAGCTCTCTGAACCCCTCTTGCTTTCCAAATCATCTTCAATGCAAATAGTGAGCCGTGAACTGGAAGACACACTAAACAACACTGAGCTCTCATACTTCCAGCGCGTCCGAACCGGCACATGGCTCGAGCTGAAGACCCTCTTCCGCCTGGCAGCTCCGGCGGTTGTGGTTTACTTGCTCAACAATGTCATATCCATGTCCACCCAAATCTACTGTGGCCATCTTGGCAACCTTGAACTCGCTGCCTCCTCTCTTGGCAACACTGGCATTCAAGTTTTCGCCTATGGCCTCATGGTACAACTAATTAATTTTTTAATTTTGCCTATGTTCTTTTATCGAATATTATGTTATGTTATTTGACTGTGAAATATGGTATGTCTGATGTACGATTTGACAACATAACATATTCATCGGATTGCTATGTTCCCAGGGATTAATTTGGTATAATTAATTCATGTGTGTTTTTGGTGCAGCTTGGTATGGGTAGTGCAGTGGAGACACTGTGTGGTCAAGCCTATGGTGCACATAAGTACGACATGCTAGGCATATATATGCAGCGATCGACAATCCTCCTCCTAGCAACTAGCATCCCACTGATGATAATTTACATCTTCTGCAAGCCCATCTTGTTAGGCCTAGGTGAATCAGCCTCCATTGCCGCCGCGGCAGCGATCTTTGTCTACGGTCTCATCCCTCAAATCTTTGCCTACGCCTGCAACTTCCCCATACAAAAGTTCCTCCAAGCCCAGAGCATAGTGTTCCCTAGCGCCTACATATCGCTGGGGGCACTGGTGGTGCACATAGTGCTAAGTTGGGTGGTGGTGTACAAATTGGGATGGGGCCTGTTGGGCGCCGCGTTGATGTTGAGTTTTTCGTGGTGGCTTATAGTGGTGGGGCAATTTGTGTACATATTGTGGACGCCAAGGTGCAGACGCACATGGACAGGCTTTAGCATGAAGGCATTTTCTGGGCTGTGGAGCTTTTTGAAATTGTCTGTGGCATCGGCCGTCATGCTTTGCCTGGAGACTTGGTACTATCAAATTATAGTTTTGCTTGCTGGGTTGCTTAAAAATGCTGAAATTGCATTGGACGCTCTCTCTATTTGGTGAGCCAAATCAAAGTTATTAATTCTAATTAATTAGTTTGCCTATTAACCTTAATGATCAGATCAGGACAGGAGGTCCACTCACTACTCTTGCTCTGCTTAGCACCACTCACAAAAAACAACGAAAAACAAAATTTGGTAGCTACTAGTCTGGTAGCTGGGCACAACAACTAGTCAATTTATTTATTTATTTTTAAGCTGTGACCAAAGTCAATGTGTTATGAAACGCTCAGGTATTTCTTTTTACACGGTTTTCATGTGATGAGGAGGAGACATGCTTTCTTTGCTGTGTCGTTTGTATTCGTATCTATCTAATTGTTTTCTTGTACTATTTATGTAAAAGTTGGACATGCATGTATCAATATCTAATATCTAATATCTAATATAAAAAATTATTATCTTTGAACTTATGATGAAATATTAATTGATGCAGCATGACCATAACTGGATGGGTCTTCATGATTGCTGTGGGGTTCAATGCTGCTGCAAGGTCAGTATATTTCACAAAACACACACGACATCGGATACAGGGATAATTGTTCTTAATCACTTGATCGAGCTATAGTAGTTATTTGAAGCCTAATGACGAATAAATAATTATGCAGTGTGAGGATTGGGAATGAGCTTGGGGCAGGACATCCAAAATCGGCAGCATTTGCAGTGGTGGTGGTGACTTCAAGCTCCTTCATCATATCGGTGGTGTGCGCCATAATTGTGATTGTTTTACGACATGATATAAGTTATGTGTTCACTGAGGGAGAAACAGTCTCCAATGCCGTCTCTGACCTTTCTCCGTACCTTGCCATATCTATCGTTCTCAATGGCATCCAACCTGTTTTGTCTGGTACGTGAGATTGATCAAGTTTTGTTTTTTTGTTTTTTGTCAGTATATGTGTTGGCAGACCATGAATGTCTAATAAACTAACAGTCAACGATCTAAAAATCTACGTGATGGACTAGTAGTTGAACATCAAGATCATACGACGTGGTCCTATTTTTTTTATTTTTTTTATTGTTACTTTATTTATTGCCATCAGAATCTGCCTCTTCTTTGTGTCGTTTGTTGGCTTTACCATGCAATGCAATGTGCGTTTTGGAGTGTTGCTCTGGTTATATATGCCCTAATGTAGGATTCTATCTTTTTGGGCCAAAATAAAAGGAGTGGCTGTTGGGTGCGGATGGCAAGCATTTGTAGCATATGTTAACGTGGGATGTTACTACGTCATTGGGATCCCAGTGGGTTGCCTTCTTGGATTCAAGTTCGATTTCGGAGCTCAGGTGACAATACTATTTTCCTATTTTTAGCACTTTAATTATCCAAAATTATATATATATATATATATATATATAGGTTTGTGTTGTGGTTTTATGTATAATTAATTTTAGGTTTGTTTTGTTTTTGTCAGGGAATATGGAGTGGCATGATAGGAGGCACTTTTATACAGACAATCATCTTAGTGTGGGTCACATATCGGACTGACTGGAACAAAGAGGTTAGCCTAATGTATAATAATTAACTACTTTAATCTCACTATCATTGGACAATTATATTTAAAATAACGTTAAATAATTGTTTGCAGGTTGAAAAAACACAGAGTCGTTTGGAGAGTTGGGAGGACAATAAGAAGGAGCCCCATGATGAAGTGCTGACCAATTAGTCGAGTTTGGCGTTGGCCAGTTTTGAACTTACTCTTTTCTTGTTTTTCTGGCGGACGTCGTCGTCGGGGAGGTTACATGGAGAGGTGTGCTTGCTTTTTTACATGCATGGAAAGTTTTGCATTATTGTATTTTTGGGCTAATTTTGTGGTTTGTCTGTTTTGTTGTATTTGGCTGCTCTCATCTTTGTCATTTTGGGCCAACCTATTTATATCAATCCAAGAATTGTTCATTGGCCAACCAAAAAACAAAAACCTCCCTCCTTCAACCCTTTTATTAATTTCTACTGCAATGTGTGTCACATGGAATTACTTTTTTTTATTTTATATATTTTTGCTAATTAAGGAAATTAAAATTACAAAAGAAAACCTCTAGGACACGCGTAGGTTTTTACATAATATACAAGGAGAAAGCATGCGCCACAAAAGGAGGGCTCATCAGATGAACAATATCCTGTGATCGTTTGATGCATGATTTATTTTACTAGTGCGACAACGAGGGCTCATCAGTGCCCAGCCAGCAAGCAATGTCAAGTCACAATTAATATTGTGTAAAATCAATAGAAAAGTAACAACCGTGGGATCCAATTTTCAATACTTGTTTTTCCAAACCATAAATGTTGAATAAGTATAAAAATACAAATCGGATTTGCTTTCCACTTTTCATCCTCCTGCATCATTCATCTGGGCAGGTTTGCTTTCACTTTCCCATTAGCCCGGGGGCCTTTAATCATGCATTGCCTTTCACTTTCAATGTTGCTTCACTAATTGATTGGGTCCCGAAGGCTCCGTGCTATGGAAAAAAAACCTCTTTTATACCGGGTATATTACTGTTTTGTTATTATATGCCAATAGCACAATAACACGCGAAAAAGTTATTTAATAATGTGTCATTGTGTTATTGGTTAGGGATATCTTATCCATATCCCCGTTGCATGAGAGTTTCTCTCCCTACTATGCTATGTATTAGCTTCAGTTTCAATGAAGTACCAATTGGTAATGGGGGAGTAATCCAACTCCTTAGAGCATTTCCAGCAGTGCAGCCAAGGGGAGGGCTGGGGGGGGGGCAAGCCCAAAATCGTGTTTCCAGCAACAAACTTTGGCCCGGGCAAGCAGTGGGGCCTACCGAACTGGGCTGGCCCTCGGGCAAGGCTAGCCCCAGGTCCAAAACGAGGGCAAGGCTGACGTCAGCGATGACATCAGCGCGCGCCAACTGTAATGTGCCATGTGTCAAAACCAGGGCGCTCCGATGGTATTTTCCCTCCAATCCAACGGCAGACAATATTTTGGCAATAAAAATATGAAAAAAAATCCGAAAAAAATTCTTAAAAAGACCAAAAAATACTGGAATTTTTTTCTATAAATATTACCTTATTTTCATTTTCAACATTTAAGTAAATGTCTTTGTCCTTTTACTTTTATTAATTTTTATATTACTCCATTTACTTAAGTTTACAATGTAAATAAGGAAGTACCCCCCATTTGGATTCAAATAAAAATACTAGAAAATCAAATTCCCACCAAATCAAAATATGAAAAATCGGTTTTAGTGCAAAATACGATTTAGGCTAAAAATGATGGCTCATTAAGTCAATATATACTTCATAATAAAATCCCATAAAATCAAGTTTTCTTATTTGATGTGTAAGGAACAAAAGCCGCCAAAAATTATCTTGAGAAAATGATTATTCCGAAAAATCATTTTTCATACTTAGTCAATATTGCACCTCCGCTAAAAAATTCCTGGATCCGCCAGTGCACGTAGGAACCCAAAAATCTTACCCGAAAATATTATCAAAAATAATTATTTAAGTAAAAAAATTTGTGAAAAAAACAAAAAAATGAATAGTAGTTGCCATGGCAAGGGTTTGACTGCTGGAAACACACATAGCTAAAAAAGGCAAGAGCAGCCACTATTCACATGAATAGTGTCAGCCTTAGCCCCCCCTTGCCATGGCAAGGGTTTGACTGCTGGAAATGCTCTTATAAGCCCTTTGTAGCTAACCCTGTTTGCTTCCTCATGCAAGATGCACGCACTTTCCCTTCTTCTCATCTTGATTTCCTAACGCACTCAAACTGCACCTCAACTTTCAACTTTCCTAATTAATTTCTTCGACCGTTATAAAAATAAAAATCTTTAATTGACTTTTCTTGTATTAAAATGATTGATCTACTTTTGTTGTTTTTACCGGTCCCATTGCTTTTTTAAAAAAAGAAAAAAAAGAAAATTGATTCCATGGTCCATCTTGAAATTGAAAAATAAAACATTTATAGGTATAAAAATAAAATGGATTCTACATTTTGGTTTGCGATTTAATAATAAAAATTTATTGGAAAATCGAAGATAGATCATGAATGTGTAACAATTTCTTAAATGAAAAGTCAAGTGAAAACAAGAGAAGCATAATGATGTGGAAATATTTTTGTTCACCATTTTAATCTAAGGTATACTCTAAGCACCCTTCTTAATACTTGACGTTCATAGGCGTAATCATAGTTAACTCTTTGTTCTATATTTGAGAAACCATTGTTACATATCAAGCATTGAGAAAAGTAGTGGTACACAAAAATGCTCACAAAGGATGTAGTAGGAATGTGAGTAGATTTGAGTGTTAATTAATTGGCAGCTAATATCATTAATAACATGGGATCGGTCGATGGCAGCTAATATCATTAATTATTTGAGAAATCATTGTTGCACGTGTAGCGAATTTTCAAACTTAGCACGTGAATAATATATAGTGGGTGACGTGGAGCAAGATGTAGCCGTTGAGCTTTCACACATGAACAAACCTGTTCTGATACTATGAAGGAAGTTGAGGCTCCACTCCAAATGAAAATAAAAAGTAAAAAATCCCACATCGTGTAGAAAACAAATTTGTTCTCTTACATGGGGCCTTGTCGTTTAGTATAATTTCTCCTCAGTATATCATTCCTTCCAAGCACCTTCCTCTATATATTTTGGCAAAGATACCACAAACACCATCAGTATAGTTGTAAGTCCAATATGGTCAATGATCAAGACCAACTCCGGCAACCCATCTTAGACTCCGAACCCAACACAACAGCACCCGAAGCCTCCAACCATGGCGATGGCTTGGAGTCTCCACTTGAGAAGGTGCTATCTGACACCCAACTGCCCTCCTTCAAGAGACTCCGCTTGGCCACATGGATTGAACTCAAGCTCCTCTTTCGCCTTGCAGCCCCTGCCGTCTTGGTTTATGTCGTTAACAACTCCATGTCACTTTCCACCCGTGTCTTCGCAGGCCACCTCGGCAACCTTGAGCTTGCCGCCACCTCCCTTGGCAACAGCGGCGTCCAACTCTTCGCCTACGGCCTCATGGTACGTATAAATCTCAGAACCTTAACTCATGTTATATTGTCCCTCTGTCAATTATTAGAATATGAATTCGTGTGATAAAATGTTTCACATTAATAGTTTAACAACATAACAAGACATTCTTCTATTTTACCGTCTCTTGTCTCATGCAGTTAGGCATGGGAAGTGCGGTGGAGACTCTATGTGGGCAAGCCTACGGTGCCGAAAAATATGACATGTTAGGCATATACCTCCAAAGAGCAACCATAGTCCTAACCCTCACTGGCCTTCCACTTCTTCTCATCTTCCTTCTATCCAAACCCATCTTGATCTTATTCGGTGAGCCACCAAAGCTAGCTGCAGCAGCCGCCGTTTTCGTCTACGGTCTCATCCCACAAATCTTTGCCTACGCCATCAACTTCCCGATACAAAAGTTTCTTCAAGCCCAGAGAATTGTGGCCCCAAGCGCCTACATATCAGCCGCTACACTTGGAGTGCATATACTGCTGAGCTGGGTAGCTGTGTACAAGTTGGGCATGGGGTTGATAGGTGCGTCGTTGGTTCTGAGCTTGTCGTGGTGGATCGTAGTTGGGGCCCAATTTGTTTACATCCTAAAGAGCAGTCGGTGCAAGGAGACGTGGACTGGGTTTAGTTTGCAAGCGTTTTCTGGGTTGCGGGATTTTCTGAAACTATCGGCTGCGTCGGCTGTGATGCTGTGCTTGGAGACTTGGTACTTTCAGGTACTAGTGTTGATTGCTGGGTTGCTCGAGAACCCTGAGCTCGCGTTAAATTCTTTGGCCGTATGGTAAGAACAAAAATCATCTGATGGTGATGTCTAATTAATTTTCATTGTCTACAGTAATTTCACAATGATATAGCTAGCTGGCTTGGTTCTGTTTGGTCAAATAAAAATAGGGGTTTGACTGTGACTACCGAAATATCGAAATCACAATGATCGGTCATCATCAGTGCATTTTGTGGTGAAACACATTTTTATAATGACATCCATGAGACCACTAGTTAGAGAATACATTTTTATTGATCACAAAACGACACATGTCATGATTCATACCCCAATTTTTCTATCAAACAAAAACATATAGACATGTCCTTTACTTTTTGGGTGGACTATAGATACGCATATGTCATTCACCCATCAAATCCTGTTCTTCTAGACTCTATGGGACAAGGAATTTGTGGTCATCACTCTTAAATCTAATTCAAAGGTGTTTATTTTAAATTCAAAGATGATGACCACAAACTCCTTGAATTACAGGTGTCAGGAGAACGGGATTGCTTAAACTAATTAGTCAAATTAATACTCAAAACTTCCTCATGAACCCTAATTAACTATCAACACATCTCTACTACTTACGTGGGCAGGCATGCATAGACGTAGAAATTTATTGATTTAATTTTAGTGTTGGTTTCGTGGCCTTATGCATGCAGCATGGCGATATCTGGATTGTTGTTCATGGTTTCAGTCGGGTTTAATGCAGCTGCAAGGTATAATATTGGATTATTATAAAAATAATTGATCGTATTTGTTGAATAATTAAGTGTGTAATATTATGGATATAAAATTAACATTCAGTTAATGATATTGTATGGGAACAGTGTGAGGGTAAGCAATGAGCTAGGTGCTGGGAATCCAAAGTCAGCAGCATTCTCAGTTCTAGTGGTAACAATTGTGTCGTTAATGATTGCTGTCGTGGAAGCTGTGGTTGTGCTCTCCTTCCGTGACGTCATCAGCTACGCCTTCACCGACGGTGAAACCGTGGCCAATGCCGTGTCCCACCTCACTCCTTACTTGGCCATCACTCTTATCCTTAATGGGATTCAACCAGTCCTGTCCGGTAAGCACTCTTATCCATCCAGCTAGCCACCATCAATTTCGTATAATCAGGGACCAAATTGGATTTTAATTACAGTTACATCCGATATGACATCTTTTTGGCTGGTGTATATAATAATATATGTAAAGACAAGACAATAAAGTGATATGTATGAGGTGTCAAATGGGACGGGTCGGCCCAGCACGGCATGAGCCCAACCTATTTATATGAGGCACGGCACGACCCAATAAATAATTTTAGTAAATAAACCAGCATGACACGACTCAATAAATTAAATGGGTCAGTTTGACTCGACATGAATATGTTAAAAACACAAGTTTAAATAGGCCGGCCCAACCCTACTCGGCCCCTTTAACAGCTCTATGTACGTGATATTGTTTTCGCTGGATTGAACACTAGTTCTTGACTCGTCGTTGTGATCATATAAGAAGACAACATAAGTATATTTCAAAATAGTGGTGGTCCATCTGCAGAGAGTATATTTACAACACACCAAGTTAATCAACATATATATATATATATATATATATATATATATATATATATATATATATATATATATATATGTGTGTGGTAATGAATTGAATTGTAGGGGTGGCCGTTGGATGTGGATGGCAAGCATTTGTGGCGTATGTGAATGTTGGATGCTATTACGTGGTTGGGATCCCAATTGGCTGTCTTCTTGGATTTAAGTTCGACCTTGGTGCTGAGGTAACCATATAATAATACTTGTTTCAACTTAGCATACAATGAGTTTTTTTCAAAAAATAAAAATAAAAATAAAAATAATTTTTTTTTTTTTATGCCATGTGCATGTGACGTGCCACTGAATTGGACAGGAAAATGTTGGGTTAAGAAGGACAAACACAGCGTGAAAACTTTGTTTTGAATATGTGAAAAAAGTAATTGGAATTGAACATGCAGGGGATCTGGTCGGGGATGATAGGAGGAACATTCATGCAGACTATCATCTTACTGTGGGTAACATTTCGTACGGACTGGAACAAAGAGGTAATTTCAACTTGCATATGTTCTTGTGTGAGAAATACTTGTGCATTTGGCACCGCATAACAAAGTTTTCCTAAATAGGAGAACCGAGCCTTTTGATATTCCTTTTATTGTGCTTAAAGCCAATTAGAAACCTAGTTGGAACTTGACTCACTTCCAATGCCGGAAACATTGGAGTCGAGTCTAAGTCAGTCCTTCTCTTCTGAAAAATCAGACCCACGAAACATGGCACTTAATCATTTGCACAGCTTAATTATTTTGAGGTATATATATATACATATATAATTTGAGGTATCGAATTGTTTTTAGGTGGAAATAGCCAGGAACCGTTTGAAAAAATGGGAAGACAAGAAGCGGCCTCCTCCTCTTCTGAAAAGCTGATGTGCTCAAATTTAAACAAGCTTTTCTAGTATGTTGTTGCTCGATCGGGGCAACCCAACTTTATATTTTGGGTGTACAAGTCAAAATTCTTTTTCATCCAACTAGACGTCTGTCTTGTCTTTATGATTTTGGCAGAACCATGTTCATTTTTAGTGGGTCTGATGATGTGGGATTTTTTAAATTAATTAGCTCCCTGGTCCATGCTACTAGTAAATGCGCCAACCAGGCCACGTCAGTGCCCAGCAACGCAGCAATGACAAGTCACAATCAATATAGTATAAATCAATTGAAAAGTAAGAACTAATTTTCAGTTTTTCTTTTTCCAACCAATAAATATTGTTGAGTAAGTACAAAAATACAAATCGGATTTGCTTATGCATGCGCTTAAACAGACGACCCGTCGCCTTAATACTGAATGGATGATCGATAAATCATATATGTTCCCTTTATATATTTTTGCAACTTCATATCATATATCTATTGCAATATAATATATATTATAGCCTGATGCCCAAATAAACTTATTTCCCCCCACATCGTGTCGAAAACGAATTCGTTGCCTTACGGTCAATATTATTCTTTCCAAGCACCCATTTCGTTTTCGTCCAAATAAAAAAACAAAAGCACCCATTTGCTGGATAGATCAAATTGTGGCAAAGCCTCCACAAACGCCATAACCATAGTTTGTTAGTCCAATATGGTCAATGATCAAGACCAACTCCGGCAACCCATCTTAGACTCCGACCCCGACTCAGCAGCAGCCGAAGCCTCCGGCCATGGCAATGGCTTGGAGTCTCCACTTGAGAAGGTGCTATCTGACACCCAGCTGTCCTCCTTCAAGAGACTCCGCTTGGCCACTTGGATTGAACTCAAGCTCCTCTTTCGCCTTGCAGCCCCCGCCGTATTGGTGTATGTCGTTAACAACATCATGTCACTTTCCACTCGTGTCTTCGCCGGCCACCTCGGCAACCTTGAGCTCGCCGCCGCCTCCCTTGGCAACAGCGGCGTCCAACTCTTCGCCTACGGCCTCATGGTACACGTCCCACAACCTTAACTCTTGTTATGTTTCACTCTGTCAACTAAGAGTTGACGTGTCACATTGTTATGTTGTCATTCTTTACCTTTTTCCGTCTGTCTGGCTCTTGTCTCATGCAGTTAGGCATGGGAAGTGCGGTGGAGACTCTATGTGGACAAGCCTACGGTGCCGAAAAATATGACATGTTAGGCATATACCTCCAAAGAGCAACCATAGTCCTAACCCTCACTGGCCTTCCACTTCTTCTCATCTTCCTCCTATCCAAACCCATCTTGATCTTATTCGGTGAGACACCAAAGCTGGCTGCAGCAGCCGCCGTTTATGTCTACGGCCTCATCCCACAAATCTTTGCCTACGCCATCAACTTCCCGATGCAAAAGTTTCTTCAAGCCCAGAGAATTGTGGCCCCAAGTGCCTACATATCAGCAGCTACACTTGGTGTGCATTTAGTGCTGAGCTGGGTGGCTGTGTACAAGTTGGGCATGGGGTTGATAGGTGCGTCGTTGGTTCTGAGCTTGTCGTGGTGGGTCATAGTTGGGGCCCAGTTTATTTACATCCTAAAGAGCAGTCGGTGCAAGGAGACGTGGACTGGGTTTAGTTTGGAAGCGTTTTCTGGGTTGTGGGATTTTCTGAAGCTATCGGCTGCATCGGCTGTGATGCTGTGCTTGGAGACATGGTATTTTCAGGTATTAGTGTTGATTGCTGGGTTGCTCGAGAACCCTGAGCTCGCGTTAAATTCTTTGGCCGTATGGTAAGAACAAAAATCATCTGATGCCTGCCTAATTAATTTTCACTGTCTACTGTAGCTTGACCTTTATAGCTAATCACAATGATTGGTCTATTTTTTTTTTGGATGAAATGGAGTCAGTAGGACTCGGTTAGTCTGTAGTGAGTTGTTACAATTATTGGTCTTTCTTTCCTTCCTACTTTACCTTTTACCATAAAAAATTTAAAAAGTTAAAGCTTTCTACAATAAATATGTACAACCCTACAAGACAGAAGGACAGACAAGACAATTAATGACGTTATCGTTCCACGTCAGTATCCCCGACTAATTAACTCCTGACAGCTGTCAATTACTTTTGACACTTTTAATTTTTTTATTTTTCACGCCTGCTCCGTCATCCGTGTTCTTCTCTGCAACTCAAATCCCTCTTCTTCTCTCTCCCTCTCTTGCCTGCAACTCAAATCCCCTCTCTTTCTCTCTCATCTTACTGGCTCTGATATCAGCCACCTCAACATTTATTTCGTTTGAAAAGGGTTCAAAGTTGTCTTTTTCTTCATTCTTAGAATTCTAATAATTGGCTAGATTATTGCTTCATCTTTCTCAAATTTTTTGTCATAGTTGCATATATCGATTGGTTTGCATTATTATTGATAAAAATTGATTTTTTTTGAATTAGTATTCGAAATCTTTTGTTAAAGTTGCAAGGGAAAAGAGGGAGAGATGAGAGGGAGAGCTGGGAGAGAGAAAGAGAGTAGGTGAGAAGAGGGATTTGAGTTGCAGAGAGAAACATGGACGACGGAGCAGGCGTGAAAAAAAATATTAAGTGTCAAAAGTAATTGACAGCTGTCAAGAGTTAATTGGTTGGGAATACTGACGTGGAATGCTTACTTTGGCATACCCTTTCCTGGAAAGTTTTTCCCGTAAAGGAGAACCCCAGGCCCTTTAGTGTAAGTGTAAGAGCTCCTTTCCATTATTGCCATCATTCACTCGTGCATGCAGAGTTCAATCTAATTCCTTATATAAACACACGTAATTAACCAAATTAAATGTTCAAGTATATGTATGATTATACGTACGAATAGGGATATTTCCACCCACTTATTAATTTATACATGTATAAATGTATAAATTTGTGGGTTAATAAGTAATTAGTGTTGGTTTCGTGGCCTTATATGCATGCAGCACGGGGATATCTGCATTGCTGTTCATGGTTTCAGTCGGGTTTAATGCAGCTGCAAGGTATAAAAATAATTGATCGTATTTGTTAAATAATTAAGTGTAATGTTATGGATATAAAATTAACATATAGTTAATGATATTTTTTGTAACAGTGTGAGGGTAAGCAATGAGCTAGGTGCTGGGAATCCAAAGTCAGCCGCATTCTCAGTTCTAGTGGTAACAATTGTGTCGCTATTGATAGCTATCGTGGAAGCTGTGGTTGTGCTCTCCTTACGTCACGTCATCAGCTACGCCTTCACCGACGGTGAAACCGTGGCCAATGCAGTCTCCCACCTCACTCCTTACTTGGCCGTCACCCTTATTCTTAATGGGATTCAACCAGTCCTGTCCGGTACGTAATATCTTATATACTCCGCTAGCTAGCTATACCATCAATTTTTGGTATAGTGAATTCGGGATCATATTGGGGTTTGATTAGTTTTATTATCCGATATGATACTTCAAAATAGTAGTCTATATATTGTTTTTGCTTAATTGAACTAATAATTTCAGCAAGAGAACATAATTATACATCAAAATAGTAGTCTATGTATTTCCAATAGGTGAAATTGATCAGCATATATATAATTAATTAAATTGTATTAATTAATGTAGGGGTGGCCGTTGGATGTGGATGGCAAGCATTTGTAGCGTATGTGAATGTTGGATGCTATTACGTGGTTGGGATCCCATTAGGCTGTCTTCTTGGATTTAAGTTCGACTTTGGTGTTGAGGTAACTATATAACGAAAGGCTATAATGAGGAGTTTAGAGTAAGGAGTTTATTTGAGGGGTTCAATCGCACCATCAACAAATGTGAGGAAATCAATAGACTTAAACATTTGAAATGATTTGATGGTGGGATTGAAACTCTCAAATAAGTTCCTCACTCTAAACTTTTCATTGTAGAAGCTCACACTATATAATACTACTTCTTCCAACTTAGCATACATCGAGTTGGAAAAGAAAAGTCGGGTGAAAAAGGGGAGGTGAGAAAACTATCTTTTGATTTTGAATGTACAGGGGATCTGGACGGGGATGATAGGAGGAACATTGATGCAGACCATCATCTTACTGTGGGTAACGTTTCGTACCGATTGGAATAAAGAGGTAATTAACTTCAATGAATATGCTAAATTTGGCACCGCAGAACAGAACAGACCAAAGTTTCCCCAATCTTATTAGTAGCCCTATAAGGCCCAACTGTAATTATATGTCAGAAACCAGTCTTGAACCGTCCACATCGCGGTAGCAAGATGACTCGGCATGGACATGATTGAAGTTGTGTCCAAGCCAGTCCTTCTCACCAGACGTGTCGTTTATTCACACTCTTGTGCATCTTAATTATTTTCAGGTGGGCACAGCTATAAACCGTTTGGAAAAATGGGATGACAAGAACCGGCCTCCTCCTCCTCTTCTAAAAAGCTGATGTGCTCAAATTTAGACCAGTAGTTTTTTCTGGCATGCAGCCCAACTTTATATTTCACTGAGGAGATGATCGATTTCATGTTTGTATTCTCATTGGATCTTTGATTACCAATATCAAAAGTTAATAAGCTAGCTACGTTCGTACGTACATTACGTACGTACAAGTATTGTGTTTAGGTAGCTGTTGCATCGGGCTTGAGAGGTGATCTCAATTATACTCGTGAGTTAGCTCAAGTTGATTAAATTTGAACACAAACTTATCCACAGATATAATATAAGTCCGAGACCACATGGCTGAACTGAACATGCTGTCGTCCTAATCAATCACCTTGAAACACCTGTTAATTAATCTGGTGGAGCCGCCGAGGGCCTGACGTGAACTGAACCTCTTGCCATGCATATATGATATGCATCATGCATGAGATGAAATATAAGGAAGGAGGAAATCAATGAGATAAAGGCGTGCCATGCATAAATGATGAAACGAGCTTGCTACTACACTTGCTGGAGATTTAGCATAATTAATTTTTATTTAGATAATATTATATGTGTAAGAAAATGAAACAAAGCGTGCCAAGCATGAATTCAGCCGACGCTTGTGATTAATTATCTTAATTTAGTCAGCTTTGAAGAACCTAATCGAGGCAAGTTAATTAATTACAACATGGGTTTGTCAAGTCTAAGTAAATAATTAAAGCCAAAACCCAGAACTTTTCCAGACGGGAATTAGGCTAGTTGGATTTATGGGTTGGTCTAGCTGGGCCAATTATATGTACCCACTGGCCACTGCCCAACAAAATATATGAAATAAATTGTGGAATTACTTGAGGGAGTTGACTTCTTTGCAAAAACTGAGAATATCTTTGAAAATTGAAACAACATCTATAATTTATATCCCATAACTTTCCAACCTGCCAGCCAAATCCCCAGAAAAATAAGGTAAAAACACTTCAATACGTTACAGGGCAGCCATGTTATTGGTCAGTAAGTATAGCATGTTGATTAGATCCATATATTGATGGGTTCCAAATACTAATTAGTAGAACTATACTTAAGCCGTAAGCTGGACGTGCTTTTTCCCATATATAAGTAATTTTGGCCCTCATAGAATCACTCACAAACGAGTCCTTATTTATCTTTAATTATAAAGTGCGTGTTCATTTGCATGTAATAATTTCCAAGCGTACGAACGAATGTTTGAACCCAAAATTTCTTCAAGCTAAAGCCAAGCTGAGATTGCTTGTTTATGTGAAAAGAAGCATCAAGCAAGCAAACTATTTAACATCCCATATTATATTTATAAATTATATGTGAGCAAAAATCAGACACCAAAATTACAACCTGGTATTTCTCAAAACGATAAGAGACACAACACAACCAAAAGTGGTTCAATTAAGTGAACAAAGCTGGAAGACTGGCGCCAACGGCTCCCTCCCCGCAGCCAAACAAAGTCTTGCAAGTTTTCAGTTGACTAAAAACTTGCTTATAAACGCAGACTCTGGCTGCAGATATACTTAGCAGCATGCTCTTCCTCAACTTCTTTAATCTCCTCCCAATCTTCACCTTCAACTTTCGTATTCTGATCCTCAAATTCAACGGCCTTCTTCGCGTTTCTGCTTGCTGCAACACTTTGTAGATCAAGAACTGCGCTCGTCGATGAATGACCTCTTCTGGGTCCTCCTTGTCTATCTTTGAGTAGGCATATGGCTTTCTGATCATAACAGCCATTTCCTTCAAGAGAGAGAGAGAGAGAGAGAGAGAGAAAGAGAGAGAGAAGAGGAGAGTTAATGTGTTATGGTTATGTGAGCTGAGATGAGATTAATTAAGTGGGATATATAGAGAGAGCCTTGAAGAGTTGGTAATGGAGGTGTAGGGTCAGGTCAGAGAGGAGGTCATATTTTTGCTGATGAAGCAGAAGCATGTGCACTTCTAATGTTTGTTTGTTTACATAAATAATGGAGAGAAAAACTGCAGGCACTGAGCTGGCCTTTAATATCATCTCCTTTGTGTGAATTAACTAAAACCAATTCCATTATAAAACCCAGTTTAATTTTCCATGATTAAAAAAGAAGGGTTCATTTAATTTGTCATGCAGAGTGCCTCAAGGCATGAACATCAGTAGAAAGCCTAGAGCACTACTGAATTATATGTTATAGTATAATTAAAAAGATCTAATCCTTTGGTTTTGGATCAGATGCCAATTGGGGTGTGAATGGTTGATTCAGAAAGGGGTAATGTGTACGTAAACCATGTGGTTCAATCAATTGGATGATCAAGAAATTCAGAGCAATGATTGTGGCTGGTATTTAAGTATCAGTTCATGCATTTACTTAATCGATGCATACAACTTATTGAAAATTGTGTAGTTTACACTTCAAACCAAGAGAGTTTTTTACTTAGGTACATGAATGTGAACACCATATAGTGATCTATAAGGCGAAAATACGTGTGGCGACATATCTCATATCTTGAAATTTATTCAAATTCACAAATTGTTTAACTACTGGAGTTATAAATTTTCGTTATATCGTAACACGTAGTATTATTATTTGTCTTAATTTGAAAATATAAAATTGAAATAAGATTGTATTATTAGTCATTAAAGACCAGCTTTGCAAACATAAGCAAGCACACCGCCAGAGTAAAGTATAGTTTAGGAAGTGAAAGGTGATGCAGGCTGGCCGTCATTGGATGATTGATGAGGTGAGCTCTGAAGTCAAAGGAAGAAGAAGAGGAAACATGAGGCTTGCCATGCATAGAACAGACAAAAACCTCCACCGGCCTGAGGGATCTTTGAAAATAAAAACTCATAAATAATTGCCATTAAATTAAATTATAGAAAGAAAAAAAGCTTTAAAGAGTCAATACAGAGTGAAGAGGGGGCCAAAGGCAAAACAGATCAAAACTCAAAAAACTAACGGGGATAGCAAAAGTTATTCTCGATAATGAAAAAATTATCATATATGTCATTACGTTATTGATCAAAGATAGCAAAAAATAATATCCCGTTCCATGAGAGTTTCTCTTCCAAAGAGGACAAACATGTTGTCCTTCAAGTGGTTTCGCAGTGGCTTTTGATGTATAAGTCAACCCTCCAACGGCTTGGGCCTGACAAATACAAGAGTGACATTGTTGCCATTTTTAAATTCAAGGATGCAACAAGAGAACGATGACGTTTCATCAATTAAATCATAGTATATTATCAGACCATGCTTGCATTCGGCATCATCATAGAGACATCAATAATTAATATTATTCATGTACAATTTATTTGGTTCAGTTTCGCACGTCTCTCATCCCCAAATAGCTATTCAGTTTCCTGCATGAACTAGGAATTCAATTATTTCACATTAAAGTATTCATCGTGAGTTAAATTAGGACAGTAAGTTCGGCCCTTTGCACTTAAGTTTGAGTCCCCTTTCTTGTAAATAATAAGTCCAAACTACTTTAAGTGAGTCTAATTTACAATAAGGGGAAGTTGAACTTGGATGAAAGGAGGTGAGCTTACTAAAAGAGACTCGAACTTGAGTGCAAATGGATGACCTAACAGTAGTACTTTATTTCAAGGTTAAGCCCAAGTTTTCAAGGGTCAAGGCCTTCCCCGGCCTTAGTGGGCTAATTAAGATGCCCAACTCCTCAAGGAAGGGCAGACTGTAAGTATCTGAGTGGGCCTTGTCCAGGCCCAACGATTATTGACAAGAAAGAATAATACACACCAAGACAAACCCCAGGCAGAAACGCTCGTTTCTGGAAAACTTAAAAAAAAAACGCGTTATCTGAAACTGGAAGTGCTTTCACTGCCAAAATCTCAGATCGGCTATAGCCCATGGCAACCTCCTCCGACAAGCCCCCGCCAGCTCCTTCACCGACCTCCGTCAAGCCCGAGACGCCGGGCTCCGCCACTCCACGTCAAACCCAACCGAGCCCGAGCGCCGATGCTAACGTCATCCTCGTCCCCAGCTACTCCAGCTGGTTCTCACCGGACCATATCCACCACTGCGAGGTCCGGTTCCTCCCGGAGTTCTTCGACTCTCGCTCTCCGTCCAAAAACCCTAGCCTTTACAAGTACTACCGCAACACCATCGTCAAGCACTCCAGAGCTGTCAACCCTTCTCGAAAGCTCACCTTCACCGAGGCCCGCAAGGCTCTCGTTGGCGACGTCGGCTCCGTTCGGAGGGTTTTTGATTTCCTTGAGGCCTGGGGTTTGATCAATTACACTCCTTCCGCGCTCAACAAGCCCCTCCGGTGGGAGGACAAGGACAGCAAGGCCGCCGCCGCCTCTCATGGCGGCGCTGAATCCCCCTCCGGCGGTCCCAAGGACTCTGCTTCCGCTCCCAACAAGGAGAGCCCCAAGAAGAGGACTTGCAATGGCTGCAAGTCTCTTTGTAGTATTGCCTGCTTTGTTTCTGAAAAGGTCTGTCCTTTTCCAATGTCATTCTTTTGCTACCATGATATATTGGGAATTGAATTGATTCATTTAACATTTGTTGTAATTATTGGGAATTGAATTGATTAATTTTGATTTTGCTTGTAAAAAAGACTGACTTGCAATCCGTTAGTGTCATATTGCTGCTATGGTTTCTGCAACTGATGTTTTGAATTTAATTGTTGGGAACAGTATGATATGACGCTGTGTGCAAGGTGCTATGTTCGTGGGAACTATCAGATTGGTGTGAGTTCTTCAGATTTCAGGCGGGTTGAGATCAATGAAGAGATGGGGAATGGCTGGGCTGATAAGGATACTCTGCATCTCTTAGAAGGCCTCATGCATTATGGTGATGATTGGAGGAAGGTTGCACAACATGTTGGTAGAAGTGAGAAGGAATGTGTTGCTCATTTTCTCAAGATTAATTTCGGTGAGGAATTGAATGGAGATTTGGATTCTGGGAATTTGGATCACAAGCCTAGTAGTGCATTGCAGGACAATGCAGGTGATGCCGAATTCGGAATGGAGGGTAATGGTGATGGTACAACACCGTCTCTAGGTAAACGAATGCGTCTCACGCCTCTTGCAGATGCGAGCAACCCAATTATGGCTCAGACAGCCTTTCTGTCAGCGTTGGCGGGCGTAAAGGTTGCAGAAGCTGCTGCTTGCTCCGCTGTAACTACGCTGTGTGAGGCAGATTATGAGACAAGTAGAATGAGTGCTGGATTTCGGGCTTCGAATGCAAGACAGCATGAAACTGATGCTGCATTGAATGGAGATACCAACACAGACACCAACCTAGATGCACTGGGGGCAAATTTTGTAGATGCAAATTCACAGCTTGAGAAGGAAGGGCTGGATGTGGGGAGAGCACTTTCTGGGATTACAGGGGTGCAGATGAAAGAGATCCAAGGGAAGATTGATCGTTTTGAGGCGTTGGATTTGCAGATGGAGAAAGAATGGGAACAACTGGAGCAAATGAGAAACATGCTCTTTGTTGACCAGATGACTCTTTTAATTCATCAAAGTTCTGCACCAAAAACTGCAGAACGGATGCAGGAGAAGAATGTAATAATAGATTGATTTTCCATAGTTCATGTAAGCTTTTTTTTAGCCAGAACTCATGTATGAATTAATGTTTTCTTACATAGACGAAATTAATTTGTAGGATTGATTGAGTGATCAATACTGAAACATCTCAGGCTCTGTAAGAGACCTTTAACAGAATTACATCTTTCAGCTTCGCGTTCGTTTTGAATATATTTGAATATAGATATACAATTATGTCATATTATTTTAGGGTTTAGGGCTAAAATACCACTTTAGCCCATTGGGCTTGAGTTATTTATTCAATTATTTTATTTATACAAGCGATATTGGGGAATGAGAATTTAAATTCTTTCTGATAATAAATAATATGGGTTAAACTCATAAATACAACAAAAAATAGGGATCCACTAACATTTTGTTGATCAAGAATGTTGAATTTCAGAGTATAAAATTGCTTGTATAAGAATTTACTTTCTAAAATGTATCCATCGTAATTATGAACTAAACCCAATTACAACCTTTTTCTCATTGCACTTGACAACCTTGCTCTTATGCTATGAGATATATTGTATTATTTGCATATGAAAAATTGGATACAAAATAGTCTAATGAGACAACGAAGAGAAGTTTACAGCTATGTTTTGAAATACATTGAAGGTATCAGAGGTCGTATGGCATTGATATACGAACTATTCTAAATGAGATTTCAAACAACATGTGTTAGATGAGAAGTAGCATCTCATTCTTATATATACAATACCCACGTACACTTGAAATTCCCAATGTGAAGAGGGGAGAAAAGTGCAATACCTATCTTGTATCTCGTAAGCATAGGAAATCCAACCTTTCACGAGGACGCCGGTTTGATAAAGAAGTAAGCTGCATCCAATCATACATTAATACCAGCAATCATAGCCCACAATATACTCAATTTTAATAAAGAGAAATATAAAGTTACCCAGAAGTTGAAGCGCTCAGGATCTCGTGGTGATGGCATCATCGCTTCCACGACGAGAAGTCTCTTAGGTTGTCTTCAATCTATAAAGAGAGACTATCATATATCAAAAGGGCACATAGAGACACTGAACACAAGAATAGGGAAAGAAACTATTCTTATGTACACTGGCATTACATATAGACTGAAAATTTTCATGGCTTGAATAAAGACAAATTGTCACAAGTAAATAAGATATGTTGATCTAGAGATAAAGATCCTCCCCAAATGTTCCAAGCAGAACCTTGAAAATATTCCTGAAGAAGGTTGCTACAAAATACCACACAAAAGATAAAATAATATAACACTTTAGAAATTCACAAACCGAATATCATAGCATAGCCAGCTGGTATTAAACAATATATACTTAATATCTATGTTTTGTTAAATAAACATAATTCCTTCCAATAAACAAATCACTCAATTTCTTCATGGTTTCCCAATATTTTCTTAGCAACCAAAAAAGAGAAACCACACTCACCAAAATGTAGTCGTCCACGTCACCAGGCACGTACCCGGAGGACGAAGGCTTTGCCTCGGCAGACATTGAAAGAGCCCAATCCAAGAAAATCAACGCAGCAGCCGAAACTAAAGAAAAAAAAATCTAAGCTTGAGTTGAAAGAGGCTCAAGACTGAGTCTTTGAAGCTTGGAAGCGCTTATAGAGAAGTGAAATGGCTAACTCAGACTAGGAGTGCAAGCTTCGTGTTTGTTTAGAATATATTTAAAAAGTATAGCCGCCCGGCTATACTATTAAAATATTTGAATATATTTAAAGAGTAGAGCCGGGCGGCTATACCGTTAAAATATTTGAATAAATTCAAAACGTAAAGCCGTGCGGCTATACTATTAAAATATTTAAATATATTTAAAAAGTATAGCCGCGCGGCTATACTCTTTAAATAAATTCTGATCATACGTTATTTGACATACACATCCGTTAGAGAGCTTTTATTACACACGGATTTTTTATATATTAAAGATACGTAATAAATCTCAAATTATATCTCAATACGTTACAGTAGGTACTTTGACAGTAGAGGATAAACATTTACAACAAATATCTATGTACATACTTTCCATCTTCGAGCCATTTTCACAACATAGCTATCAGCTAAAACGTCTCTTGCAATCTACTTGAATTTGATTGTAACAAATTGACAAAAAGATTGAATTTCCTCGACTCAGCTTATTTGCATAAACCATTGCTGTTGTCTAACCCACAGATCCTTCAAGCTTCAAACCAATCAATTGGTTCACCTCAGACCCAAACTCGTCAGGGAGCTCATTGAATACATCCCGGCAAAACCCGGATATCATAGCGGCCATGGCTTTCTCATAGTCGATTCCCCTTTGCTGAAAGTAAAATAGCTGGTCTTCACCAATTTTGGAGGTACTGGCTTCATGTTCAATACGAGCTGAGGGATTCTTGACCTATTAAACACATGAGATGAATTCATTAAGGAATTTAAAAAAAAAAATCCATGATAGTTTGACATTCTATGGGCACTAACTGGATGAAAACCAACAACTTTGGAAAGGAATTTAGTAATTGAGATGAAACCAATGCAAAAACAGCCACTTGGCTAATCCTTGAACCAACCAACAAAAGAATTATACCATTTAGTGCCATTATCACCCAAAAAAATGTATTTACTGCAAATTATAGAGGCCAATTATGGCCATATATATTTATATAATTATAGTCTGAATGCAATTATCAGCCAAAAAATTGTAATGGCAGTAAGATAAGGACCATATAACTTAAGAATTCTGTAATCTACCTAGAATATATTAGATTTTCACCAGATACGGGAAGTCTTGAATGTGCTGGAAATAGTTTGAATAACTAGTGCAATATGTGCCTAAGGCAGTTTTTTTTTGGGTCAATAAAGGCAGTGTTGTATCAGTGTGTCTAATCTTTTCGACTAACACTATTGACTAATCTTGGTAACTATCTCAATAGCATCTTAGGCAAGCAAGTGACCTACATATTGAACACCAGACTCATCAGACCTTTCTCCAAAAGCAAACCAACTTTTAAACGTTCTTCTCCAATTGCTAACACCAAACTCATGTGAATTATTTAAACAAAATACAGTTGGCACAAGATGGGAGGGCCAGGGCTCAGCAGAAGGGCAGAGTAACACAAAGTAATGCAAGAATGTCATCCCATGAAGGATCAATCTAATTAACCATCACACTAAGGTAACCTTGTAACCAAAAACACCAACATACGTGATCTTAATGCCAAAAACAAAAGAGGCGAGATCAAAGTAAATTACCTGGATATATGGGTAGGTGTTGGCAGCCGCACTGTCTCCAATAAGCATTGAATCACACTGTGAGGAGTTTTTAGCATTCTCTGCCTTTGATTGAACCTGCACAAGGCCCCGATAACAGTTCCTTGAATTCCCAGCTGATATGCCCTTTGAAATAATTCTACTTCTCGTATTTTTGCCTTTGTGTATCATCTTTGTACCTGTGTCTGCCTGCTGATAATTATTAGTCAAAGCTACTGAGTAGAACTCACCCACAGAATCATCACCCTCCAAAATAACACTTGGGTACTTCCAAGTAATGGCAGACCCTGTCTCCACCTGGGTCCAAGATATCTTTGAGCGAGCCCCAGCACAAAGCCCTCGCTTGGTGACAAAATTGTAAATCCCTCCCTTCCCTTGCTCATCCCCGGCATACCAGTTCTGCACTGTGGAGTACTTAATCTCTGCACCCTCACCACAATACAACTCCACTACTGCAGCATGAAGCTGGTTTGTATCATAAGAAGGTGCAGTACACCCCTCCAAATACTCCACAAAACTCCTATCATCAGCCACTATCAAAGTTCTCTCAAACTGCCCCGTCTCCAATGCATTTATCCGAAAATAAGTTGAAATTTGCATCGGGCACTTAGTGTCCTTGGGTATATAACAAAATGACCCATCACTGAATACCGCAGAGTTCAAGGCAGCATAATAATTATCCCCAGTGGGCACAACTCTACCTAAATACTTCTTAACTAAATCCGGGTACTCCCTAATCGCCTCCGATATTGAACAAAAGATCACGCCTTTTTCCTCCAATGCCTTCCTATGTGTCGTGGCTATCGACACACTATCAAGAACTGCGTCGACTGCAACATTAGCCAATCGATTCTGCTCATTCAACGGCACTCCTAATCTATCAAAGTACTTAAGAAGTTCTGGGTCTGCCTCATCGAGGCTATTCAAGGCGGGTTTCTTCTTGGGTGCTGAGTAATAACACATATCTTGAAAATTAATCACAGGGTATCGATTATCAGACCATTTGGGCTCTTTCATAGTCAAGAATTTTTCAAAAGCATTCAATCTAAACTCAAGCATCCAATCAGGCTCTTCTTTCAGCGAAGAGATTAAGCGTATGGTCTCCCTAGAAAGCCCTTTTGGAATCGAAAACGAATCTATATCTATATTAAACCCAAATTTCTTGTCGTACTCACGGTTACGAAGAAATTCCTCGATTGAGAGCTTACCTTGTGAGACATCCGGGTCGATCGTTTTCGGGTCGTACCCAACATCTGCTCGGACCTTGAAGACCCTTTTCGGAACAGAGGTTTTCTGACCCGAAAGCTTCAAAAAATCGAGCTTTGGATGAAACCCTTTTGGGAGCAGCTTCGGTTGCTCTGAAGCAGCTTGAGGACAGAAGCTTGAAATACCGTTAGCTAACAGAGAAGCCATGGTTGTGGCTCAGACTTCAGAGAAAGTTGGAGAGGACGCGACGCGAAGACAAATACGAGATGAATTGAAGAAAGCTTTAATTGCAAAAATTCGTGGCCATAGCTTTCGTAGCTATCTCGTGCGCAACACACGTACCCTCTTTGCCTCTTGGGCTCTTGGATCTTTCGGTAGGCACACACACATTGTAAAACTTGGGCCTCACAGAGTCTCTAAGCCCATACCAATCAAGATGGGCTGAAAAACGTTACGGCCCACTAGACTTACGCGACCGTAATTCCCGCGTCCAAACACCTGGGAATAGGTTCCAGCGCCAATTCCTGGTTTAAAGAATCCCACGCCCAAACAGAGCCTTGTTCTGGGCCCAAAAAATAAAGAAGCCCAAGAAAGAAAGAAATAAAAAACAAATGAAATAAAATAACGAACAGGAAAACGATTTTCCCACCATTGCCACGGATTTTGGATTTTCTTGATTGATTTGCGCTTCTCGTTTCCTCGCCAGCCACATGTAAGTGCTTCAACCTGTGTTAGCATTGTGGTGATTGTAATTTCTTTGGCGTTGCATTTTTGTTTTGATTTCATCAATGCATCAGTGAAATATTACTATATTTGATATGGGTAGCTTTAGGGTTTTGATCTGAGGAACCAGGGAGACCCTTTTCTTTGTTTATGTGGGCTGATTCATGACTGAGCTGAAATTACATGTTTGTTTGATTGAGTGAGATGAGTAATGGAGTGGAAAAGAAGGACTGTTTCCATCAGAAACAGATTCTACTTATTGTATTTCTTTTAAAGATTGAATATTTTTTGGTGCATGTGTGCTTATACATTTACGTTGTTAAATTCTTTATTGTTCATAGGGTGTCTGTTTTTGGGTTTATTTGCTTCCAAACAATTGTTTAGTTCACTTGGAGCCAGAATGTTTATTTTAATATTTTTGTGTCCAAATTTGTCTAACACAAACTTGGAAAACTTTCTCCTTCATTTATGCTTGTTAGTGCTTGTAATATTGACTATTCAATTCATTTATTCACACTTTCATAATCCAATTATTCTAAACTTATTTTGAATAAGAGATGTATTGTTACTTCCTCAAGGTTTCTGAAACTTGGGACATTGCAGACATTAGAGTTTAAACGTGTTATGAATGAGAATGCAAAGATGCATAAAAGGAGAAACAATTATGTAATGGTGACCATGAAGAAAACATTGAGAGATAAGGAGATTGAAATATCTAATTAACTTATTTCATTTTATTGCTTAAAATCGAACCGTGATAGTATCATTAAGTTCAATTATTGTATGCTGAGTTGTGATAGTATCATTAAGTTCAATTATTGTATGCTGAGTAGTTTTATAATCTACTGTATTAATTAACATTTATCTCTTTTCAAATAATATATGAATTCAATTCCATATGTGCCACTGAAGGTACTTTTAGGATTTTTTCTGCTCATGGAAAAATAATTGTGGATATCTTGGTGATATGGTAGAAAGTCTTGCTTCATGGGTGTTACATGTGGAAGGGTTCTGGGGAATCGGTGTATCATCTATTATTACATTCTCATTTGGCCTAGGAGTGTTGGGGTTATGTTGTCATTATTTAGAATTTTAATTGGATTATTTCAGGATATGATCAAAACTTGCTACTAGAATGATGTCATAGCTTTGTGGGAAAATCTGATAATGCTTTACTATGTGGTATGTGGTGCTTGTGTTTTCGGGGGAATACAGAAGCTTTAGATGCTTTAGAACATTCAATCATGGAATTAAGGGGTCAATTGTTGAGATGGCTTTTGATCGGTCAAATTCCTTGGTGGATTTAGTTGCTTCCTTTCTGTTTATAAGCTCTTGGATGCAGCTTCTGTACTAGGCTAGGTTTTTATTTTATTTTATTTAATAAATACATTTAACTTACAAAAAGGGTTATCAAACAATGGTTCCTCTGTTAGTTTCTTAAATCTCTTAATGCCTACACGGCTTTGGGGAATTCAATTGTTAAAACTTCTAATCTGTGGCATTTACATGTTGGGAGATTCTTAGAACCACATAAAGAAAATGGAAGTATATGATTATGATTGTGAACTTTTCAATAGCTTCCTCAAAATTAAATATCATCAATGAACTAAAAGATAAAGCTAACATGGTTCTATACATGCATGAAATCATATATTATCTTTTAGTTGGATACTCACTTTAATGCAGTAAGTGGAGCTGCCAATGCTTGCTCGTTGAGCCTGAAGTTTGGGGTGTCCAGAAGGAAAATTAGACACTACTCTGATTAATGGAATTCCATCAGTGAATTGCAGGATTTGGGGCTAGGAAGCAACTCTACTTGGGAATTCCTAAGGTTAACATGACAGGGGGTGGGGGTGAGGGGCACGTCTGTTCTGGACTGTGCCTTTAGGAGGACATTCCTGCTTCTGAGGTTTGAATGCACCGGGCTATGATAACTTCGGAATAGCCAAAATTTGGACTACATTACAGGCCTGACACAATGTTTTTCGGAAACTTCCGGCCCAAATTATAGAAATTTTTTTTTCTCTTTTAGGTAAAATTGTTAATTATAGCTCTTACATGGGCTCTTCAAATGTGGATCTTTGCCATTTTTACTAGGGTTCTTTATAAATAAGAAGCTTTCATCTTTCTGCGCTGCGGACCCTCTCACTCTCTACTCTACTCTTCACCCCCCCTAAGTAGTGTTGATAATGGCACAAGCGTGAAAGAGTCAAGACGGCTTAATCCTTCATCCTGATCATAAATCTTGGTGAGAATTCTGAGGCCTTGGCTCTGACTGTTTTTTTGTTGTTTTTTTTGGGTTAAAAGGATAAACATTTACTTTGTACATAAATCAATGGAGATATAATGATCCAGAGAGATCTAGCTGAGGTCTTTTTCAAAGTAGACTTTCTTAGCATTTTTTCGGTGTGATTTTATATTAAATTTAATTGTTATATTTCTTGGTTATTGCATTAACTTTAAGCTCTTTATAGATTTGTCAATCGATTGAGGTTGTATAAGTGGAGATCTGAAGTTCCAAAGAGATCTATGTTTGGTCTTTTGCAAATTAGACTAAGCATTTCTTGAGTGTGATTTTAGATCTATATAAATTAAGTTAATCATATTTGTCTGTTGTAATGAAAATTTAAACTTTTGATAGATCTGTAAGTTGATTGAGGTGAAACAATATTATGGTGTTATAATTGGTAAAGAAAGAATAGGTGCTTCTCTATGGTTCAGGACCGTATTGTTATGTTTGCACTCATTTCAGTTTCATTTCTTTCCGTTTGTTGTCAATCATATTATAAATTTGTAGAACAATCTTGTACTGTAGTCATACTCATATCATACTGTTTTCAGTTACCATTTGTTCTTACAGATAGGAAAGGTCATGAGATTACCTTTTTCCTTGCAGGGGAGAATTTTAGAACTGGTGCAAAATCTGTTACTTTTGCGTGCTTCTGTGCAACATGAATCAACAGAGTCAAGGAACGAGCTCTTTATCTTCGCCAGACCCCCCTATGAAGCGAAAACGTGGACGCCCACGTAAGGATGAGAATCTTGTTCATGCAGAGAGCGCGACTGCAGTGCCTGGATCTGAAAGTTTGAAGAAAAACAAACAGAGTACAAGTGATGATGTTGAGAGTGAAATGGTAGGTCAGGTAGTCACTGGAGTGATTGAAGGTTCATTTGATGCTGGCTATCTTCTCAATGTCAGGGTAGGAGACACCAACACTCAGCTGAGGGGTGTTGTATTTCTACAAGAGAAAATCGCTCCAATTACTCCAGCAAATGACATTGCTCCTCATATTAAGATGTGCAAAAGAAAAGATATTCCCATACCGCCTCTCAACCTGCAATCTCAGCTTTATGGCTCTGCCCGCCCATCAGAGCAAAGTAATAGGCAACCTGCTGAGGTGAAAAACCAAACACCTACAGTTCCAGACCAAACTCAATCCTCTATCCCTGGCGTACCGGAGTCACTTGAAAGCAAATCTTTCTCTGTTATGATTCCTCCGGTTGATAATTTGCTGAAGAATGATGTAGGCCCTTCATTGGAAGGAAAAGTCATGCCACAGCAAATTTTGGAGCCTCTAACTCATAGCCAATCTGCCCCTGCAATGGGACTGTCAGAGCTTAATAACGTTGTTGAACAGAATAAAGTGTTGGAGGAAGTTGAAGCAGCCGAAATAATGGAAGGACCAAATAGTGCAGAGGCCAACAAAGCATCAAAAACCGAATCAGCATCTGAACCAGTTTCTGACATACCAGGCATTGAAGCGGTATTTAAGGATCCTGAAATTCAAACTCAGGCTGTGGATTCTGAAAAGAGTGCATTGGTTCATGATGAAGTAAAGAGCCTTGATCTTGAACTCAATCAAACTCCTGTAGTTGCTGAACCTGCAGCAACTGGTGTCACACCAGCTGATGAAACCGTAGGTAAGGATCCTCAAATTCAACCTCAGGCTGTGGATTCTGAAAAGAGCGCATTGGTTCATGATGATGTAAAGAGCCTGAATCTTGAACTCAACCAAATTCCTGTATTTTCTGAATCTGCACCAGTTGCTGTGATACCAGGCATTGAAACCATATGTAAGGATTCTCAAATTCAAGCTGTGGATGTGCGTCCTGAAAAGATTGCATTGGTTCATGATGTGGCAAAGAGCCTGAATATCGAACTCAACCAAACTCCTGTATTTGCTGAACCTGCATGTGTGTCTTCTGATCTAGCCAGTAAACCAGTCGACATTGTGATGGAAGAACAGGCTTACCCTGCGCCAAAGCCCAGCCAGAGGTTTGGGGAAGAGACTGTTCCATCTGAATTGAAGCTTGTATCTGAAGGATCTCTTCCTCGAGGAATGGTTGAACCTCAAATCTCTAGTTCTTCTGGTGCCATTAGCAATGTGGATTGTGATGTCGAAGATGTCATTCCACCTACACAATCTTAGATCCATCTTGTAGCATCAAACAATGTGGTTGGGTCTGAGTTCTGTTTGTGACAGAAAAAGCAGGAGAGGTAGACGGATGATGCATGCCGTATCAAGGCTCTAGGAATAAACAGGTAAAAGTAGTTGCTAATGGTTTCAATTCATAGGAGTATGGCAAAGACACAGCTATAGTGTCAGACTTTCTTTACTATTGACAGCTAAGGATGGTTATGGTTTTTGTTATCAGTTTATTCATTTCAGTCTGGTTCCAATTTTTACCGTTTGGATGATGTTGGTACTTGTTCAGTTGTTTGATGGTTATCCCTCCATTATCTTTGAAGGGCTTTCTTGCAGGCAACTAAGAAGTTTCTATACTTTCTGGTTTTCTCTTTTCCAAATCATGTTTTGCTTTGTGCGGTGTTTAAGTATCAAATGCAGGGTGACCTGCGTTCAGGTCGCTTTGTGCGTCTGGAAAATGCGTTCCTTTTGGTACTACAGGACAGGTTAGAACTTGGATGCTGATAAATGATAAATTCCATGACGCAATATGAGCGGAAAATCATATTGCAGCAGGCGGCCCCAACATATTGTTTTTTTTGTTAAGCTGAATGTTTGGTTGGATTTTGACTGGGTTCTTTTATTAATATGTTAAAAGAATGGGATATCTTTAAGGCTTAACCAAGGAATGAGCTGAAAATCAAATTTTCTGACTCAATGAAATGTGTCATTCTCAGATGGATCAATCAAAGTTGATATTGAATCGGCTTGAGATGACCACCCTTGCTAATGGTAACATAAGTAGAAAGGATGTCCTGAAACACGTTACACAACAATCTTTTATTTTATTTTTTGCATAGAAGAAACAAATCTTTTAAACTCATCTTTGTTTGGTTACTCTCGCCTCTATAACATTAATTATGATCGAGTTATTAGTGTTAATTAACTAGTTTATTTTATTTCTTCACCCATAATCACAATGGTCATTGGTCACACCCATCTTTACCATCTCCTCAAGTAGATGGGTTGTCATCGTATTGTTGAGGTTATTATGTCCCTTCCTGGTCATGCGGTATATTAAACAACAAAAGCCAAAACATACACAAGAATCACCTCTTTTCATTTGTTATAAGACCAAACTCTAAGCATTTAGGAGTTCATAATTTATAAATGTTTTCAAAAAAAAAGTCGAAGCTGTCATGAAAATTTGAACAGGGAGACCTGAGAGATTACAGATTGTTTTACATTTACAGAAGACACTACGTCTTTAATCGGGTTTCTTCAAGTTCAAGCAATTATCTGCTGCTTGGCTGAACAATTCACGGACCTCCATTAATTCTTTCTCTGACATCACAATACGATTGAACTTGTTAGTTATCAGAGTCATAACAAGAACAAAGATAAATAATCTGGCGCAAGCACCATGAACCATAGAAAAAAGCTCATGACAAATTTGTATATTTAGTGAAAGGTAGTAGTTCTCAAGAGCACAAGTATGATAAAAACAGCAAGATGGAAGGGAAAGATACACCTGCAGCTTCCAGTTGCCTCTGAAGTTCTTGGCCAACAGCGTCATTTTCAGCCTAAACAATTTCACCAAAAGTTTAAGAAAGAAGGAGTACAAAGTCCAGTCAAATGAAACAATATGAAGACCTTGGATGCAGAAATGTGTGAACTCCATACCTGCAGTTCTGCAATCCTTTTCAGCTGTGCTTCTTCCCCTCCCTCAGCTAATGGAAGTGCTGCAACTAATGCATCAAACTGTGCAAGAATCAGTGGCGGTAGTATCTTAGTTGAACAACTCAAGAAGCGGATGAATCAAATTGATAAATGAGATGTTCTTGGCACATCAAATCATATCACATAACGAAAAGAAAGGATTGCACTGACAAGAGAAGGATTATGCCGTTAACAATTTGACCGCAAACAAGCTAAAACTAAGTAACAACATTTTGATTAGTTGATCATGATTCATGATAATAGTAGATTATCAAACACAGAAAAATGATGCACCTGCTTAGCAGCCTTAACCAGAGCTGCACTCATGAGCTTGGCTTGTTCAGCAAAATTCTCTGCATCCTCCGTCGGATTCGCAGGTGGTTCTGGGTAATTTGGTGAAAGTCTGACTGGAGGAGAATCCCTTTGTAGTGTTCCAAAGGTATTGAAGGCAAGAGAAGCAATTGTGTTGACTTGTTCCTGTAGTTGGGAGATTATGTCCATCGAGCACGCTAGCCCTGCCAAGAAGAATTTCCTCAAAGGTTATACATCTTTAACAACAATGGCATGAAGCAAGGTTCGTATCATATGAACAATTTTCTTCCACTTCAATTCGGAAATTTAAAAAGAGAGAGAAAGAACAAATCTTTGACAATGCAGTTATTTTCTACAATGTACGGTCGATCAAAAGGCAATGAAATTGAACTAGAGAAAACAGAAACAAACCAAAACCAGAAAAAAGCAAAGTCTAGAAGCAAAGAGAAGAAATAGCAATGACAAAAACATCAAAAAGATATTGTATCGTTAAAAGACTAAATATTTGTCTGGTCAGCGACAAAAGTGAAGCGAATCGAAGCTCCGATGAACAGAGAGAAGACTTTACCTCGCCACTGAAACGTTTTCGTCGGAAGAAGAGATCAGAGCGACGAAGCTGTATGTGTAACTGAGAGAGAGAGAGAGAGAGAGAGAGAGAGCGCACGAAGGTAGTAGTAGATTATAGAAGCCTCTAATCTGGCAATCTGGGCCTGTCGCATAACAAGTGACATTAGGTTTTCAAGCCCAATAGGAAACAAGACTTTCAAAAACAATTTCATTTTTTGTTTTCAAAACGATGGGTAGAGATGAACTCAATTCTTTTTGATAGAGGAAGGCAGAAGTTGTAGCAGCCTTCACTCTACCGTCTCGCCGGCATGACCATTCCTGAACCATAGGAGTGGGATCAATTATGTTGAGAAGAAATACTAGATTGAGGAAATATTTGTACAGAAATAGCTTAGAAGGCAAAGAACGCCTTATCTACGAGAAGAAGCGCAAGATTAGAGAAGCTCTGCAAGGTTCCCCTCTATCTTTGTGTTTGCAGTTGAAGTTTTGTTTTTTTCTACTTAATTTGTTGCAGAGGGAAAACCGATTCCCACTGAGCTTCGGAATGAAGAGGCGGTGCTTCGTCGAGAAATCGATCTCGAAGATGAGAACTCTGCTGGCATGAGTGTTCTTTGGTTGTCTAGACCGCCAATGTCCTTTTTGTTTTATGAAAATGTGGCAACTTTTTGTTCTATGAAAATATGGGAACAAAGATGAGGGTTTACACAAACTGATCACATGGTACATGGTTTTTGGATGCTGTAGAAACCTTTTATTCTTGATGTACTAAACAGAAAGTAGGAAACGTTAGTATTCTTCTATAATTTAAAATAAAAACTCGAAATATTCTTAACATCCAACTGCCCTGAAATTTTTAGTTTTACATTTTATCATGTGGTCAATTCTTCATGGTTTTCGTTTCTGAATCCTAGTATCAAGGACACATATCGACGATGAGTATGCAAAGGCAGCAAAAAGAGATCCCAAGATTTTGATAACTGCTTCCTGGAATCCGAGTGCTCCGTTAGTACAATTTGCAAAGGTTGGTTTAGCCTGGTTCAATTTCTTATTCATCTAGCTGCACTTTTTGTGTTCACTTTGTTTGGTCATATTATGCAAATTTGGTTTTGGTTAGTGACATTGTGGTTCACATAACATTGTTGTAGGAACTGAAACTTGTTTTTCCTAATGCACAACAAATGAACCGTGGTGGCCGGGTTGGTGAACTTTTTTTCTCGAACTTGTTCGGCTTATTTTTCTTCCCTATTTGTCTTTACATAAATCCTCTGTTTCTTGATGTGCGTTTTCCAAGTTTTGCTTTTGTTGTTCTTACATTGATATCAAATATATGCCCAGGACTCAGGGGTTTAGTCTGGAAATTAGGACTTAGGTACGTGGGACGTTTTGGTGCTAGGAGTGTTTGTGAGATTGGGCTGGGCTGTTCGGTCTCCTCTTCCTGTGGGCTTGTTGAGAACCCTGATCTGTTGAATCTTTTATATGAATGCAACAGTGAATTATTTCACAGTTCTATTTTTTATGTGGACATCTAGTTTTTGAAAATAATTTGTTCACCATTTTAACTATGTTGTAGGGAACCGACTAGCTCTTAGTCTACTGGTGTTTCTCTTCCTAATGTTGGAAGAGATCCCAAGTTGGAATGCCCCCTCCCTTGTTTATAAAAAAAACTATGTTGTAGGGGGTGTTACACCAGTAACAGAAATTGAGCCTACTATGAAGTTAATCAATTAGGATTAATTGCTATTTGCTTAACATGAACTCATAAATGCAAGACCTGCTAAGAGAAAACTCCACTTACCTTGTAAAAATCAACCTAATCGTTGCACTAGTAATAAAGTGGCTGGACTAGTGTTTCTTCTAACAATATTAATGTACAGGTTGTGTTTCTAAGTCCATAAAAGTATCATAGACCCCAAAGCTCTGTCATTTCAACTTTTCCATAGGCACCAGAAATTAAAAAAGCTCCCCCGGAATTGTTATTTGCTTCTGTTATGTGTCACATCGTTAACCACATGCTACTCCACATTCCGTCATTGGCACATATTTTCCTTCGATTTTTCAGTTCAGTTTGTTCAGTCTTTTATGTTCACCATTTATCTGGTGTTGCGATTATGTCTAGATTGACCCCTACATTTGAGAACATGGTGAATATCTTTTTCCAGGCAAATGACTGCTTCAATTTTTTATGATGTTATTCTATTTATCTCAGATGTTAGAATTCTTTCTCGATGACGTATCACATTTGAGGATATACCTGCCATAGTTCTGATCCCTTGGTCTGTTTTCCACAGTAGACTATCTAATTGACAATAAGTTTTTTTTTTTCCTCCCAAACCCTGCAGGTTATTTCTGAAATTATTGAAACTTGCCGTGCACATGATATTACAGATGTTGTGTTGGTTCACGAAAATCGTGGTGTACCTGATGGTTTGTTTATAATCCACCTTCCCTTTGGTCCAACGGCTTTTTTTGAACTTCTCAATGTGGTAAGTAGTGTAATGATCTGTGTTAATGTAAAATAAATATTTGATGTTAAAACTGACTTAGGACTGCAGAAAAAGAATCCAGACAACAATTTTCTAGGGTTCTTCAGCAGCAAAACATAGGAAAATTGTGGCAGAGATAGAGTTTTTAAAAGTGAAAGAGAAGAATGATGGTCAAAAGATTATAAATTTTTTTCAATATAAAAGCATCAGCTTCCTAGTGCAAAGAAATTAATAGGAAGAGCTGATAGTGACAATTGAAGTATGCCAATCATGATGAACATTGAAATTTAAACCCGTTAAATTAATGAGATTTATGAGCTTGATCCTTTTTTGACCTTGTTGCTTTTTTACTGTATTTCTGCTTGAACTTAATAGTTTGGGCATTTTGCTGAAAATATTTTACTTAATAGGTTACAAGACATTACATCAAGGACAAGAAAGCTATGGGAACGATGCTGCAGGTTTATCCACATTTGATTCTTGACAATTTCACGACCAAGGCATCTTCGTCTTGATTGCTCTCATTACACGGTATATTTGTGAAGAAAGATAAGACCCTATGGATTAATAGCATTGTTCACAGATTATAATTGTTCTGCAAATAAATGACCAGTACTGTTTTCATGAATTAACTACTGACTGAAATTTTGAGGAGTCTCACCCTTTGAATCACCATTTTATCCTCTGCTGGTTTATTTTGGTGCTTGTCTGTATTAATAACCTATCCTGATGGCTTATTATTTTGGGTTTGCATATAACCTTAATCTTATGTATAAATACGTCACTCCTATTTCTGAGTTGGCCTTCTTAGTTATCACCCTATTAACATAATATTATATTATCTTTTCTCTTCCTGATGTATTGATAGTTGAGTGAGAGATAGCAAATATTTTGAAGCATCTCTTTCCAGTGCCAAAGCCAGATACAAAACGCATAATCATTTTTTCCAGTCGGTCGGACTAGATTTCATTCAGGTTTGTTGTCTCATTTGTGCTTTTATTTTCCCTGCTGTGTCTTTAGGTATTGATTTAGTAAGTGAGTTTTCTTATTTGTGATTCTATTCTTCGCTAAATGTGCACATGTTGCTTTGCTTTTCCGTTAACAAACTGAGAACCTACAGGCATCATACTTATGGGAAGCATGGAGGTCCTAAATCCATCGAGCTGGAGGAGATTGGCCCTCGGTTTGAAATGGAGCTTTTCAAGGTTATACCTGTACGGTCAAGGATTTGTGCTTCTTGCATTGGTATCACAGTTGCTCTCTTTTATTCAATTTAATTTACTGTTTTGTGTATATTTTTCTATTTTTAGTCTTTTTGCCTTTATGTCTGTGCACCTTTTGTATTGTTTCATACCGCACCCAAAATGCTTCAATATGTCTGGTTCTAAGGTTTCAGGCATTTGCGGAATGGTAGGTTTTGCCCATTGAAGCATGAACATCTTAGCCTTTCTTCCCTATGGCCCTACCCTTTCTCCTAAAAAAATTGTTGGGAAAGGGTGGGTGGTTATTCTCCAAGACCAAGAGTAGTTATTAGACAAATCAAGTTAAATGTTTAAATTGGCCTGGCCAAAATGGTTTAAGTTGAACCTGAGGTTTCTGTCTATGATGTTGCAGATAAAGATGGGAAGACTGGATCAGACTGAAGCCCGGGATGAATAGCGATACATGAACACAGCCAAGAAACAGAAGTTTATAGGGATTTGAGGTGCTGCAAATTTTTGATCGGTCGCTGTTACTCTCGCTTTGACAAATTATGATTGTGGGAAGAGATCATAACATAGTTCATTCATACAAATATTTCAATCATAACTGAATGCCATAACCTAGTATTCAAATTCACAGATGTAACTAGTTGTCTTACAAACGTTGCAATCATGCAACACAAAATACTTGAGAAACATGAGCAGATTTCATAATCTAGTTCATTCATACAAAGTATTTTGTTGAATGCTTCAATGCCTCCTATGTTCAAATTTACAATTTACAAACAAATTCGATGCTTGACAACAAGAAGTTCAGCCTTTCATTACCTTTCAAGCACAGATCAATCATTAAATTTTAAAGTAACAAAGGTGCGTCGAAAATGACCAAAGAGCCAAAATAAGTTAAAACTGGTTCGCCGTTCCATAAAACTTTACTGGGTTGTTTGAATTGAAGGATCACTCCATCAATTTCTCGTAAAATACTAAATAATTAAGAGAAGCCCATTGTCAATCTTTTTTGGCAAAGTGCCAACAATACCCTTATTAAGATTAAGCTAAAATATATAAAATATAATACGCGTAAGGTACACTTTTGATCTACAAACCCCTTGCTAGGGTTTTGTGGCCTCGGAATGATACACTTTTGAATTTTCATATACTTAAAGCGTATAGCCGCACGGCTATACCTTTTAAATAAATTAATATTTAACGAGTACAGCCGAGCGGCTATACTTTTTAAATAAATTAATATTTAAAGAGTTTAAAGCGTATAGCCGCCCGGCTATAATATTTAACAAATTAATATATAACGAGTACAGCCGGTACCCGACCGGCTATACATTTTAAATAAAGTAAAAGAGTATAGCCGTGCGGCTATACCTTTTAAATAAATCAATACTTAAGTAGTATAGCCGCGCGGCTATACAATTTTGTTTTTGGCCTCTCCAATTGCTTTATTTCCTCGCCACTTGAATTAAACAAAGAACCTAAGAAAAACTGGTTTTAAACAGCTTGAAAGCTTTCTTTGCAATCTCGATCGACTCTGCTCTTTGTTCGTAGCTCTTGTTGAAACCTTACAGATTCATGACTATGGCCTCGACAGACTGCATGGAACTATAATTCAAAGAAAATTGTTCCAATTTTAAAAACAGTGGGTCATTAAAACAGAGCTTGCAAAACTATAAATAGATATTCCAGAAGGCTTTCCACAAGTAACATGCAATCTTGGCAATACAAGATCACATCGCAAAAAGTACTTCTCATAAAACATAGAAAGATGTTCAGCCTCAAACAGTATCACAATATTATTATCGGTCTCTAGTGAACACTGAAAAACGCTCTCAACACTCAGCTATATCCCACTTGCTGCTGCTGCTGCTGTGACGGCTGTTGGTAATTACTGTACCCAGCAGGATATCCTCCATAGTACATGCTAGGGTCTTGAGAAACTTGGGCGTACCCATAACCATCGGGAGTAGGTGCATATCCATAGTAGCCACCACCATTCCATTGGTTTGGATCTGCCTGAGGCTGAAAAAGCCAACATAGACATATCAGTCAAGTTCAGGGGGAATCTGCAAATTTCCAAGTTATAAATGTCAAGTGAAAGCAAAGCACCTGCTTGTTTGAAGGACTGCGGCCCCATGAAAGACGGATATTTTGTGCACCCAGCTGAGATCCATTTAACACGCGCAATGCTTCTTCAGCACAGCTTCTGATGCATAAATACAAAACAGAATAGTTAGTTTCTGTGATATCCCATCATAAAACATCTCCAAAAAGAAGACTATCAGCAGATCTGCCTACCTGTCTTGAAACTGAACAAACCCACATCGCTTGCCCGCTGGTATCTTCACATGTACTAGGTCGCCGTACTGGCTGAAGACTTGTCTCAAATGGTCATCAGTAACATTACCATCCAGGTTACCTACAAATATCTGCAGCAGAAATCATCAAAGTCAGAGATATGTTGCTAAGTGATTTCCAAAGGAAAATTCCAAAAAGTACCCACAGTTGTATTGTTTGGATCACTCTCATTCTTTGAACCTTGAGAATTCTGATATGAACCTGCATGTGGAAAAGTTCAACTAACAGCTGAGATACTTTTGGAACAACAGTTTACAACCCCTGATCCTATCAATCTAAAAAAGGAACACCAGAGGAGACAAGCTGACAAACTTGCTGGCTATTCTTTCTCCCAACAAAGAAAAAGAAGCAAAATGAACAAAAAGAATATAAACAAATCAGCTGCCAATATCCTATAGGTACAGACCAAAAATACAAATAGCCACTATCCTAATACAATTCAAGAATGCTCACGGGATGCTCACTGTGTTTCTTAGTACTTGCATTGTTGAACAAATCAAAGAAGACATTCTCATAACAATTTGAAGACTAAGTCTCAGAATTAATATCATCTATCCACCTTGCACCAATGGTAAGAGACAAGCATCATACACACTAGAAAACCATATGCATGTGCACCTGTATGTGCTGAAAAATAATGAGGACGAGGCTTTTAATGCCAACCTGCTAATCCCTAAACGAACACAATCTATTTGGTCTAACCAACATATGGTGTGAAACTGTAATGCACATTAAACCAGGTAAGAGAGGCCAATAGCAAGCCCGACTCATTAGTTAAATAAAATCAGACAGAAGAAAAAATAGAAAAAGTTGTTAATCTGAATACGAGTTTCCATCAGTATGGATGACCACAGTTAACAATCGATATTACCATAGAAAAAACAGGTCAGAATTTTGTTTGCCAAGGCTAATGCCAAAACAAAATAGAGAAGATACCAGGCTTGGCATACAAGCAAAATAACGGTTGGAGTTATTGACTGGTGTTTAACTGTACAAAAGAAAACATGGAAAAGGATTGTTCAAAGACTGGCAAATCATGGGTATACCGTATACTCATGGTGGTGCCACATTTCTCCATGTGCTACTGGGTCAGAGGTTTGAAACTTAGCATGTAAAACCTACTTATTTGGATGTCAAAGTTGTTTAACCAGTTGCACCAACTAGTTCTTTACCAGCTTCCCAAGTAACATTCCTATCTACATGGAATTATCCAGTTCACAAATTTGGTCCAATGAATCAACCAACCTAAATTAAGTAGCAATGCATGGTTATCTCGGTCGAACAGACTTCGAGACCAGTCTGGCTTATATTACCATGGTAAATCCTAGTCATATCATGACAAAGACTAAATTATAACGCAAGATTCACAATGATGGCCAGCCTGCTAGGTGCAGTAAGTTCCAGTGAGTTGTAAGTTGCAACATGCACTCCTTCCAGAACCCTTTCTCAGGGATTAAAGACTACAAGATTAATCAAAATTAGGAAATATGTGGATCACAAGGGGGAACAATAAAATTTAACTAAATGGAAGAAGGGTACGATACATAAGGAATCACAGATGTAAATTTAGCGGACATATTACTAAAAAAAACAAGCGAACTTCTCTACCAGTAAAGTGGGAACATGCTCGAGTGAAACTAGAACAGTCACAATATGTAACTTATTGAAAGTTGAACCAACTGAACGCGCTGGAAAAAAAGATTAAAATTCGAAAATGTAGCATGACAAATGCCACATCAGAATAAAGGCCAATACATTAAATGGGAAACTGACCTAAGCGAGGCCACGCACTAAAGGGGAAACCATTTCAGCTGAAATCAGTAGCAGGCCCTTAGATGACAGAGCCTCCTGACGCCCTGCTTTGAGACAACAGGAGTTCTTTTAGTTCTCGAGATTTTAATATCATTTACCTTGCCCAAATTTTTTAAAGAAATTATAGGAATTAAATGACTTGGAAAGTACTGCTCATCTTCGAGAGTATAGCTGAAAGGAAGCAAACTTAGCCAACTTAAAAGTATTGTTTGGCACACTGGATACCATATCAGAACTGGAATACATTGCCTCACCATTCCATATTCAAGTTAGTAACGTGTATTGGAAAAAACGAGTAAAGGAATACTAGTCATAGAGAAAGGAAACCCAATTAAAATACTTGTTCTCTCTTCGCAAAACACAACACAAGAGAATTTCACAGACAGCCACAACGAAACCACACATACATGAAACCATCAAGACTATACCTTTTGAATATTGCTGACTACCCCCAGCATTTTTGTTAGCAGCTGGCCCAATTCGCATTGGCCTTGTTGAGCAGAGAACTCCATTCATCTCAGTCATGGCACGCAACTGTTCGGACTCATCTCCAAACTTAACAAACCCATATCCCTTGGTGCGCCCTGTGAGCCTGTCAATGACAACCTTGGCACCCTTGCATGAGGGAAAACGGGCCCGGAATGTTTCTTGAAGCATGTAATCCGTCACATCAGACGCCAAGTCTCCAACAAATATGGTATAATCAGGGGTATCATCAGAACGCTTCTCCCCTGCAGATGCCCAGTTCAATCTGAAATTCTGGGCACCATTTGGCATAGGGGTACCGTTGTACGACTGAAGTACTCTTTCTGCAGCAGCGCGGCTATTGAATTCAATAAATCCATAACCTTCTGATTGTGTAGTTTGCTTATTGCGGATGACTTTCACAGAAACAAGCTGAAAGCACAAACGCATCATTAAAAAAAAAAGTAAATATTGTATGAATACCAGAACGCATTTGTATACCTATAAGCCATCACTATCTAAATACACAGAAACATACCTAAAATAGAAGGCAAACCAATTTTTTTTATAAAGGAATTTCCTTGGGTTGATATAAGGCAAACCAGAGATCTAATAAATAATAATCAGAACTTTCAGCATTGAAAACAAAAATAAATAAGATAAGGCACGAACCTCGCCGGTGTGAATGAGAATATTGTAGAGATAGGTCTCCTCCATCCAGTACTGCAAGTCGCCGATCCATAGCGTACGGACCTCGTCGGCGGAGGCGGGCTGGGGCTGCTGCTGGACGATCTGCCCAGGCGGGGGGGCCACATGGGACTGCGAGGCCCACATCGGGGGTGCCTGGGCCGTCGGCGGGGGAGGGGGCGCCATCATCATGTAGGGCTGCTGCCCGTACTGCTGGGCTAATGCTGACGGAGCCACACCGCCTGCCCCAGGTTGCATCATCGTGTGAATCTAGAGAGAGAAAGAGGAGAGAGAGAAACCCTAATCACAAGGGCGAGGGAGAGAACGAGACAATGAGTGAGTGAGAGATTTTGAATGTCGAGACAGTGATTTGATTACGTTGGATTAGGGGTGGGTTCTAGGAACGGCCACGTAAGCCGTTCGCGTGGTAGAATTTTAATATATTTGGGCCAGTCGGGGCATGTTGGGCCCAGTTTTAATCTAAACAAACGGAAACGGTTCTCTCTCTCAGACGTCCCAATATTCATCAGAACCGACAATCGTGAACAGTGCTGACGAAATACGACCATGAAAAGACAAAAGATGTCGTCCGCACTGTAAAAAAAAAAAGTCAAAACAGTTTTCAGCTTCACTTTTACTTGCTAAGACAAACAGTTGAATGGTTCAATCTTGGGCAATGCTCTGGATCTGACTCTCTCTCTTGAACTGAGTCATTGGGAGGCAGCAGCATCAAACACTTCAAAAAGAGAGAAAAGTCTTCAACTTTACTCAGCCTGCGAAGCTGGTTGGTATGGAGCACTAATCTTTCTGTTCATGAAGTGCTAGAAATTCATATTGATCCCCATTTGTTTAATTCAGCTTTTTATGTAATTTTGTAGCCATTGAATTGAAGTGAATGATCTCAGCTCTCATATTCATGATTTGATGCTTTTTTTTCCTTCTGAAGTTTGGATTTTTTACTTTACAACTGTGAAGTGATCCATGGAGTTTCTGGGTTTTTGTCTTAGAAGCAATACAGAGTGAATGAACAAACTTTGGTCGACAATTTTTAGCCTTAGCAGATTGGAGTTATTGGATTTGCTTGGTATATAGTCATTTTGTATAGGGTTACTGGTGTGATCAAGGAAGTAATTAGATCTTGTACTTGGGGTAAAAATGGATTTGCATTTGAAGAACGTGTTTGATAGATTCCAGGAGCAATTTGGGTCTGGTCCGGGGCTTGGTCCTGGATCCGGGACATGTCTTATGAAGGTAGAAGGCATTTCTCCAAATTTTATTAAGTCAGTGTTTAAAGCTTCGGCAGCTCTATATAGGACTGATCCATGGAAAAGATTGTGCCCAGGGCATCTGTTTGGTATCCGGGTTGGGAAAGATACGGATTGGTCTGGCAAGAAACAGCCCTTCCCATGTGTCCAATTCATTGGAGGGGATGGTGGCGATATTGGCTTTAACATGTTTCGATCTCAAAATGATGCTAAGAGGATGACTGGCTCAAGAGAGACAATTCAGGTGCCCAATGTTGAGCTTTTACGGGTCACATATGAACGCGAGTCATTGATGTTTCCCTCTAATAGGAAAATGATCAAATCTTTGTCATTGGAAGCATCAGGGATCGATCGCTTCCCTGTTATTGATGTTGCCCGCTGCACGTCGTCAGGGACTTTCAGATTTAGGCATCCAACTCCTGAAGAGCTTAGGTTTGTGTATGCATTCATGAAAGCCATAGCTCTGGTGCACCCATTGCTTCAGGAAGACAAAGAAGGTGGTCCAAAGTGGTCAAGGTTAATGTACTTTGAACCATTTATCGAGACGGTTGATGTTCAGTGGCCACAAGAAATGGCCAAAGGTTATGATCTCGTTGCAGTTACAATCTCACACCCACCTGGTCAGGCATATGAAGAAAATACTATTTCAACGGCTAGCTCAACCCCAACCAAATATGCAGAACTATCAAGGGAGGACGCTTTTGTTGATATAAGAGTCTACACAAATGGCAGCTTGAGACAGTGTGCAGCATGTGATAAAGAAATCCACGGTGAACAGGCTCTCTCGTGTGTACGATGTCAAGCAGTGCTCTACTGCAGTACTGTCTGCCAGAAGCAGCATTTGAAGGAAACACATAAGAGCATGTGTGGTCTTTACAAGGCTATGATGGAAAGGGAAGAAGAGCTGGCAATGAATATCTTCATGTTCCCCTGTGCTGCTGACCAACCTTGTAAATGGCTTGAATCATTGGGCATCCATCAGAAGGGCATGTGGAGGAGAAAGTGTAGTTGCTATTCTCACTGCCCCTTTGGTCTTCTTCCTGTTAAAGGTGGACTCTGGGATTCTTGGGGAGGGCTCGATGATGAAGAGTTTCCACGTGACTCATCCTTTCACCATCATGTAAGAGATGGTATGTCAAGTCCAATCCTCCTCTCTGGCTGGTCGGAATACTATAATCTTCGCTCGCTGCCATTGTCAAGCCCCGTTGCTGACATCCTCTCCCACCCATTGACTGTTTATTACATATTGACAACTCTCAACATCAGTTCAAAGAACTTACTAATGAAAGGTAAGGAAGTGGTTGTCCACTACCTAGGTCCAGAGGGAGAGTTGGATTGGATGCCAGCATTTGCAGAGGTTGGTCATTTGCTCAATGGATTGGGCAGTGTACAAATTATTATGGTGGGTTCTGAAGTTCCAACAAATTTGTCAGGGACAACTTCAGGAATTGGTAGCAGAGTGAGAGTGAATCTTGTTAGGGGTGTTTATGAGGAGGAAGCCTCCTATCTACCTTCACCTCATGTTATTGTTGCACTAAACTGTGGATTGAGTTGCTATTCAACTTGGGGCGGAGCTCTTAACTCAATTAAGTCCATGGGCGTTCCCGCCTTCTTCACAGATCAATCTGAAATCTCATGTGCAAACGCTAAACAGGTTTTACGAAGTACTGGACTGCATATCACACATCCTGTGACACCAAATCCTTTCCGCTCACCGGTGAAACATCACGAGCCTTCTAGCAATCTTCCTTCTTATAGCAATGGTTTTGTGCTTGGGGTAAATACATGAGTTGGGAACCATGAAGTTTGAAGTCTCAACCTGAACTTATTTCTGATCGTTATCCTTAATTCTCTAATGATTTTCTCTTTCTGTGATGGCAAATGGCAATGACTTGCTAGGGATGAATGGGACAGCTAATCACCATCTTTGCCATGAAGATTGCAACTTTAGCATTACTTCATCTACTTGTTTTCTCCCATTGAATTGTGAACTCAGTTCCTGCTAGACTTAAGCTTTATCTTGGTTCTATATATTTGTTCTCAGCCACTGTCTCAGGCTGGGATGGCATCAATTCCGGTAGAGGCTCATGTAATAATTCATTTTTGATACTGGGAGTTTTGTGTCAGTCCTCGTGAATGTATATCAGGCAATATGATATTTTCAGTCGCTGGAATCCCTATTTCCATATAAGTCATCTTGAACTCTATATAGTGGTCAACGTTATAACCCGAATTGGGATATGACAATCGACGCTGTAGAGGTTTGCTACGAACAGTCTTCCACAATGTGGGCAATTTTATTTTAATTTTTTTAAATTATTGATGGATGTGAGGCGCCACAAACATCAATGGTCAAATTTTACCCACGCGCATGGACAAATTCTTCGTCAACTTTTATAGCAAGAAAACCTTGACCAGATGGAAATCATACGTGGTCAGATCAATCTTCCTCAAAAATTTCAGGCCTGCCATTCTGTTAGTTATTTTGCAGAACCCATTGCAATAAGGCCCTCCAGCGCAAGGGCCTGGCCCCGGCAAAAGGCAGCCCTAGGCCCCAAACCCATCTCCTGCCCGCACAGTCCAGTTCGGGCAAAATTTGACTGGGCTGTTGCCCGATGGCTGCTGATGTCAGCGGCTGTTTTTCATATATATATTACTGTTGGTGTGTGTATTCCACGCCCCAATAGTATAAAGAACTTGAAAATCAGCAGCTGACATCAGTGCTTACCCACCAACCCACAGAAACCAACGGCTACAAGCCACGTGGCTTCTCCTAGAGCCTCCGATCCAAAAATCTTATTCAATCCAGCGGCTGTCCAATTTTTGGCTAAAAAAACTGAAAAAAAATATATATCAAAAAATTTTGTAAAAAATATTGAAAAAATTTGGAATTTTTTTTCTATAAATACCTACCAATATTATTCACTTTCCACACCAAATCTTCATACAAATTCATCTCCTTCCAATATTTTTCACTTTCCACGCCAAATTTTCTACTACAAAATTCCATTTGTGCAAAAATACAAATGGCCTCTTCCATCGAAGCCGAAGGGTCGTGGATGAACTTTTGAAGAGGTCAAAATCTTGGCGACAAGGTAAAAGAAAAATTTGCCGTTTTATTCAATTTAATGTCATTTAAAAAAAAAAAATCTTGCATTTCCAATTTCATTTTTTTAATAGATTATTTAAGGCAAATCAAAAAAGAGGAAAACCATTACACATGGCTCCTCAAGTGAACAATGCCCGTAGTCGGTTCCAATGGTGAGTTCCATGTCGGAAATAATGGCACTATTATGTCCTCCGAAGGAAAATACTTCCCCACATCGTGATTTGGTGGAACCGCCTCTGTCAATGATTGAGTCGTCCTTGTACTCGATTGTGTCGGACTATGAGGACCGAGAGTATTTTAATTGTATGATGAATGAGATGTGAATTTTATAATAAATATGGACACATGGCAACCGAAAATCTTATCCGAAAATTTAATTTGAAAATTTTATTCAAAAATGTTATCTGAATTTTAGGTGATAATTTTGTAATAAATAGTGACACGTGGCAACTGAAAATCTTATCCGAAAAGCTTATCAAAATTAATGGTTTAAGTATAAAAAATAGAAAATAAATTAAAGTAAATAGTGTTTGCCATTGCCCTTGCCCTTCGGGGTGGAACCAAAAAAGGGAAGGCTGCCACTATTCACATGAATAGCGACAAACCTAATAAAGCCAGCCAAACAACCTTTCTTTCTCTCTGTGTTAAGCTACTGCCTGTCTCATCCCAGTCTAGATTTTCTATATTTATACCCTGCCCTGCAAGAAAACCTTGCCTTGCCTTTGTCTTGCTCTTGCCCTTTGGGGTGGAGGTGCTCTAACGTACGCAAGCGGTAGATGATAAGCTCTTTCAATTAGTCCACCACATTTTGAAGCTTTTGAGCAACTACCAGAGATAGGTCGCAGACAATGCTCTATCAAAGTTTGAAAAGCCAACTCAACCAACCTACCTTGAGTCCAAGTTTTTGGATCCCCTCGGCCTATAAAAGCCACTAGGACTATAAAAGCCAGCCAAACAACCTTTCTTTCCCTCTGTGTTAAGCTACTGCCTGTCTCATCCCAGTCTAGATTTTCTATATTTATACCCTGCCCTGCAAGAAAACCTTGTCTTGCCTTTGCCTTGCCCTTGCCCTTTGGGGTGGAGGTGCTTTAACGTACACAAGCGGCAGATGATAAGCTCTTTCAATTAGTCCACCACATTTTGAAGCTTTTGAGCAACTACCAGAGATAGGTCGAAGACAATGCTCAGTCAAAGTTTGAAAAGCCAACTCAACCAACCTACCTCGAGTTCAAGTTTTTGGATCCCCTCGGCCTATAAAAGCCAGCCAAACAACCTTTATTTCCCTATGTGTTAAGCTACTGCCTGCCTCATCCCAGTCTAGATTTTTTGTATTTATACCCTGCCCTGCAAGAAAACCATTTCCTCTTGGCTCTTGTAAATTAAAGCAATGGAGCTCCCAGCCTTCCACCCTTACCAATATGTCTTCCCTTCTCATCTCATTTATCCATATCACTTGGCCCCTGAAAACTACGTCCACTGGACTGAGACCTCAGAGTCTCACATTTTCTCTGTTGACCTCCCTGGTAAGTTTAAAAATCCCTCTTACTTTTTCTTTTATGGGTTTTTATGCAAGCGATAGTCTAAACAACTGTAAATTAATCTAATTTACCAGGAGGCAATTTGAACTTGGGTGTAAGAAATGGGCTCACTGCCCTAATCAACTGGCATGATTGACGTCTGACCTCTTTTGGTCTTTTTAATTCACCTTTCTTGTTATGTTTCCATTGGAATGGTTATGAAGGTTTGTTTTTGGTTGTTGTAATATGCATATGAGCAGGTGTTAGGAAAGAGGAAATAAAAGTAGAAGTAGAGGACTCAATATACCTCATAATTCGAACACAGAGAATTGATGAAGCCACAGATCCCAGCAGGAACTTTATGAGGAAGTTTCGGATTCCGAGTAGGGTTGATCTCGAACGGATTTCAGCTGGATATGAAGATGGAGTATTGACAGTCACAGTGCCAAAATTTTCAAGGAGGACTTTCTTTATTGACCCAGCTGATGTCCCAGAACGGCTTGAAGTTCTTGCAAGGGCTGCTTGATTTCAAACATGGCAATTATTAATAATTTTATTATTATTATGTTATAATTAGGTGCGAAGTTCTAGTACTGATGAGAGTGATGTTTCGTTTCCAATGAAGGAAATATAACCATATATGGGAAATTGAAGAAAGAGGATAAAACTGTGGGGCCAAATAATTGAAGCTGAACTGTGGGGCTTGTTTTTTGGTCTGAAAATGGCTTTGGATAAAGGCATCAATAGGCTCATCATTGAAATGGACTCAGCTCTTGGTGTTCAACTTATCCATCAAACTGATGTATCTCGGTTCCACCCACTTGCTGGCTTGTTGCAAGATTGCTGCACTCTTCTAAGGCAATTTGAGAATTACCAGTTACATCATATCTATAGGGAAAGGAATTGCCTTGCTGACTGCCTTGCTAGGTGGAGCTACAACCTTGACTTAGGCATTTGTTATTTTGATAATGCTCCTGCGTGGGCTAATGATGTTTTGGTTGATGACCTCTTAGGGGTCTCTCGCTCTTGTCAGGTTTCTATTGCTAATTTGTAGCTTTTTTTGGGGTTTTACCCCCCCCATTTCATCAAAAAAGAAAGAGGATAAAACTAGTGCCAAAAAATATCTTACGTCACGTCCCAATCAAACCAAACAGATAACTTGCACAGTTGGCCACATTTACGAAAAGGATTTTGTTCAGTCAAATTTATTGTGGTAGATATTTTCCGAGGCGGATCGGGAATCTGCTGGGAATTGAACTCGAGAAGATAATTTGCGGGCGGCAGTCATGGGGCCACAAGATGCAATGTCTCATAAGAAACCCGTTTACTTTTTTTTTACTTTTTGTTTAATAAAAGTTTTGGGGGAGTTTGGCTAATCTCACCACCAATGCCTGGGCAAACCCACAATCTCGAGCGGGAGACTTACCCCGGCACCCAAACCATCGTTGGCTGAAAACCATGTGCTTTCAACATCACATTGCACCAACTTTGTACAGTGGTAAAAACCAAGCATTCAATTTGAGATACGTCATAAGTTCTTACCCTACGCAATCAAATTGCCCTGCCCTTACCCCTTCTTTTCCCCATTGAACGTGTAAATTCAATTGCAAATATGCACATCAGATCCTAACAAAACACAGGTTTTTACACATTGCCTGCAAACTCAAAAACCTAGCCCTCCTGCAGTGGCCAGTTTCAGAATTTCAACAGCCTCCTTTAATCTTCTCTCTGTATATTCTCTACCAACTGTAACTCGGGCGTTCCTGCATTAAGATAACACTAAGGCTTAAAGCTCAACTGATAACACAGATCACATAAAAGAAGAGAGATTCTTTGCTGAAATCCAACCTCTTCTCATTGTTGGCCTTCTTGCTAAGTTCCTCAACAAGACTGTGGAGCCTTTTCAAAAGGGCAGGTGATTTGCGTACAGCTTCAACGCCTTTACGACTAGCGCATATCTTCTTCAGAAGCTCAGAAGCAATGAAATAACCCTCCTCCTTGTTCCTGATATTAAATTAGGTTATAGCCCTTAACCCAAGATGACAAAAAGGCCCCATACAATCTAACTTCCAAAATAATACGAACCTTAGGAACTCCCCTACAACAGTTTCTACTGACCCAGGACTATCAACGAGCACTTCAACCAGATGTGGATAGCGGGCAAGGTTCCTTAGAGTTGAGAGGACGTGCTTCAGAACCTCCTGATCAGGTATGCTTCGGCTGGCTGACCGAAAAAGCTTCAGCAGAGTTTTAATAGCTCCTGCCTCCACAAGTTTCTCACAACATTTATGAGAATGTTGTGTAGCCTTGTCTGTAAATAAGATTCAAAAGTAAGTGTATAACGCAAGAATTCGATTTCATGTAGGAGAAATGGAAAGACAAGATGTTGGAAATGGAGTTTTAGCATCATACAATTATTAAACACTTACCCAAAGTAACACAAGTATGAAGAATGCCACTGACACTTTTCATTGTTCGTAGTTCTGAAAGTGCTGCCACAAGTCTGTTAATAATGCGCATGCTATCATCCACATTCGCAGCAGACTTTTGCACTCTCAAGCGCAAATCCAGTAGCTCACCTCCTGTCTCTTTTTTCCTTGCCAAGTAACCTCTCCACCATGACTGTCACTCAAAACAGTTTTTATTTTTATTTTTAAATTTGCCGAATTCCGAAAATCCAATTCAACTAGTTTAACATTTCTAACTGCTAAAACATGCTTTTACATTCATGTCAAATCAAAATCATGAGAAATGTACACGGACTATTACATGAAACAAGTATATGTGTGAGAGCCCATCTGGTACCACTTTGGCCACATCAAGTGACATTAGAGATCCACAGAATAAAAGAAATTAAGGGAACAAAAACATAAATGGTATGATATGGTAAATTGCAACAAATATAGAATATCTTACTTGTATTACAACAATACATTGCTTCTCTCCAGTAGCTTTTTGCCTATCCAACCACCCTCGAATATGAGACTGAATAATGACTGCAGACTTTGTTCTTAACTTTAGCAACATAGCACCTCTCCACCACCTTTGCAATTTCAACACAGAGCAAAAGACTTTATTTAGTTCAGCACTCTTATAGAAGGCTCCTGTGCTCTTTGAAATACAACCATTGGAGATGACTGGACGTAGGGAAGAAGCACCTGCAACAAATCAAAACCATAAACATTTCTAAACTATAAGTAAAATTTAACTCACAACTAGAACCATTCGGGATAATTGTACTAATATACCTAAGAGCCTATTTCGACTAATCTGCCCCCTGACTATCGGTTGAATTTTCATTGCAGCTTGTCTACAACGATGAAATGCCTGACGGCATATGATGTATCGAACAGCACTTTGGATCTTTACTGCAGCCTCTCTTTGACACAAGAAGTAACTTCTGATCAACCAACCACGGCAGTATCTCTGAATTCATTAAGTACGCCTAATGAGATATGATATTTACAAAACAAAAACAAACACAATTGGCGCTCATCCAGATCATAGAAATATTGGGATAATGGAATTAATAGACAATGTTTTTACCACCCTATATGCTCAGAAGAGATGGAAAACTACTTACCTGGATTGCAACAATGACATGCCTACGTTGATCAGCTCCTCTCCGGGCAACGCATGCACGTACATAAGATTGAATAACGGTGGCTGATGCAGTTGCAATTTTGTATTGCTGATAAGCCATCCAACATATTGACATTCGCAAAGCACTTTGGATTTTTATTATTGCTTGCCTTTGAGTGTGAAACCTTCTTCTCAATAGCCAACTACGAAAATGACTTTGAATTTTGGTTGCAGCAAACTGCTGATAGTGAAGAGAGTGACGGACTGAAAAATTCTTCCAAGCAAGCTGGATTTTAACTGCTCCCCATATTTGAAAATCATGCAAACCATTTTCCTGGCACAGATTGGAAGATTTATCAACTAGACCAACCCCATGAATGTATCTTGATCTTGTAAGCCACCCACGAATATGTCTTTGGACAACAATGGCAGCATTGACTAGATCAGAAGTGCATGCATCATGAGTTAAAATGCTTCCACCTCGATGTCTTTGAGTGATCCAATTCCTTACAGCTCGTTGGATGAGCAAAACTGACCTTTTTAAGTTGAGAAACCCATGTCTGCCAATAATGAACATAGCATATCTCCTCCCTGTTTCTCGTTGTCTCCACCTTTCTGTATGATTAGCCAAATCAATCATGTTCATGAAAAATTCCATACATAAAGGGATATGAAAGAATCACAGAAAGGAACATACCACATGCTAACTCTTGAACTTGAATAGTGCTAAACTTTATGCGAGCCGGTTTTTGCCTCACACTTAGCCAAGCACGGAAAACTGTTTGCAAAAAAGCTGCGGCTTTCAACATCTTCAAAAACTTGCGACGTTCAATAGCTCGTCTGAAATGTGATTGTATCCTTTTTGCAGCATTTACTGGAAGTAATAGATAAGGATTCCTCCGTCAGAGAACGAATATAGCATACCATACTCACGATATCAGGACCAGAAGTAAAATGATAGCATAAACTTATATATTGAAAATAAATTCTTCCCTCCCGAGTAATAGAAAAAATAAGAGACAAAAAAAAAAGACAAATCACAAACCAATTTTACTCTGGACTCAGAAAACTGAATGGAGAGGGAGAGGAATTAATGGAACATGCATGATCTCCCGAAGTCAAAATAATTAAAATTATAAACACTAAACCATAGTTGACAAATAATAATAGAACATAGTAACTACTAAGAAAATTAGAAGAGAAAAATTAATGCAAATTACCAAAATATAAACAAAAATATTCCATTTCTCACCAAGATTTTTTTTTTGTTTGGTCGCAACCTAGAACCTGGTAAGAATAAGAAATGGAAACATGATGATGACTACTGTAGCATTGAACTACAGAAGATAATACTAATTACCTTTTTGAATATTAATATTGTCTTCGTTTGTGGAAACGTTATGTAAAGCAGGAACAGCTGGTTTGGTAACAGACTTATGGTTCCTTTCAGCCATATCTTGCCACCAGGCCTGAATGGCCTTAAACTTTATTACAGAATCTGTTTGTATATGCAAACATTAGAATACACAAAATTGTACTAAACAATCAATTTTAACAAATGAATAAAGAGTTCTAGTTAAATACATGACTCCAACAAAAATCATTTCCAATTATGTGAAAACCAGAAAACAGAACTCCTTAAAAGAAAACAATGAAATTATCTCCTTTAAGTTGTCTAAGACCTCTTTTACTCCATACTGGTAAATGAATCAGTTCTAGTGACATGATCATATGCTAAAGGACAACTACTAGAAAGCTTAGAAAAGAAACCTTCAGCACTGTGGTCATATGTTTCTTCTTGGATATGTGCTGCGTCCGGTCTTACAGAACATTGCATACATGAATATTTTCTCTCTAGACTCTGGCAATCACAACGCAAGAGTTTATGGAAATTCAACTGATCCTGCAAAGGAGACAGTCAATTTTAATCTATGATGACAACATCCACATCAATTTCTTTCCACAACAATACATCAGGCATTACCATATTTTTCTTGACAATCAGTTGAGATGACAGGAACACCAATAGGATCACCACACTCCGGTCATTACATGCACCATTATATTCAAGAATGTCACTTATTTGCAGAACCTGTTGAAATAACTCAAGATGACTGTGATAACAAACCATAAGATTAATTATAGAACACCTAACTAAATCTAAATGCAATTCCAACATTATTTTGACTTATTCTCATAGGTATCCAGATCATCCAGAACTAGGAAAAACAAAAACTAGATAGGAAGTTAATGATTAAACGATAATTAGCAAAGACTAGCACAAACCTCTGGAAAATTTCCCAATAATGTCAACAATTTCTGTGATAATAAAAAGTTGTGCACTGCATCTGAGTAATCAGTTGCTAACATGATTGATTCTTCGTGACTGGATTTATCAGGATCCTGTAATGTAACAGAAATTAATGAGAATGAAGTGAAGGAAACTAGATCTCTATATTCACAAAATCTGCAAGGCTGGAACAAATATATAGCACCTTTGATGACCAACCACAACAAAGTTGCTTACGAAAGTAAAAGTCCAGCAGGCACCATATAGCTTTTCCATCCACCAATGAAGAAAAACTGTCGACCTTGCAGTCATAATTTTCACAAATTGCCTGGAAAACCCAACGACAATGATTGTTAAGTGCAGAGCAGTAAAAAAATTTGTTTTTTAAATTGTGAACAGCTTTCAATCCTCCAAAAAATCCAAATAAACATTTAATAAGCCCAGGAATAACAGATTAAGTGATACAGTCCTCATGAAAACACAGTGAGAGACCTGACCAAACATCTATAGTTAATTGCCAAAAGAAGGAGGACACAACACTAATACCAAATCCAGTCTCAATTGAGATTAAAAAAAGCAGAATGATCCACTCTTATCCCATAAACCCCCCCTCCACCCTAAAAAAAAAGGGAAAAGCAAAAAAAATGGTGAAGGCCCTATTCAATCCCATTCTTGAATGAAACTCAAGGGACTTTACCAACTAAGTTAATGGGCACCTTCAAGTTGTCCACTTATTCAAACAGAAAATAACCTCCAGCCACAAGTGACTGATGAAGCCCAAGCTATTGATAGAAAAATATAGTTCCACTTTCGTAGTACAAGATGTTATCTAGACTCTAACTTGAACAGTAGGGGTTAAAAAGAAGAAAGAGCATTCACATCTGATCATGTTCTAGTAAGAAACACACACAGTAATATTCATGATCCATGAGTAGGACTCGGATGAAGCATATGCATCAATACAGATTATTTGTTTGTTAGATTGCATAAGAATGCTATTGAAACCCCAAAATAAGAATAAACTAATTAATTTCACATATAGCGGCAATACCTGAATCCACTTTAAAAGCATTTCCAAGGAAGAGGATTCAAAATTGATCAAGTTATCCTGTGAAACAGAAGAGGATGATTCAAAGATAATTGTGATGGCAACTCTAGAACATGTAAAGATAACAAGGAAAAAAAACGTTTAAAATAACACAAAAGGAAATAGAAATAGGACCAACAGATAAACTAAATTAAAAACTGATCCACATTGAGACAGACATACCCCATTTCCACGAATCTTGCAAATTTCCTCAGCTAAGTTTGTTTTCTTGATCAAAAGAGGTAGCTGCAAGTTCAATGAAAAAGTTAGAGGAGATTGTTACTAACAAGTAGATGATGGTAAACTCGTGAACCTGTAATATAATAGTTCTGAAACAATAGGAGAGAGAAAGGAACAGGCCTGAAAATGAACAAACATGTTCCAGAGCAATGAGAGAGTAAGTTCCTTGTCCCCATGAGCGATATCATCTTCCAGAATCATCATTCCATCTTCATCATGTAAAGCAACACCAGCCTGCCTAAGGTATTTCAGGGCAATGCCACAATTTGCCAAGTGCTTCTTATGCGTATCTGCTGGAACAACCATTTTCTGTTCATCCAATAAAAAATTGAAATCAATAAATAATATATAATATCCTGCTAAACAATAGCTGAACCTGCCTATTCATTCAAAATATAAAGAAAGAAAGAAAGAAAATAACAACCGTGAGGATAGATGTGTCATCTTGCAAAAGTTGAATGATCCTACAGAGGCGCACCCCATCTTGAAGATCAACAAATAAATCTGTAACTCGGAAGTCAAATTCAACAAGCGGATCCTGCTCAAGAACAAATTTCATTGGTAAATTAGCCAGTGCATAAATAATTTTTCTTTACGCTAAAATCTGAGTAAGAACAAGTTTCATTGGTAAATTAGCCAGTTTAAGAATAATTTTTGTTTACACTAAACTCTGAGTTGACTTCATGCCTCATTTTTTTAATATATAGAAATGGCATTCACATTAGGGTAAAGTGCCTAATCTTAAATCAATATTTCTTTCCCTCGCACCCTGAAAACACACACACAGACCAAATCTCATGTAAATGAGTGTCATACATAAAACGAACCACCTACCTGCTGATAAGATACTTTGTATCCTAAAATCACCAGATGTGCGAAAATATTACCTTCTCCAAGCATGACATCAGATGAGAGAAAATCTAGTTTGAACCACAAAAAGACAAAAGTCAACCATACAGTTGATAAAGCACAGTTATAGAACAATGGACGAGCAACTGAAGAGAGGAGTGAATCGACAATTACCATGGATCACCTGATGACTTGATTTAATATTAGATTCAACAGTAAACAATAAAGGAGAACCCCCATCCAGTCCATCAATACCATACTTAAGGGAAAGACTGCTCTGACATTTAGCTCTATCAAGGATAAGAACAAGCAACAGAAATCTCTTCAAAATGACATTTCCCAGAGCTTCATAATAACCGGGTCTGTAAAGACCCTCAACCATCTTGTTATAAGCATAATCCTTTGCTAGACTCGCATGTGCAAAAATTTGCTTCTCAATGATCATTTTCAAAAATCTGATTTCTTCATCAGAATTAGCATCTCTGTCGGACAACAAAGAATCACCACCAAAAACAACGTACAAGCCAATTCGAAGCCAAATTGGGTTGTAGCTCATGAGGATTCTAGTGGCCTTCTCCTTGAACCCTACATCAGTTACTAAGGGGCAATGAGCCTTCATCTTCAACCTCCCCTCATCAATATTCTGGAAAGAAGACAGACAGTCAACATGGTTCAGTGCTTATAAATATTTACAAGCCCTGTTTGGTCAAATGCTACAATTTTCAGACCAACCAAACGTATTCAAATGAAAACATGTAAAGGAAATTTAGCATGAGATTATAAGAATCCAAACCTTAGCTACTTGAGTCATCGCATCAAAAACCTCTTTGCAATTGCCCATGCTCAAATATAGTCGCATTCGCTGCGTCAAATCATCAACACTACACACATGTTCCAACGAAGACCGTAAGTTCGAATACTTGGAGCTTGAGAATGCCACAGCACTCACGGCCCGCCAAGATGAGTCTCGCTGCCGCTTCGGGTCCCGCCACGCCGAGTCGACCCGGACCGCACTGCCGGGCTCGCTATCCCTCTTCCCCTTGGGAAGCGTTCCGCCACGATGATCCTCATCAACTGACAAAGTGCAGCCGCAGGATCTAGGGTTTTGGAAGAGGAAATTGAGCCAGACGGTGAGAGACTTGGCCAAGGACTTGAGCTTTTGCTCCTTTTGAATTTGGACCTTGCGAGACGACTGTGACTGCTCGACCTCGAAGGCCTTGAGTTTTCTGGCCGCCGCTTTGGTACGTCCGGAGTTCGACTGAGCGAGAGATGGCCGGCGGCGAAATGACGAAGAAGTACGCGGGGTCTGCTTGGAGGCTGTGAAGAAATGGGGGCCAGGGGAGTGTAAATTGGAGATTCGCGAGGGGCGTTTCGGGGTTTTGAAATTTGAGATGTCTCTGAAGAGAGAGGAAGGGTTTCTATACGGTGACGGTGACGGGCATGACGGTGGCTCTTCGCCTTCCATTGCGAGGGCTTTGTCTGAAAATGGTTTTGGATTTGAATTTGAAATGCGGAGAAGAGAAGCGGGGAAGGGTGATGATGACGGTGGAGCGTCGCACGTGCCGGGAAGTGAAAGGACTTGAGCCTAACGGGTTTTTGTTTTGTTTTTTGAATTCAAAAGCCCAATGGGCCTTGAGTCCAGAAACTTGAGAATATATAGCGCCTACAAGTCCAACAAGAGCGAAACGAGATGGTTGGTTCGTGAGGAGCACGCGCTCTCTGATTGGAAGAGCATTTGTCATTCTTTACAGCCCAGAAAGACACGAGAGCTTAGCTATACCCGTCTCGTCTCGTCTCGTCTCGTCTCTTCAGCTTTGCGTGGCCCTCTCAGAAGCTCTCTCTGCAAAACTTCCAAACCCTCTGGTTTCAATTCATCTCCTGAGCTCTTGATTTTACCTCCAAGAAAGAAAATTGTTGATATTTTGGTTCGAGCTGTAATTGAATAATACAATCATGGCTCAAGCAGTGGAGGAATGGTACAAGCAGATGCCTATCATCACCCGCTCCTATCTCACGGCCGCTGTTGTCACCAATATCGGTTGCTCCCTCGATGTATGTCTCTCACTTTGAAATTTGAAAATCTCTCTCGTTCTGTAATTACCCATTTGGTTTTGTGCAAATGGGTTTCTCTGATTTTGTCCGATTTCAATTTGGGTTTTGACTGAACTTTAGGAATTAGTCTCTTCTGCCATTGATTTTTACTTGGGTAGCTGCATGTTGTTTGTTTGGGTAGCTGAATGTTGTTTGTTTGGGAAAAAAATTGAGGAATGATTACCTGGAAATTTGTTACTTTATCTAAGTCTATAATTGTTATTATTACTATTAGTGATTTATTCAATGGAACTTAAATTCTGATAGCTGGGTTCAATTAATTAGTGCATGTACTGGTGTTGTTCAAAAATTTCTTAAATTTTGAAACCATCCTTTCTAGATTTCATTTTAGTTTATGCTCTATTGCAATTTTAATGCTCCATTGGATTTAATGGAAGTTCAGAAGGTTAGGCAGTTCTTGTAGTAATTTCTTTCTCCTCTATTACTGATGCCTAATTTTAAAACCTTTTGCAGATAATCTCTCCTCATAATCTATACTTGAACCCTATACTAGTTGTCAAGCAGTATCAATTCTGGCGCCTCGTCACTAATTTCCTGTACTTCCGGAAAATGGGTAATTCCTAGTGTTTATTTATAAAAGATTTCCATTTCTTGGGAGCTACGTTGTGTCATTTAATTGTTAATGTTTGTGTTTCCTAACATGGTTATATCTTGGCGTTGCCAGACTTGGACTTTATGTTCCACATGTTCTTTCTTGCTCGGTACTGCAAGCTTCTTGAAGAGAACTCTTTTAGGGGAAGGACTGCTGATTTCTTTTACATGCTCTTATTTGGCGCCACTATGTTGACTGGGATAGTTCTGATTGGAGGGATGATACCGTATTTGTCAGAGTCATTTGCGAAGATTATATTCCTCAGCAACTCTCTAACATTCATGATGGTTCGTTACTTTTCTTTGTTGGATTGTAATGGATTTGTTTCCAATTCCAAAGCTCAGTATGTTATTATTGTTTTTTTATGCATTGTCATGAATTCTTATTTTACAGGTCTATGTGTGGAGCAAGCAAAATCCTTTCATCCATATGAGTTTCTTGGGCCTCTTCACTTTCACAGCAGCTTACCTACCGTGGGTCAGTATGGTTAAATGTCTGCTTGATTTATATTGTTAATCCGTTACCTCTTCGGAATTATTAGTATTTTGGCCTCCTGTTTTTAACAAACTATTTGGCCTTTGATTTTAATCTTAGACAAGTCCTCCTGCAAATAATTCTTGCCTCCTTGATTATGTTGTAATGTCTGTTTCATTTTTCATCCAGGTTCTTCTAACGTTCTCCGTCATTGTTGGGGCTAGTGCTTGGGTGGATCTTTTGGTGCGTTATCTTTCTATAAGAATTTGCACAAATATTGAGATAAAAATTTTGCATCTCACCTTAGAGTTACAAAATTCAGTTGTATTAATTCATGCACAAATGGCTTATGATTCTGCCCCACCAGTTATACAACAATACTTAAAGGTTTTTCATGTACTAATAATGTTTTACATGTTGATTGGTTTTGAATCAGGGAATGATTGCTGGTCATGCCTATTACTTTCTGGAAGATGTTTACCCACGAATGACAGGTCGCCGGCCCTTGAGAACCCCTTCTTTTATCAAGGCACTATTCGCAGATGATCCTGTTGTGGTGGCACGGCCAGAAAATGTGAGATTTGCACCTCCACCTGTTGAGGAACTTCACCAAGATTAATTTAGACCTTCAGGAAAGCCAGGTTGATGGGGGCTTAGCTTTCAGGATATTGATCTGGCATTTAGGCAAGGCTTTGGCATGTAGAATGGCTTTTTGGCTCTGTAATATATAGACATCTACACAGATATACTAATTGTTTATTTGTGAATTTTTTATAACGCAAAGCTCATGTGCAATCAGAGTTTATTTTTCTCTCTAGTCGTGATGATCTGGTTATTTTAATCTCTAACGTTCACCTCAGGTGCACAATTACTTTGATCAGAGTTTATGCACAATTTCCACTTACGAAAATGTATCACAATGTTCTCCATTAGCAACCATGTCTTGTTTTACTTATCTATAAGATGCACCAATTCCAATTACAAGTTCCTCAAGTGGGGAAATGTATCTTAGTCTCCTCTCTTCCTTACCACATGAGAATTAGTTGTGGAAGATTATCAACAAAGCGCCATCAGATTTCTCAAATAGCATCAATCATATTCTCTTGAGCTTTCACAGTTATTTTTATATAATCTATTCTAAACTACTCTAATGTACAGTATGGGAAGGGAGATCGAACTTAGGTGCAAGAGAGCAGGTACGTTTTCACTTATTTGGCCTAGTCATGACATCTATGAAAAATAAGGAAAAGGAAAAGCAAGCCACAGCAGGCCTCAAGTATTGTTGTATTGGCGACATGGTCAAGCCGTTAATGGACGGAAGAGTACCTTAATTACACTCGTATCGATTGATCATCAAGCACTGGGCATTAAAAAAATGTACTTTATATTATATCACATCAATTGTCTACTGAGGGCAAAGAGAAGCATTATTTCTGCTTCAACAAACCATGATGTGAAACTCTAAAAACAAACAGAAACAACACCTACAATAAAATTACAAGAACATTTCCTTTTGTCACATGTTGATCAAATAAACCGCTAACTGTCAAAATAACCATGGAATTAATTTAACTATTTTCCCTTGGCTAGCTCCGGAGAGCCGTGTAATATACATACATCTAAAAAAATGCCGGCATCATGAGCCACACCAGAATACTGCTTCTGGTCTGTTTTTCTGGCTTTCCTACTGTCGCTCAATTTCATTAGCACCAAACTCCCAATCCGTAAAGAATTTTACTAGGGGGGGCAAAATTAACACAAAGAATAGATAGACCAGGCTAACGGATAGGATGATACTGAGCTGATACTCTCTTCGGGGGCAATTTGCGCAAGATGTAAAGGACTAGAGCTGAAGGCAGGATCTCAACCAGCTGCAGAGGACAGATATTTTAAGTTTTGAAGGGGAAAAAGTAAAAGAGTTTGAAGAATAGGACAAGAAATAGCTGTACAAATAAACAAGCGTAATACACTACCATGTAATAGATCACATTCAAAATTGGATGATCCAAAACATCAAGTGATGCATCTGTATCAAAAGCAGATAGGACAACCTGCATTTTGAATCGAGTTAATGAAACTCCCAGAAAATTCAATATACGCTGATAAAAGCAACACCTTATAAAGCAAATCAAGAAAGCCGTACGGTCATATGACTATCACTTTCTACCAGTGGAACAAAGAAATATGAAGTCTTAAGTTAAAAATTGTTGGGTCAAAGTTCAAAAGTTGATACTAGTTTGAAGCAGAACTGTTAATGCACCCCTAGTAGCCTCAGATGAGTCCTATAGCGTAAAAGCTAATGAAGAAATGTTATAGCTCTCGTGGGTTTCATTTGATTTCTATTCTACTTGATGTAAACACCAAAGCTGTACTTCCTATTTGGGATCTTGCAACTACCGAGACTTCGTTTTGTTTGGCTACAATGTAGATATTTCCCGGGTAAAAGCTCACAGGCACAAAGAGAACTCTTTGTAGACTAGAATGTTAACTATTCTTCTATGAGAATACAAGAGAAGGTTTCTTTGAATTTACAAACGCATAGAATGGTTTGAAGCTTACCACAAAGCATCTTACGAGAAAGCAAGTGAAACATATCGCTGTAACAGATCCAACCTGCAATGACAACCAATTGTTAGTCAATAGCACTAGTTAACAGAATGATTTTTTTTGCTGTAGTTTCTCTCGCTAGTTTAACCTTGAACCTTGATCTACATAATACTCACAATGCTTAAAGGAAGATTTTAAAAAAAACAAAAAAGTTGGTTGCAAGCAATTATGATGGTATCATATTTCAAGATAATTAAAAACCCTCCCAATTTCTGTGCATTGTATGTGTGTTTTAACTGACTAAGGTTTAATCCACTGCCCTCTGCATGCACATATCTAAACGATATCCTAAGAATAGACTTTGCATTCATTCAGAATAAATCTAGCCAAGAAGATTATGTGCCATAAATCTAGCAATCAGGCGTTCTAATCTGATAGACAAAATATATAGGCAAGGCACAAACCTCGTGAAGTTTCTTCCTTCTCCCTTTAGATTCAATGGGGAAGCGTCTCAGCATGAAAAATAACCTGAACGCATTGTTTATAATAATCCACCCATTACAAATGCAAATGCACAGGCACCCAAACAGAGACAACCAGGAGTAAGCTAACAGAATGAGCACAGCTCCATATGCTTAAATACGATGCAGAACACTCACCTTCCTCCGTATATCAAAAATCCTAGGGCAGCCACAAATGACACAGCTGAGACAAAAACAAACAAAATAATGAGTATTCTCATTAAACAAGAGAAGCAATGACGAGTATGCATAACAAGTATGCATAAGGCTTTGAGATGACAAAACAATCATTCTCAATAATGGGAGCCCTGTGAAATCTATTGCATGACTCGAAACAGGCCTTACCTGCAATGAATATCTTTCCAATGAACTCCACTACACTGTTGTCGTCTATCCAGAGGTATATCCAGATGCAAACCTGAAGGGAAACACACATATATCATAAGGCAAATTAAAATTTCTGAAGAGCTCCTTAAGGGACTTATTCCTGTTTATGCTAAGAACTCTAAAGCACACTGTCCAGCTAAGTTGACATGTGCCCTAGTGGTCAGGAGTTGAATCATCAACAAGCCTGTCCCATGCCTGGTTGCTCAAAAAAAACTACAGTTGTATATTAAATAGGCAAACCAGAAAGATGTCTTTTCTCTTCTATGTAACCTAGCCACAAAATGGGTAGGAAATTCAACCTAGGAGGGCAAAACCCAATATTTCGACAGTTGTAAAACTTTTTTCCCCAACCTTCTTGAGAAAGAACATGCAGGATGAAGCAAATGATTACAAAGTTAAAAGCAACCGGAGATCAAGGAGATTGGTAAAGCAAGAATGATTGGAAGGTGAGTGGGCTGCTTATGTAAGTAACACACATAGACGGGAAAAAAAAACATACTAGCCAGACACAGATGTTATGATAACAGCAAGGGATATAGAGAAACCACGTGATGAAGCATGCCAAGAAAACAAAAATGGGGCACACCTGTATAAAGTACATTGCAGCATTGACTGAAATATAAACAACCCTGAGCTTATCTGTTGGTAAACTTCTTGCCTGTTCATTTATAGTGAGAAATGAAGTCAGAAGTCTTCATTGATCAAAAGAAACAACCACATTTAAAAGTTGTACACCACAGTAGAATTGAAGTCTGGCTAACACTAACACTACTACCATGCAAAGAATTAGGGAAACATGCTGTTACCTGGTGATATATCTCTGCCCAGAAGAGAACAAGAAGTGTGTACGTAGAGAAGAACAGCAGTCCAGGAAGATCCAACAAGATCAATATTAGTACCTGGTTCAAGATGCAGCTGCCCAATTTTAGTATACAACCCCAAGGTTCATTGCTTTCTTTTTATGTTCTTGTCTTTCCAATAAACCAAACAGAGCCTTAATGTCCCTCAGAACCCCCAAAGTAAAATGGACAGTTAACAAGATGTAAAAAGTGAATAGAAGTGTCAAGTGGGATAACAGGGGTAGGTTTAAGATTTGAACTAACTGAAGCTTTACAAAACTAACCTTCGGGTGCAAAGCAAACACTTGATGATGAAATCCGAAAACAATTGCTCGTACTGCAAGAGCAACACCAAACAATGACGACAAAAGAATTTCAAACTGAGAATTAAAGGACAGAATAACAGGAGAGACTCTGAATGGGAATAATGCACTGAGTATCACCTCCATTAACAATGAAGTTCATAAGATGAAAAACCTTCTGCGTAGTCCAACCGTATTCGGGCACTCTCAATTCAATCCTTATTAGTTGAAACTGTGCATCACGAACACAAGCAATCAACTTAGGATACTCATAATAAACACTGTTCATAATTTTCTTGATAAACAAGTGGCACTTAGTAACATGTGCACTAAATCCAGCTAGTTTTGTACATCAACAGCGACAGTTGTTGGCACTTAATTTTATCTAAAATTTGAACTACGGATACAAAACTAAATCGAACCATGCTAATGTTTGATGTAATTTCGGGGTGATTGTATAAATTCCAGCTTATTGATGATTCCGATCTCGAAATTCATACAAAATTAGCTACTGAAGAACCAAATAAGAAGCTAAACTAACAAGCACACGAATATCTTTAGCTCGTTGGAGAGAGATGGAAAGAGAAAGACCAGACCAGAGCGACGGAGGAGACAAGGGCGTATGCAGCGCAGAGAGCGTAGAAGATGCCGTCCTGCCATCGGGTGTTCTCGTTGATCTCGTCCCACCAATTGGAGAGGAAATAGGCGAGCTCCATGGGCGCGGAGGTGAATGTGAATGGCATTCTCGTCATATTGGGCGGGAGCTCCTCCGAGGCCGAGAAGCTCAGCGAAGGTCAAAATGTTGAGAAGCGGAGAAAGGAACAGAGAACCTCTCTGCCTAACTCGTCAAAGCAAAAGCACACAGCTCACAGAGAGACTGAGAGAGGAAGATGGAAGGGGGGGTCTACCAGAACTACCCCTACCAGACGGTCCAAGAGAGATCGAGATAGGGTGGGCTTTTCAGGGATTTGGAGGACTTTTGTTTACGCACACCACAGACCATGCTTTGGTCGCTCTCACCTAAGCTTCTACGCTCACGTCTTCCAGCCTCTATAATTCAATTCAATTCATTTTCTTCTTTTCTCTTTACAGTCGCAACTCGCAAGTGGTGGTGGTTGTAAACTTGTACTCGTCTTACTTAATAAACTATAACTAACTGCTCTTATCCTCACTCCCTCTGTCTCTCTCTGCGCTTTTTCTTTTTTTCTTTTTTTCTTTTTTTTTTCTTTCTATTTTCTTATTTGTGCTTATTATTTTAGGGACGTTGAAAAATGAAACAGCCCCTTTTTGTCCTAATTATGGGAAACGAGTCTTATTTACGATTTTACAAACATACGCATCAGTGGACTGAATCCCTTTTCTTACACTCAAGTTCAAATTCTCATTTTCATAAATTTAATTCATTTAAAGTCTATAAATATATATATATATATATATATCAAAAATTTAATTATATGGTATTTAAACATGTACAAACATATTTTAAACTCGGGCTTTGATTTTTGACTTTTGGGGAAAATTTACTTCCACCATCAGTCCGAAAGAAGAGAGCATATGCTTCTAGTTCCAAACAGTTAACCTTTTTTTATAATTTCTAACCTGTCGCAAATTACCATTCCCATTTTTATAATAAAAAAACAAGTATACAAAAAAAGCCGCCCATGTGAAGATGTTATCGAAAATGATAACAGAAATAAAACATTCAGACTTGCTTGTGAATCATGAATTTTCTTTGTAAAAAAAATGTAACATTTAAATGCATAATTTTATGTCTTATGTCTTATAGTTTAAGTGGTTACGAACGATTAATCTTATGCTTTATGTCTTATGTTAGAATTTTTTTTTCTTCGACATAATTTGTATACAAATTAAATAAATAATTAAAAAAATATATTGAATTTAAAACTAAAATTATATAGATGTGCATTATAAAATGAATATGTGTGTGTGTTTTTTCTTTGACATGGAGTTTAGGCGGCAAAGAAATTTAACCATGGCGCCTAAATTTGTGAATTAGTTGGTTTGAATTTAAAATTTTGAAAACGCCTTCACCAAAAAAATAAAAGGATTTTACAACGTAGTTAGGCTGATAATCACGTGATGCAGGTGAGGAGATGCGTTAGAAGATTCGCCGATGCGGTGGGGTCTGCATCTCCCGTCCCATACACCATTGATTGGTCGGCTAATAATTCTATTTTCACATGAAGGTGACGAGAAGTTTCTTGCCAGAATTACGTGGCATGGACGGTTTGGCGGTGTTGGTTTGCGCCAACTCATTTATTCAATTTCATCAAGTACACCACCACTAATTCTCCATGCGATGCGATTTTGATGCAAAGGTGGAACAAGCGAGGATTTTACACCAATATGGGCGGTACATGTTTAAGAAAATGTTGGTCCTGCTCCATTTTTCTGATTTTATTTTTCTGATGTAGGGTGATGATTTCTGTTGGTGGCATTCCGGTTTCCATGTGCAGATCGAAGGGGTGTTCAGGCTTTCTCTTTTTTCTTCTTTATTTTTTTTGTAGAAGATGTCGTCCTGCCATTAAAATCACGCATTAAACCCCAAATCTTAAGTCTTTTTTAAGATCATGCATTTGTTCATGTCTCTAATGCTTGGGTTTTGGATAGTATTGGATGTTTCAGTGCTATCTTTTGTACACTCTTATGGTGCTTATTATTTTTTAATAAAGCATCTTTTCCAACAAAAAAATATATACAATCGATAGTCTAAATAAATTGCTATGCAAGGGGGTTTCCCAAACACACACTATTAAAGTGTTATGGGGGTTCGAACATAAAACCACTAGTTTGCAAATAAAGTCCCATTTTTCATTGAGCTAGACCTTATTGGCCTCATCGTTTAATTAATAGCAAGAACATTGTTTTTTTTGGGGCACCATATCACCATGGCTTGTTATTTTAGGACTTAAGTTGTAACGGCAAGTGGTTTGTGGATTAAGTGATTAATATTGGTAATTTATGTAATTTATGTCGCTAACTTTGTTATGTAAATAAAAGAAAAACAGAAATTTGGTAGATACTAAAATAGAGGAAAAAAACAAACAAACAAAGAAGATGTGAAATGAGGTTGGAAGAATATGTGCCTTTCTTTTGTATGAATTAATTGCTACATGCGCAGACATATGCAAAAATTTAAAGTTTCCCATTGCCTTTCGCGACTTTGACTACATTTTAAAGCAACCCTTTGAATTGTAGTTTAAACTTTGAAGAAATAAAGTAGATAGATGATCATGGTAGCTACTAAGTGTTAGTAATGCGATTTTATTTAATTATTATGTCGTTTCCCCACATGTACATAGATGTGGTGGTGTGGATGTCGTTTTCTTGCAATTCGTTATCAATACATTAGTAGAAAATGTAAAATTATTCATTTCCGAAAAAGGACATGTCGACATAATTCTATTTACCAATACTGATTTGGCATCAGTCAGTCATGTGCCAACGAAATTCTCATTTTAAAAATAATATAATAACAAAAAAAAAAGGTCAAATATTGCAAATCAATATAAAACCCAAAAATGAAAAAAATAAAAAAGCTTGAAGGTACTAAACTATTATATAAAAATTAGAGACCGGCCGCATGCAAGCCCATGTGAGTATTTGATTGACTTCATTCGTTAATCTAAGTGCACCTTAACTGAAAAAAATATATGAAATTAAATTAGTAAAGCAGATCAGATTAGATTCTTTTATTAGGACAGAAGCCACAGACACAGACACACAGACACACACAAAATCCCTTCTCAACAATCCCCAAAAAACAAACACCTTCTGATAAATTCTATAAGATTGCATCAACAACCAATCGGGGATCCGTGGCGCAATGGTAGCGCGTCTGACTCCAGATCAGAAGGTTGCGTGTTCGATTCACGTCGGGTTCAATACCCTTAACCCCCAATTTATTTTTTATTTTTTATTTTTTCAACTTCACAACGAGCTCACCAATCTCACACTTTTCTTACCCACAGCAGATCATCCCCGAAATCATTGCCTCAAGTCTCACTCGCTCTCCTTCTCTGAACCCCTCCCAACCCAATCCCTCTGTAAAACCCTAGCACCCTGCCAGCTCCCATCTCCCTCTCTCTCTCTCTCTAAAACCCATGTCTCTATTATCTCGCCTCCGCCATGCAACACTCGCCCACCACACTCGCCACCTCTCCACCGCCGCCTCAGTCTCCACCAAGGACAAGACCAGAGCTGCCCTCTCTCTCCTCAAGACCGAGAAAGACCCCACTAAAATCCTCGAAATCTGCCAAACCGCGTCCCTAACCCCCGAGTCTCACCTTGACCGCGTCACTTTCTCCGTCGCCATCAACAAGCTCAGAGACGATAACCACTATGACTTCATCCGCCAATTCCTCGACGACCTGTTCGTCTCCCGCCCCGACCTCAAAACGCAGCGTTTCGCTTCCCACGCCATCGTCCTCTACGGCCAGGCCGATATGCTCGACGACGCCGTTCGCACTTTCGAACAGTGCGACGAAATGGGTATCCCTCGGAACGTGAAAACGCTCAACGCTCTGTTGCTTGCTTGCATTTTTGCCAAGAATTACAAGGAGGTAAATAGGGTTTTTCTAGAGTTCCCAAAAGTTTATGGGATTGAGCCCAATTTGGATACTTACAATTATGTGATCAAGGCGTTTTCGGAGTCTGGTTCGACGAGCTCAGCCTATTCGGTGTTGGCCGAGATGGAGAGGAAGAATGTGAAGCCGGATGCGAATACTTTTGGGCATTTGCTTTCAGGGTTTTATACTGAGATGAAGTTTGAAGATGTTGGGAAGGTGACGAATTTGATGGAGAAGCATGGGTTTCAACCTGGGCTTAGTACATATAACATTAGGATCAAGAGTTTGTGCAAGTTGAGGAAGTCTGTGGAGGCCAAGGCATTGTTAGATGGAATGTTGTCTAGGGGTATGAAGGCAAATGCAGTCACTTATTGCCATTTGATTCATGGGTTTTGCAGGGAAAGCAATTTGGATGAAGCAAAGAAGCTGGTTAAGAATATGGTGAACAGGGGCTTCCAGCCTGATTCTGAGTGCTATTATACTCTTGTTCACTTTCTATGCAAAGGTGGGGAGTTTGAGAGTGCTTTGCAGTTTGCTAAGGAGAGTATTGAGAAGAATTGGGTTCCGAATTTTGCAACGATGAAGTCCCTTGTGGAAGGGCTTGTGAGCATTTCCAAGGTATCAGAGGCTCGGGAGCTTGTTGGGCAAATGAAGGAGAGATTCACAGTAAATCAAGATCAGTGGAATGAAATTGAAGCTGACTTGCCACAGTAACTAAGCGAAGATGGTTTATTGATATGCTTTCGTTAATTAGATTAGACCAGGAAGTTTGAAGTGAAATGAGGGCAACATTTGTATGAAATGGGCTTTTTCTTTCTTTCTCATAACATAAACTTCTGTTTGAACGTTTTTGGTTTAGGAAATTTTGTTGATGCCCTATTTACATTTGCAGCTGGATTCTGGACAAATAAATTTAGATTTCTGTGTAGTGCCGATTGGCTTTTATGTGGATGCTTGAATGTCTTGGAAGATAGACAAAAATAAAAAAAAGAAGTATTTTTTCTACAAAGGAATGTTGTAACCATCATACATTTGAATGACCATAGTTCTAGAAATTTATATCAACAATTCAATTACTGAAGTTGCTTTGGTCACTTTATATCGAGTAATTCTGCGCAGCTGACATCTTAACATCTTAACAACTTAGCATAAGGCTTTGATCAGAATCAGATTATGATGAGTGGCTGATGGAACAAAAGTGCTTAGGAGCTGTCTATACACATGCATTCGATCGTCGCCTGAAATGAATTCTGCTGAGACTTTTACAACGTGACTAAAACCTATGTTCTCATAAAACAAAGTTAAGAAATTCCAGTAAATCCTTTGCTGTAACAGTTGGAGAAAAAAAAAAACTTTTTGTTTGGTTAGTATGATGCCTATGACAATTTACATCTAATTGGGACTTCAGTCAGCTTGGCGAAGTAAAAGCTCAAGAATCCTCTCAGCTCATCCTGTCTTTGCTAAGTCCCTTTGAGGAATGGGATGCAGCGAAGACTCATGTTGACATTGTAACAGTCAATGCCATACCCAAAAAGGCAAGTTAGCTAATGGCATTCCAATAAGCTTCAAACATCATAGTTTGGGGCTTCTTCATATGATTAGCTTACTCAGATCAAAAGTTCTGTAATTCGCCTCGCCGGCAAATCTCTTAGCAACTCAACCCTCATTTCACTTTTTAGCCCTCTTGTTCTGCCTAAGCTCATCCTCGTTCAAGGCAGCCATTGCCACCTAAAAACAGTCATGAATAGTGTAAGTATATATTCACCCATACTGAACTTAGTCAATTAAGAAATATTCAGCAAGAGTGAATGCCAGTGAAAACAAAATTACATACCATTTTAGGATTGTCGAGGAAGGACTTGATACCACTGGGAATTGTAACTAGATCCTGAATTGTATTAATCAGCTCTTGAACAACAGCAATAGAATGACCCAATTCAGCATTAGCACTAGTGATTAATTTGTTGTGAATTTTTCTTAGAATGTAGACGTTCTTTGCCCGTTCTTTCTCTTTACGGTACACCAATCTCAATTCCCTCAAAGATGCTAATTGATTAACATCTTGTTCTTCAAGTGAATGTCTGCAATTTGCCCAACTGAAAGACAATTGGTTTGTCTCCGCTGAGGCTTCAATATATATAATAGAAAAATCATTTATCCCGTTCTTTGCAAGCTTCTCGAACAGCACAGGGACCAAGTTCTCTTCAAGCCACATCCTTATTTTCTCCCCACCATTCTGTTAAAATTAAAGAAACAATTAAAAGTTGTACACCCCAAGCTCAATTACAATCAGAAAGAAAGCTTATTGTCTGGTGCAATGAACATATGTTTGATCAATGTTGCACAAAATTTGGAAAAGAGCTGTTTGATAATTATATTTATTAAAAAGCAGGAGAAACTCAAACATTCTATACATTTGAAAATGTATGTGTGTGGACATAAGATGCATGTTCATGGCACATATGAAAATGTGGACACGTGCCCTACACATCAGAATAAACATTTCTGAAAGTAAGATGGATCAATAAAAGAAAAGAGTAAGAGTCTACACATGTGCACTACTGACAAGATTCAATATCCAATAAGATGCAATAAGATATGCATCTGCATGAGTATAACTCATATAAATGTTTTATTGTAATTATCTTGAAAATCATTATTTGTTCCTAATTTCACAAAGAAGCAGCTTTAGTCAGTGCAGTGTTAGGAGTAACAAAAAATCTAAATTGACAGTGAAGTGGAGAGAGTAGTGCGGAATGGTAGACATGAGGTCTCGCAGCATGCACAGTGGTGATCTGTCTATAGAAATGCTAAATAGACTATGGATCCTTTCTCCTCTCCACAATGCATCTGAAGCTTGTTTATTTAGTTTTGCTAGCTGTTTGTTTTTTTTTCTAATAGAGTTATTGTTTCTCTTCCTTTCAATAGTTCCAATAAGAAAGATCATCGAATATGAAAGACATACAATTCTATCTCCAAGCCAAGTTGACCTCTGCACGATAATATCTAATGCAGCTTCAGATGGGTATATGATGAGGCCCTTCTGTGTCATGCAGCTGGCAATGTCCCTTAGCTGGAGCCTAGCAACAGCCTTCAACTGCTGAAAGGACAGAGACCTAAATGCAATCACATCATCCACATTTTCAAGCAATTGAGGTCTGAAATGCTGTTTTGTCTGCGAAAGAGAAGATGCGAAGGTCATTTGGGTGATATGATAATAGTTTCCCTTAAACAAAACAATATAAATCGACCTTCCAACATCTTACCTCCCTCAGAAGAGAATAATAACAGTAATTGTGTTTTGTTTCCCATGCATCTTCATATAACCCTTCTTTGACAGGGAACTTTTGAACTTCGTCGGCACATTTGCAATGCCATGGCCAGAATTTATCACATCCAACATTTGTTGTCATGATTACCAATGTTTTAGTGAAGTCAACAGTGTTCCCCTGACCATCTAATAGATAACCAGAACCTATAATCTCAGCCAGAATGTCAATAATAGACACATGAGCTTTGTCAACATTGTCAAACAAAATGACACCTAGAGGCCTCTTCTTAACAGCCTCTGAGAGCTCCCCCTTCATGCCTGGCTCCATGTGACTACAGGAGCAAAAGTCCAGAAATAATGCATAAATAAGCTCAGGAAATATTTTAGCCTGAAAAAAATGTAAGAATACTCCAGTCAATTAACAAATTACCTTGAGAGAACACCAATTAGGCGCGAGAGAGAATTTGGACCTGTGTGTTTTGCCAGATCGAACTCTGTTATCATGTCTTTGTTTCCAAAAAGTAGTTCTGCCAAAGCTTTGGCAATTTCTGTCCTCCCATGACCGGAGCCACACATGAAGAGGAAGGATCCAATAGGGCGTCGCTGAGGCCTCTGCCTTGACAGAGCAGCAGTAACTGCATGTAGGACGTGTTCCTGTCCAATTACCCTCTTAGCAATTCTTTGTTCAAGGTTCTGAAGCAGTGGTGGTTCAGAAAGCAACCATGGTGGTGGAGCATCAATCAAGGGGCTCACTGCCTACATGAATGTTAACGTAAAAACCATTGAGACCATGGAAATGCACCACTTTTGAATTTCTAATAGGTAATAAAAAGCCAGTCACCCAGAGTGTCATGCAGTATTGTCAGTAAAAGAAGAAAAATTCTAGCATAGGAGTAAGTAAAAGATATATCCACCTTCGCAATAACATGCGAGCTAACGGTTAGCTCATGCCTAAAATCTTTTCGAGTTGTATATAAAAGCTCAGTCACATGGTCATCAATCCATTGCAACATCCCAGAGAAATTGTTCACCTTCTTTAATCTTGCCTCATTTATACAGAACACCAACCTTTCGTGCATCCTTTCCAACAAAAGTGCCTCTCGAGCTCTGATGTCATATCTCTGCCGCGAAGTTTGTAACTGCATCCACTTCATCTCCAACTGGTTCCATGTACCCTTCAATTCTTCATGTTCCTTTGTCACCTGAATAACACCAACCCCACATTACATATTTCTCTGGAAAGCAGTGCATACTGAAAAGACCAGAAAAAGACCAATGTTGCCCATAACAAATAAGAGTAGCTTACACGATCACTCCATTTTTGGGTGGATGGATCTCTCTCTTTCTTGATTTCATTTAACTCAACAAGTGTTCGACGCAACAGGTACTCAAACACATCGAGATCATCCTCTTCTTGTCTAGAGTACTCAAATTTATCCCTCATTTTTACACAAGCTTCCTCTAAAAGCTCAACCACCTTAACTTGCAAAATTTCCTTTTGGGTGTCACCAACTCCTCTACTATCAAATTGAAAAACTGAAAATAAAAAAGAAGAGAAACCCTGACAAATTAATTAACGAAACGTCGAATAATAAGGCATTGCCAAACTAATGATTGTGAAAGGAGTAGTGGTACCAATTGACTAACCATCAGGGTATTGCATGATGATGCGACAAGCAAGAAACACGGCATCTGCTTCAATTTCGACACCATAAGCCAGCTCTAACTTCTCCTGATCTTCAAATTGGAGTTTCTTAATACACTCTCTCATCCATTCCTCTGTATCCATCTTTGTCAAACCTTACAAGTTCAAGATAATTTTCATGTCAGAAAAAAAAATGTAGGGGACAAGCCATCAAAAGAAACACGCCCAATTTAATTTAATTTAATTTAAAAAAAGATAAATACTGCACACGTTTCCTATTAGAAATAGAACTCTTCCCGAAGCTAGCAGAGCAAGAAAAATGGGAAAAGAGCTAGACTTTAAATTGAACTAGGCTTCTATGAAGTGCTCTGAGACTATCGCGATTCATTTATATTTATTAAATTCTCTAGCTTTTGGACTTGTGAAAACAAACCCAAACCCGACATTATCCGCAACAACATAAGACTTGAAGTTCCTACCTTTTCTCGGCAACGAAATGGAATTTCTGCCTAAATTGACAGAAATGATGCGCACGGACGTTGAATTTGGGTTTTCTCCTTCGACGGGAAAGGCATACGAACGAGAAAGACGAGAGGGACAAAGAAAAGAGAAAGCCCTAATTCTCACGTACAACGTTAAAATCTTAAAACCCTAACCTGTTTTGGTAGTATCGGAGAGAGAGAGAGAGGATTCCGCGAGATCGCTTAAAGCCCTTTGCTTACTAGTTTGTAAAGAGAGCGCAAAGGAGGGAGAGTGAGGTTTTTAACTGCCAAATGCCAACCGACCTCACCCGGTCGTCCGAACCGGCTGGACGATCCCCACCAAGTCGTCGTTTCGTTCTTGCTTGGGTCTTAAAGCTCACTATTCTGGGCACCTTCTACAGTGCACCAGGTGCACCATGCACCATTTGTCCTTTATGATGCTCCCAGATTTTTTTAAAAATTGGTTACCGGTTATACAAGTTATCAAGTTTCCACTTTTTGAAAATGTAATTGCATAAGGGTCATGCAATTATGCCCTTCCTGTTTGGCAATTGGCATATGATTGGATAGTGATTTACAGTAGTTTGGATATGAGAGTACCATAACATTGTAAGAGGATCCTAAAACTTATAAGTTACAAGATTTGGGCAGCTGTTAACAAGTTTTTGAACTATGATTACAACATTAGGGTTCACCTAATTCATAGTATTGTAAACATCCCAGTTTACAAGTATAAGGACCCAATTTACCATCCGAATGTTCCTATTTACCCTAATATTGTACTACATGTCTTTATCTTTGTAAATTACGATGTTACAAGATTAAGGATGAGTTTTACAATGTTCTGGAATATAACTATCCATAAAAGAGTAATACAAGACCTTAGTATTGTAAACATCCGAGTTTACAAGTATAAGGACCCAATTTACCATCCGAATGTTCCCATTTACCCTAATATTGTACTACATGTCTTTATCTTTGTAAATTACTATATTACAAGATTAAGGATGCATTTTACAATCAAATGGAACATAACTGTCCAAAACCGAGTAAAACAAGACCTTAATATAGTAAAAGTTTGTGTTTACACATATAAGGACTTAATTTACTTTCCTAATGTCCCTAGTTACCTTAATATTGTACTAAACGTCCTTCTCTTTGTAAATTACGATATTACAAGATTAAGGATGGGTTTTACAATGTTCTGGAACATAACTATCCATAAAAGAGTAATACAAGACCTTAGTATTGTAAATATCCGAGTTTACAAGTATAAGGACCCAATTTACCATCCGAATGTTCCCATTTACCCTAATATTGTACTACATGTCTTTATTTTTGTAAATTTCGATATTACAAGATTAAGGATGCATTTTACAATCACATGGAACATAACTGTCTAAAACCGAGTAAAACAAGACCTTAATATAGTAAACGTTTGTGTTTACACGTATAAGGACCCAATTTACTTTCTCAATGTTCCTAGTTACCTTAATATTGTAATACATGTCCATCTCTTTGTAAATTACGAAATTACCATAATAAGGATGAGTTTTACAATCTCCTGGAACATAACTATCCTAAATAGAGTAATACGAGACCTTAATATTGTAAACATTCATGTTTACAATACTAAGGACCCAATTTACCTTCCGAATGTTCCCCTTGACCCTAATGTTGTACTACATGTCTTTATATTTGTAAAGTACGATATTACAAGATTAATGATGCATTTTACAATCATATGGAACATACCTGTCCAAAACGGAGTAAAACAAGACCTTAATATAGTAAACGTTTGTGTTTACACGCATAAAGACCCAATTTACTTTCTCAATGTCCCTAGTTACCTTCATATTGTAATACATGTCCTTCTCTTTGTAAATTACGAAATTACCATAATAAGGATGTGTTTTACAATCTCCTGGAACATAACTATCCTAAATAGAGTAATACGAGACCTTAATATTGTAAACATTCATGTTTACAATACTAAGGACCCAATTTACCTTCCGAATGTTCCTCTTGACCCTAATATTGTACTACATGTCTTTATATTTGTAAAGTACGATATTACAAGATTAATGATGCATTTTACAATCATATGGAACATACCTGTCCAAAATGGAGTAAAACAAGACCTTAATATAGTAAACGTTTGTGTTTACACGTATAAGGACCCAATTTACTTTCTCAATGTCCCTAGTTACCTTCATATTGTAATACATGTCCTTCTCTTTGTAAATTACGAAATTACCATAATAAGGATGAGTTTTACAATCTCCTGGAACATAACTATCCTAAATAGAGTAATACGAGACCTTAATATTGTAAACATTCATGTTTACGATACTAAGGACCCAATTTACCTTCCGAATGTTCCCCTTTACCTTAATATTGTACTACATGTTCTTTTTTTGAAAAAAGGAATGCATGCACGTTTGCACTTTGAAACTTACGGTTTGTCAATTGCATTCATTTGTTTTCAATTTTCAACTCACTGTTTGGCTATTGTATTATTCTTGGTCAGTTTCTAATTTATCGTTTGTCAATTGCATTATGCTCTGTCAATGTCTTAGTGACTGTTTGTCAATTAAATTATTTCCTTTTCCTCCTGGGCGAGCCAATCTATCAGTGGCCTGTCCATCTTATGGTAACTTCCTTTCAAATTAACTCATTCATTCGATTCACATACAACAATAGACGATCATATTTGACATCATTATTGTTTGTACCAAAAATTAAATTTTTGCCTAAAATGGAAGATAATTTGCCATGAACATCAAAATGGCCAAAATATGGCTAGAATCAATTTCCAGCACTCAAATCAATTTTCGTTCTTCATGAGAGTTGTTCATCTCTATGTCTACTGCACCATATCCAAATTTCGGTATATTTGGACAAATTTGGAATCCTAAGAGCTGAAAACACCAGAAGCATACCAACAACAGCGAAAGCTGAAAACAGTGCAATTCTGGCCTAATTATGGCCCAATTCTGGCCAGCTTCCAGTCCTCAAATGAACCTTCGTCCTTCATGAAAGTTGTTCAGTTGGATGTCTACTATGACATATCCGAATTTGGCGTCATTCGGATAAATGTGGGATCCTCGCGACATCAAACATCAGAAGCATACCAGCAACAGCGATGCACGAAAACAGTGGCAATTCTGGCCTAATTCTGGCCCAATTCTGGCCAGGTTCCAGTCATCAAATGAACATTCGTCCTTTATGAAAGTTGTTCAGTTGGATGTCTACTACGACATATCCGAATTTGGCATCATTCGGATAAATGTGGGATCCTCGCGACATCAAACATCAGAAGCATACCAGCAACAGCGAAAGCTGAAAACAGTGGCAATTCTGGCCTAATTATGGTCCAATTCTGGCCAGCTTCCAGTCCTCAAATGAACCTTCACCCTTCATGAAAGTTGTTCAGTTGGATGTCTACTACGACATATCCGAATTTGGCGTCATTTACACAATTATTGAATCTTCACAGTATTAATCATGATTTGTGTTCGTGACAGCAGTCTGTGACGACCAGTCAGTTGCTAAATCAGATTTTCTACTGCTCAACTAGAATTAAGTTCTTCATGAATGTTGTTCCTACTTACGTAGAGATCAAAATATCCTACATTTGCAGCATTGGATCAATCTAGCATCCCCAGTTTATTATGCATCAAGGCATGTTCAGAGAAGAAACTCAGTGGCTGCAAATAACGGGTGAAACAATTATATACTACGTTTATAGCATCAAACAAGTTACATAAGCTTTGGGGTTAGAAAACTATGTCGAACGGGAATTGAAATCCTATGGAAAACCAAGCCAAAAGGGATGAAAAAAGGCATGGATGCACGTTTGCAATTTCAAACTTACGAATTGTCAATTGGAGTATTCTTGTTCAATTTTCTGCTCACTGTTTGTCTATTGCATTATTCTTTTTCAATTGCCCACTGACTGTTTGTCGATTGCATTATTTCCTTTTACTCTTAGGTGAGCCAATCTATCAATCCCCTTTCCATCTTATGGTAACTTCCTTTCAAATTAACTCATTCAATCCATTCACAGAGACCAATGGACGATCATATTTGACATCGTTATATAATTAATTTATAGCATCAAACAAGTTACATAAGTTCACATCTACCACAAAATATATAATCTCACTTATGAACGTATACCACAATGACAAAATACTCATAATACAATTTATGTTTTCTTCCTTAGCCTTAGCCGCTTACTAATAGGGCGTGGTTCTGGTTTCGGCAAAGTTGTCTTGTATTTTTGTGGTGATGCTTTGCCTTTCCCTTTAATTGCAGCTGCTTTTTCTTTGGAATGCACCGCCCCTCCTTTACATTTTGTTTTCACCACAACTCCTTTTCCTTTTGTGTTAGGGGGTGGTAACTTGGTTGTGGTCTCCTCCACCACATTTTGATATGCTACAAATATCATGTCATTTGCATTACAATTAATAAATTCTATCTAGTGTTTTTCGAATGAGTCACAAACTTTTCAACATCAACAATATGCCCAACATACCAAAACACACACACAGAGAGAGAGAGAGAGAGAGAGAGAGAGAGAGAGAGAGAGAGAGAGAGAGAGAGAGAGAGAGAGAGAGAAATGCAACCAGATTATCATAAATTTATATATTGCAGACCCGAAAAAGGGCCACACCATAGAAAACCAATCATCTCAAAAGAAAGTAATTGTAATGAATGTATTGCCTATTTCATAACAAAAATGCAAGGCAACAAATATAATGTCGCATAATCTAATTGCAATAACAGATTAGTCAGTTGGTAATTGCATTATAAAAATGCTAAAATGTAAATGTATGAATTAAAGAGTGAATTAATGCACATGGAACTAAGACTAAGCAGAATTCAGATAATAGATGATGCCTTAAATAATCTATAATGTTTAATAACATATATAATGATGAAAATTTAAAACTCACATACATGAAGGGTAGACAATCCTAGGATAGTAAGCATGAGAGAGGAGGTAATAAGCAGGGCTTCCTATGTATATGTACACATGATGAATGAAAATCAAGCAATTCATAGAAAATTACAGCACTCTTTCTGAAATACAACACCAAGTGAACATCCAATTGTCAGTTAGTAAGAGAAGGCACAAGGTCAGCAAAAAATTAGAGAGACTAAAAGGAAACTAAAGAAACTAACAGAGGCTTTTATTGTTTGGTTGTTATGTAGCTTTCATTAAAACCCCAAAAAAGAGGCAACCTTCACACGCATTTAGTAGAATACTGACAAGAAGAAAAAAAAAATCAATCATAACAAGCTTCCAAAGATTATATTCATAAATCAATGGGGCTACAGGAGGATGAGAAATCCGCACAACCCATCCCACACGACCAAGACTACAAACAAAAGCAAAAAAACCACATAAAAAAGAAGAATCCGGGCTAAACAAAGGCAAACAAAGCAACACTCCAGAGCCCAGAAAAAAATAAATAAATAAATAAAGAGACTTAAGACTGCCATCATAGCACATTCAGGAATCTGAATACGAAAACAAGATGCAACTTGTAGACACAAGAACCAACTCAGAAAAAAAAAATCAATTGGAAAAGAAAAAAAAACACCAAAAATTGATGAATGCAGCAGTAAACTCAAAATTAAACTAACATTACCAAATCTACATCTAGTTCAACACTAATATGAAATCCTCACATTGTCTCCAAATTAATGGTCAAAATACAAATTAAAAAGTTGAAAACCTGCACAGACCATAGCCCAATATTAAAACCTAAAACTTACAATATAAATTAGAAAACTCAAACCTTGAATAATTAAAATTATCTTTTGGCATAGGGAGTGATGCCCATAAGGATGCCCATTACTAAACTTTCTGGCTAAGATGGTTTCAGTTTAACAAAATTGAAACCCTAAACTTTCTATTTCAAAGGATGCCCATCACTCACAAATTTGTGCCCACTTAGTTTGGTGCTCGTATCTAAGAGAGAGAGAGAGAGCAAGCCAAAGCTATAGAGAAAGAGAATCAAGTGAGGGAGGGAGAGTGAAGGCTGAAACGATTGAGAGAGAGAGAGAGAGAGAGAGGGAGACTAGGGGTGGGCACGGTATGAGATGACATGGGATGGAGGTCATCCCGGTGTCAATCCCGAATAGAGGAATCGGTACGGGATGACACGGGATGGGAGTTTTTGAAAACACGTTCAAATCATACCGGACCCAAACGGGATCGGTATGATTCGGTATCAATGTTGATACCGTAAATAATCTGCAAATTTTCAAGTTCAATCAAATCTGAAAATCAAATGGCTGTTACAAGAGTTCAATCAAATCTGCAAATTTTCAAGTTCAATCAAATCTCATATAGGCTTTTACAAGAGTTCAATCAAATCTGCAAATTTTCAAGTTCAATTAAATCTGAAAATCAAATCTAATAACAAACAAAACAATCAATCAAGAGTTCAAGTTCAAGGCATGTCCCTTTCCCTTTGGATCTACACCAAATGTGTTTGTACTGGTGGCAGCAGCTTCAGTACTTGCATATTCTGCAAAAAATAAATCCACACATGTTCAACACTCTCAAATTAAACCGTCTATTTAATATTTTTGTATTGGTTGGAAAGAATTTAACAAACTAAGTGCTTATGGCCTAAAATTTTTAATGATAGTAAATTAATGCACAATTTATCTGCTTATGAGAAAACAAACCATGTGGGCAAACTGGTGTAGGGAAGGACAGTTGTGAAAATAAGGAATATGGTGAGAAGTGAAATGCATATTTGCTTAGATTCATCCTTGAATACAATTCAGCAAGTAAATTCGGTCTCTTAGATACCATTTTTTTTATAACATTTCTCACAAAAACTAGATTGGGTAAGCGAATTCAACATAATTAAATGAACTCATCCACAACAAAAGAAATGATTATTACATGGCTCATGGGCAGCATCCAAATAACTACGCAGCTTAATATCAACGAACTGAAATGGGTTTAACTGGGAATGAAAAATTAATAGTACCTAATGCTTGGTCAGACGCCTTCTGATGGCCCTGGTCTTCTTTGGGCGCAAATCCAGAGGAAGAAACTTCTTGTTCTTGTAGACTTCCCTTAGAGCCGCTTTTTGCTTCTGGGAAATCACTGTCAACACCTGTGCTATTGAAAGCCTCACCACCTTGCTGAAACCACAAACACAAAATTGTAAAAAGAATTCATAAATCAACAATTCAACATATAAAAATTATAGAGAGAGAGAGAGAGGGTACATTTTGGAGAGCTTGTTGGGAGCTCCACCGGTGACCTTGGCGACTCGGAGGAGGGCAAGCTCTGCCTTCAGATCCTTCAGTTGACCCAAAAGCTCTGCCTTTGTCTTGTTTCTGAGCTCGTGGACCTTGATCCTCGCTTTTTTACATAAAAAAAAAAGTTCACAACAATGAAAAATTAGAACGACCCAGATTCAGTTGAAGAAGATAGATATATTATGAAATATGAATACCTGAGAAGGACCATGAGATATAGAGATTACAGAGACAATTAGGGAGAAGAAAGAGAGAGATACCTGAGAGGAGATGAGCTGTGTTCGTCGCGCTGTCTCGTCGTCACAGAAGGAGGAGAGGAGCTGCTGTGGAAGGAACTCGAAGGGAAAGAAATGAAAAAGCCAACCCTAAACTTGAAATGTCTCTTACTGAGAGAGCAAGTATTTTTTATTGGTTTTACCTACAGCAACCAATTTAACCGGTAACCAACAATCAACGCTTTGGATTACCCCACATGCCCCAGCTACTCATCCAATGGTCTATAATAAATGGCGCATCAGTGCGCCTTGCGCATTGTAGAATTTTCCCACTATTCTGTGGGGCGCACCGCACTTATGAGATGCCCAAGTAGGCCCAAAAGAGGTTCCACGAACTATTGCAACCATTTGCCAAAAATTATAGCTTGTATTAAAAGAAAAAATTAGGATAAAAAACATTTTTGGTCACTGAGATTAAGCTTGAATTTAAATTTGTCATCAAACATTCAATTTTCCCAATTTCTTCATCACATTCCACGTTAGCAAATCAGGCCAAGTGTGTTACTTCCGTTAATTAACTTAAACCCAAGTGCCCAGTGCATGCAGAGGCATTATTGAAACAAAATTTTTAATAAAAAATAAATTAAGAGATGAGAGTTTGACATTGGAAAATGGGAACGGACACAAAACCTCATGTAAAAAGGAAGTTTTTAATACATACGATATTGGGCTGCTCACCCAACCTAAGTACCAAAGGCTTTCGAGGCTTACACACCTTACCTTAATACAAACGATATTGGAAAATGAGAGTTCGACATTGGAAAGAGGAATTCGAACACAAATAACTGCTCTTAAGAGCAGCTTCTTTGCTTCATAACATTTTTTTTATTCTTGTTATGAACAGACTTTGTGTCGAGGAGTGATACACATACGCACGAAGCATGTTCTTTAATCTCATTTGCACGCATTGAGAGGCTTAAGACCAGAAGAGAAATCAATTAATAATTCAAGTAACTGGTGTACGCGAGCTGAAAGAAGCTTTCGAAAAACTATACAAGCTTGGACATCCAACAACTCTTGTCCGACATCAGCATCTGTTACAATTTCCTTTTCAAAATTTCTCTAATTCTATACAGGTCAGCTATCTATCATTGCTACTGTTCACAGCTTTGTTCACAGCTTCGCTGAGTTGACATCCCTTGTCATTATTTCCTTCCACGCAATCTTCGCTCGTAGCTCACGAGAACTGCGAGAGTGATTTGATTTCCCAAATGTGAATAACAAGGAGCTTGTTCGTCAAAATTCTTCTCATAAGTACATAGCTTATGTTGCATTTGAAATCCATGAAGGTTGCAGACTGAAAGATTTGCCGTGTTATTTGAATTAGGATTTCCGTGCAGCCAATGCAGATCTCCTCAAGTGTTGTGCTCCGTATGCTGCTGTAGAAGCCACTGTTGTTGATGCCACTAACCAACTGCAGCAATTTGAAATGAACAAAGGCTGTCTGGGCATATATAATATCAAAGAAGATGATTACAGAGCTAAGGTTCTGCGCCAAATCACCTCAAGTATGTAATGTATATTTGAGTATCTTGGGTTCCAAACTCTGGTTGAAGCAGAGCTGCCGCAACTAAAATCAACTGGAAGACCGTGTTAAGCTGCCAAGATCGACAGTATTGGTTACAAAATTGCGGATGTCTATATCTTAATCATACAGCAATCACAACACGTGCAGTGATTTTTATCCCAATAGAGCCTTGAGCACTGTACGAAAAGTAAAAGAATAATGCTTACCTTACTAATAAAGAGCGGTTCAACCTTCTCGGGACGGGTTTCACCAATGTTGAAAAAGTCGGACCAACTTTTCCACTGACAAAATTCAACAATGTCAAATCCAGATTTTGGCTACACGAGCAAGCAAGTTATTTTGGCCAAAACACTTACAAGACAAAGAGAGAAAGGTCTCACCTTCCACTCCAAGTTACTAGCTCTTTGATATACTGCACCACCAACAAGGCCAACATCCCGAAACACAATGAGTCCAACAAGTCCAGCTTCAGAACACAAAATCAAATGAAAAATTAGTTTCCCAACCACACAATCTTTTAAATCATCTAATTAAAGCAAACCAATTAAGACGTCAGAAACCAAACGAGATAAAAACCAGAAGGTAAACAACAAGAGGAAAATAAGCAAACATGAGCAAAGTATCTACTTAATTTAGTAGGTTCAGAATGCAACTGTGAAACACAAATCTCATTATGAAGCTCCCCAAAATTACTTTGGAATACAAATTCTACAGGTACAATGATAACAAACAACAAGTGCGGGTGAATATAGCCCCTAACCAGACTCTAGAGTATCCCTTCTTTGGGAATTTCTTTCATCCTGCTTCTTTACAGTTTTGGACAGTCTAAAATTTCAGCACAGTGTGTGCATGAATATGCAGGTGTGGCATCTATGTTCGTATCCAAGGCTAAAAGGGGATGCGGTTATGTGTGTGTCTGAGGGAGGAGAGGTATAAAAATAGATGTATGTAACCATTCGCAACAGCCTAATTATCAATGTGATAAAAAAAAAAAAAATGCATATGCAGACAGGCATCACCTTCCAAGTCTCCTAGAAGAAAAAAAGGGACTACTTGGTACTTACGGTGAAGAAGACCCTTATGCACCATGGCCAAAGCAACGCATCCAATAAGAACCTGTATCATAATTAAATGGAAAACTATAATTAAACGCCAAATAAATAATTCAAGTAGGAATCAAAGTGTTACCTCTATCCTTCTGAGAAAAATGAAAAACAAAAAAAGCTTATACCTTGTCAGCAAGGGGATCCAGGTAGGAACCAACAACAGAATTGATCTTCATCCTCCTAGCCATGTATCCATCCAACTACACATGCAAGGAAAAATGAAAATCTCATTGCAGAAGAATAACATTCATCATTAAAGCTTAAATTGATGTCTATGTGAAAGAAAGGCTTAGTAATAACTACCCAATCAGTTGCCCCAGAGATAGCCAACCCCACCATTGCAGAAGAATACCATTCATTTGCAATCATCCTGTATATCAGTTACAAATTCAATTCCCAAACTTGAACAAGAAAAACAAAAAAGATTAAGAACATATATAGAAATCGAAATTAAGCCAAAAAATAATTTTCTTCTCACAAAATAAATTTAGAGCAATTGCACTATTTTAATAACAAAATGTCTACCATCCAAGCAAAGGACCCGAAGCCATCCGACTTATGGAGATCAAATTGGGCAAATTGACGAAATCATCACTGGCCTCTTTCAACCCGACACCACTATCCAACACGGTCGGAGCAGGCGAGAGTGACCCGACCTCAAATGGGAGCGGGAAGCTCGGTCTCCTCCGTAGGAGATTCAAGCTTAAGGAAGCTTCGATCTTTCTGAGAACGACACCGTTCTCACGAAGGTAGAGCGGAGTGGCGGACTGCGAGAGCTTCCATGGAGGGCAAGAGAGGAAGAGCGGTCCATGAAAAGGAATGATCCAATTGGAGAGTGGAGAGAGAAAGGTCCTAGAAATCTGAGACGGCAAGCGAAAGAGAGGGTGAGAGAGAGGGTAAGAGAGAGCAGGATACTGAAGAGGCGCCGAGATGGATGAGGCTGTGGCCGTGAGGAAGGTTCTCGATCTTTTAGGGTTTTCAATTAGGGCTTTCAGGGACCTGAAGACCGCCATTACTGAAACATTTTTTGAAGAAAAGGATAGCCAAGACTTAGCAGTAAATTTGGGTTTTGCAGGGGCTTAGCTTAGCGGTCTGTATGACACGTCACACGTGCATGGCTCTCTCTTGTCTTTACACTTGGAATTTCCACAATTCTTTTATTTATTATTTCAGTTTTTCATGGGCTAGGAATCTAGGATACTTGTAATAATGGACCCATAGAACTCAAGTTACGTAAGAGTTTGGGTTGTAATATGAGCTACAAACCCATTGCGATCAATTATAATTTTCACATCCGAAACTGAATTGAAATTTTTTGGTGGTAAGCAAAATTAGAAAACAAAATTTAACATAACAAAAGTTAAAAATTATGAGACTGTGATGACGTGGTATGATAATCTTATTCGAATTTCTTAAAAGAATAGAAGTTAACTCGGTTTAAGCTTAATAAAAGCGTGTCATAGAGAGCGCGTTCTGTTGTAGCCGACAGCTCAACTCAATGGTTTAATTTTGTGAAAAAAAAACCAGAGGTAGAACTAATATTAACGCTGCTATATAGAACTTGTTGTAACATGCCAACGCACACGTATTAACAACTTGTTACTGGTCTTTTAACAATGTTGGTTTCAAGTCCAAGATTTTCTTGATTTGTTTGTTGCCATTTCCAGGGACTCATTGAGAGAGTTTGCAGAAAAAGTAATGTTTCTGCAGCCGGAGGCAGAGGCGCCAGGGAGGAGAGAAAGGATGGGCTGCTTCTCTTGTTGCAAGCTGGTGGATGAGCCTGAAGAATCTGTAAGGAAGACCAGAACATGGAGGACATATTCTAATTCTAGTGGCGGGAGGAGATTGACCGCCCTTATTGCAACTTTCTCTATTAAGTCAGGTAGGATGGTGGCAAGAAAAGCTATTCATTCATTTTGACATTTTGACATTTTGTTTCAGTCTTGATTAATGAAATGCAGAGGGTTTGGTGGGATTTGATCTGTTCAAGTCTGTGTTTACAAATATGTTTTTGTTTAAAGTTTGGTTTGCTAATTATGAATTAAGGTTGGATCATATATTTGCTTTGAAACACATAAATACAAGTTGCAAAGAAATTTATATATAGGAAAAATGATCTGATATAGAGACCAGGCTTCCTCGGTGAACTTTTTGCGGACATCTCTTATATGGCAGGCATGTGATGAATATGCAGGTAGCAGCCAATGTAGGAATTTGCACAAAGAGATACTCAAAACTGGACATGCAAAAAAATCTGCTCAGCTCTTTACATATCAGGAATTAGCTGCTGCAACTGATAACTTCAATCCTGATTCTCTGGTGGGAGAAGGTGGATTTGGGAAGGTGTACAAAGGACACATAGACAGCATAAAAAAAGTATCTCTCTCTCTCTCTCTCTCTTTCTCTCTCTCTCTCTCTCTCTCTCATGTGCCGATAATCGTAAGAAGGTCCTGCGATTTATGTTTTTGATTTGTTCCTTTCAGGTTGTGGCCGTGAAGCAACTGGATAGGAAAGGATTGCAAGGGGGTAGAGAGTTCTGTTCTGAAGTTATCATGTTGAGTTTGGTTCAACACCCAAACCTCGTCAATCTGATTGGCTACTGTGCAGAAGGAGGCCAGAAAATTTTAGTGTATGAATTCATGGCCAATGGTTCTTTGGAGAATCACTTTCTAGGTATGCACAAAAACTAATTTGGACCCAAAAGTTTCATATGGTGTGATGGGCTACTTTTGTGCAACCAAACTGAATGTACATTTTCTTTTTGTTCAGATCTATGTCCAAATAGAGAGCCTCTTGATTGGTATACCAGGATGAAAATAGCTGAAGGAGCAGCTAGAGGACTTGAGTACCTGCATGAGACTGCCAATCCACCGGTGATTTATCGCGACTTCAAAGCATCTAATATACTGTTAGATGACAAATTCAGTCCTAAGCTCTCTGATTTTGGACTTGCTAAGTTAGGTCCAACCGGAGACAAGGACCATGTGTCTACAAGGGTGATGGGAACTTATGGCTATTGTGCACCAGAGTATGCTTCAACAGGACAGCTGACAACCATGTCTGATGTATATAGCTTCGGCGTTGTATTTCTGGAGTTAATCACGGGAAGGAGAGCTATTGATGATAGAAGGCCAGTTAGAGAACAGAACCTAGTCAGTTGGGTATGTTAACACTCATGAATTAGAAAAGCCAATGTTAAAAGGACAGAAGAATCATATATATAAGACTACATGTTCTTTGCAACATTAATTAATACTGATCCTCTTTTTTCATCATGCAGGCAAAGCCAATGTTAAATGACAGAATAAAATATGCGTCAATGGCTGACCCGTTGCTTGGAGGGAAATTTCCGGTAAAGGGTCTGAATCAAGCTGTTGCAATTGCAGCAATGTGTCTCAATGAGGAAGCTGACTGCCGACCTTCGATGGGTGATGTTGTAACCTCCCTTGAGCATCTATCCTTGCCAATATATGATGAACTGGATGCCAAGGGTGCATCAGGAAACAATGGTGGGCATGTTGAATCAGTAAAAAGAAAAAGTTTTAAAGGAGACCGAGAGCTATAGCAATTTGCCTCAAGGTGCAAGCTGAAGAAGGTGCATTTCAGATTCAAGCTGAATCTTATTTCCATTACTAACTATGGGGATCTTTTATTTGTATTTTCCTGTACCTATTATAATTAGCTTGTTCAATTGATAAAGCTGAATCTGTAGTTTGTGTATATAATCCATTCCCTGTACCAAAATTGTTGACAAAAGAAAAGAAAAAAAATCAAATTCTAAGAGATCATGTTTCAGTTTTGCACTACTGGACTGAAATCAAAAGCCTTTTGTCCACTTTAAATTCTATTACTTAGTAAGTTCGCTGCTCTTCTAGAATCCAGATCAATTCACAAACCACATAATCCAACTCCTACTTTATCAGACTAAGACCAACTCCTATAACAGAGTACTTAGGAAACAAGATGCAGTTTCTGGTTGCCTTGCCCACTATATCCAGTTGCTCTCTCTGGCAGCATGTCCATCCCAATTCCCATGAAAAAGGAAAAAAAACAAAAAAAAAAAGGAAAAGAAAAGTATTAACAGAGAGACTATGGCAAGAGAGAGTCTTTGAGTTTCATTGAATGTATGTTGTGAACTGGCAAAATGGTATATAAAGCTCAAAAAACATTGTCAGCACCTCTTTGAGAAGATGGTCTAACTTAAATGCTCAAGTTGTTCATGTCATCCTTGAGGATCCTGTAATTAAACCCAGGAATGCCATTTAGCCGATTGGTTTCTGCAACTTTTGTAGCAGAGCATATGCTTGATAAGAACCTTCTGCTGCTTCTCCTCTTCTTCCTTTTCCAGGTCATTATCAAGAACCAGAAGCTAGGCTTGCTAGAATGAGTGCAACTGCTGGAAGTCATGTCAACTATTTGTCCCTGAGGCTTCCTCGAGCTTGAGCTTCCACGCAGCCGGTCGAGCTCAAGCTTGCTGAAATACTCGATCTCCTTCCTGACAAGCGAACCTACAGTGCCTCGCGTGCCTATTGCAATTGGAGCTGGTGCAGCCATTGTATTTGTTTCAGGGAGCTTGATTTCTGTTGTGCTGCTGGCTTTATACTGCATATTTTTTTAAAGGTGTAAAGTGATGTAAGAAGCTTCAGGGTGAAGAAAGTGGTGTCCCTGGGGTCTTTTTCATGAGACTTAAGGGAAAGTTTGCTTCAAATTTGGATCATCTTTTCTTTGATATTTATAAAACTCTTTTAATGCAGTGCTTTTGGTAAAGTGGACAGCATGAGATTTTCCATAATTGGTGTTTCGGTTAGGCCCTGGGTCATCATATTATCCCGGTGGTTGCAATAAAAGCATGCATAATCTCCGGCTTAATTTTTTACCCTTTCGATTCACTTGAAACTGTAGGGTTCAGTTCACTATCATGGTAGTAGGGTCAAAACAAGTATCTGAAAAGTTAAAAGAATGCTTTTGTGTGTCATTTCTTAAAAGATTCTACAGAGAGAGTAAAAGGAAGAGAGATGAAGTTTTGACTCTCTTGTTTGTTGCTTGAGTGGTATTTAAGTCTCAGGTGGGTATATATCTTTATTTGCTTTCATTTGCTTTTTTCTATTGTTAATTATTCTGCTGCTGGCTGCTGGCTGCTGGCTGCTGGCTGCTGGCTGCATGAGAGAAGTTGAATGATGCATGCAACTGGTAAATGCAGATAACTTTTTTTATATAAAATATGCGTGGGTTCAAGCAATTGATTAAACTCACAAAGGGTAGGGCAGCGAAGTGACAAAAATCATTTGTTGCAGTTGGTAAGTTGGTAATGGAATAGGATAGGAGGGCCATGTGAAATTCTTAAAAATTGAATGGTGGTTGGTCCAATTGTGTTCTTATTCTGAAGCCAAAGTTGATCCATTGAATTGAAATTTGAAGTGGATTATTAAAGGTTGAACGAACGCCATACCCATCAATAGAACAGAATGAGAGCTTTCATATTAAATGGTGCTCAAATGACACTTGACTTGGCCAACATTATCAAATTTGTTTGTTTCTTTTAGCTTTCATTGGGTTTTTGTTTTTCTTTTCCAGGCACCCTCCTCCCTCCTCAACTAACAACACCAAGGTTGAGTTGATAAAACAATAAATGGACGTTTCAACAAAACGAAACTTTTATGCTAATGTCTTTAACATCTACCAACTCTTCAAGTTAATAACATGTCGATTGCAGCCGCGTAGTTTCTACTTAGGAAGCAGCAAGTAAATATGGTCAACTAACTACATCGGCACGGCACGGCACATACTAAGGAAACATAAAAGTTGTTAGAGTAGAAATGAAAGTTTGGCAAAAACAATTATCAGAAAGGGAAATGAGAACATTTGAGACCATATATATGTATATATTAATATATTATAGATGCAGAACACCACACACGTTAAACAAACAACATTTCATTTTTCTTCTCTGTTTGTAAGCCTCAAAATTGGAAGTTCCCTCTTATTTCTTAACATTCACTAGCTCCTCTATGTTCTTATTCTCTCTTTTCTATTTTTCCTATGCCTTTTGTTTTCATTTTTCATTTTCCTGTATGAGATATAGTTAGCAATCTAGTTTATACCCGGAAGATGGCAGGAATACCTCAACTTCCGATGTGAGGCAAGTGCATGTCGTAGAGAAACATCCACACTCGCACCCTCTCGGAACAGTGAATCATACAATTGACAAACAAATTGTGACACTTCTTCCTCATCATCATCCCAAAAACCTGTAGAGGGGTCCCCGTTTTCACTATCTTCCCAATCACTCACCGGACTACTAGGCTCAGCCTCCTCATCTTCAACGTCATCTTCAGCCTCTTCCTCACCAATCTCAAACTTCCCATTTTCAAAAGCACTGAACTCTGCAGATCCATGGAGTGTTGTCAGCTGTGATTCTGGGGGCTGACCTGAAGAGCATATAACAGCTTTGGCACCACAGTCTAAAAAAGACTTAACCAAGGTTGGCGTAGGCCCATATGTCCCTGTGCAAATAATGATCCTGTCTCTCCAAGCTCCAACCTGTTGTTATTTAAAGGCATAAAACATCAATTCTATTAGTCAGGTCATGCGATGCATATTTTACATAACAAAAGAGAAAATGCTTCAAATAAATAGAGATGGAAGTGTACCATCCAACGAACATCATCAGGTGATAAATGGATAGAAGGTACAGTTCTACGAAACAAATATGCTCCAATTTCTTGGCCATCTTCCATAACCTTAAAGAATGCCATCATACAACAGAACCAGAGTTAAAAGTTATAAATAACTTCCAATAAGTAGCAAAAACTATGGTTTTAATGCTAAAGGGAGCATACTTGGGTTTGGCGTCCCATATAACGGTGAACAATGCCTCCAATTTGGAAGTATGGTCTGCAAGCAACCAAATCAGAAACAGTTGAAATATTGGAGAGAGATGATGCAGCCTTCCTGCGGCGGTTTCGCATCACCGATATCAAACTCGATTTAACACTCTGCAGAAACTTATCTGCAAGCTCTCCAGGTTCAGCAACCACAAATACATCATTCTGCCAACTACAGAAATAAACAGCCGTTAAATGCTAACTACAACTGAAATAACATCAACTTGTAATTATAACAAATCAACCAGCAGCATGTTGACCTTAATATCGAGCCAAGTGAGTCATTCTGAAGGGCCAAATGTACAATGCCCACTTGGGGCGAATTCTGCAACTTCTCATGCAATGACTGGACGGGTAAAGAAAGCTGTCTAGGTCCTGCAGGAGACTCGGGTGGTGACGCGGCTCCCTTTCCAGATTGACCATCTAAGCTTAAAGGTGGGACCATATCAATTCGGCCAGCCCTCTGTGGGCCAAAATCAGGACTGTAGAAAAGTGGGCTTGATGGGATGCTTGCAGGAAACAAAGGTGAAGCAAATGGTGTTGGGAATGTTGTTGCCGGCACCGTTTTCACAAATCCTGATATCCCTTGCATTAGGGATAATCGTATTCCATTACGGGCACAAAATGACTCAAGTACATGAGCATGGTTAGAAGCTCGACCAGAATTGGGGCTATGTGAAGCTTCAACAAGTAGTACATTACGCCTCCAACCTAGAGAAGGGCCTTTTTCATCTACTAGATCAAAGGACAAATTGAACTTAGGTTCTTGTAAAATGTGTACAAAACCTAAAATGCATAGAGATAGATTGAAGAAAAATGTCAGAATCAATACCCTCATTTGATGCCTTTGACTTGGGGAAATGTTGAGATCTCAAATTCTCAGACCACTTCTCATCATGTTGGAATGGCATAAGTAGTCTCTCACAGGCATCCTTAAATGCATGAGAGTTTTTCTGAATATATTCCTCAACGGCAGCTTCCAATTTCAGCCAGATCGCTGGATCAGTCTCATCCAATTCCATATCACACCGTTCATCAACTGCAGGGGAAAACATAGAAGTGCTGATTCAGAATTAGTTCTTTCACTAAAAATCCACCTTAGAGAAAAAGTTAACAGATGGAAACAAAAGTAGTTAAGGTTGCTTTTCTGCGCGAGGGTCAAGATTTCTGACATTTCATCCTCATCTGGACATATTACTTCAGAATCAACACATACCTGGATTAAACCGAAAATATTGCATTCCAGGGAGCATGGGTAGCAATGTACTTAAAGCCTCCTCCACCCTTTCCACAGAGCATGCACTTTCTATCAATACTTGCCCAGTATCCAGATAACGCCAACCACCTTTTCGCACCTACACTAGCAGATTTTGTATGAATCTATAAAGCAGAGTAATCACACTTAAATGCCGTCCAATCTATTCTGGAACGTTTTGCAACTACAATGTTATTAACTTGTTTTTCAGTTAGCACATCAAAATTAGTAGCTCTGCATTTCCTGGGATTCCTAGACAATAAGACCAGAATTTCACAACTGACTCTTCAACAACAAAGGTTACGGTTTACCTTTGTTGGAACAGAACCACAGCCAATGGAAACCAGGCAGTCAATTCTTGTGTCAGGCCATAAAAGTTGTGCTTCTCTAATGGAAAAAATTGTAGGATTGTTTGCCACTATTGCACCATCTTGCCACCGGTTTACATCTATAGAAATGGTAGGATATAAACATTAAAGGATATTAAAACCAAGAAAGAGTTGATATCCACATGCTCACCTTAATCACTAAGGTCCTAATGAAAAGAATATTTCCACAAGTGCATGAGAGATTACCATCGGAGAAATCATCAAGATAATATGGAGCTGCAGACGATGCTCTTATAGCTTGCCATATTTGATGTTTACAACTTCCAATAAAAGCACTGCGCCTATAGCCAAGTTCAGCACCCACAGTAGGTGATCCTTGCACAGTGATTCCTAAACTCTCTGAAACTGCAAGAGGCACTTCTAGTGTTCCCGCCGGGTACTACAAATTGAGTACAACATACCAGGTAAAAATTTCAACAGTGAAGTGATGATGTTTGCACAAAGGAACTACTAGTCTCAAACCTGATAGTTCCGGAATAAGAAAGGCTGAGCTGGCATCACGCTCACCAAAGTTGACACAACAAAAACTTTGGGAATATTTTTTACTGCGGACTCTATTAATAGATCTCCATCCTCATCTGCACACATTTCCTTCAACAACCTCTCAAAGTGATCTGCACTATGCTGCAAGACAATATGTTATAGATATCCTTTCAGAACTCAGAGGACATGGTCAACAGCAACATATAAAGAAAATATTACTTTAATGTGTAGGCTTGTATCAACTATATGCTTTGCTTCACTAAGATTCCACTCTTTTTGCAATATATGAGGTGAACAACAGGATGAGACAGACAATAATCATTGTAGTAAAATGAAAAAAGAAGAGTCATAAAATTAGAAATTTTCTCAATCAGATACATGCAAGGAAAGAGAAGAGAGGGGGGGGGGGGGGGAGGGAAGAAACCTATACAAACTTGCATACAACAAAAAATGCAATATAAGGAAAAATAAAGGCTTGGCATATAATGGAGTCTAATAAATAAAAACAAAGATAAAACATTAGAAACATACTTTAGATCCATGTACAACAACTCTAAAACTCTGCGAAGAACTTTTATAGAGCTGATCTAACTTCTCTCTCCAAGTTGCAGCTTCATTGTCCTTTGGCGCAGGTTCAGCAAAGACAAGTTTTCCTGTGAATCATGATATAAGAACTGATAAATAATTCATCAACGAGCAAAGCTTTATGCAGGCTCATTCCTAATACAGCATACTCACCAAGATTTTTGTATATTTCTTCACACTGATCTAATGACATAAGCTTAATACCAAGGGCAACAGCAAGCATGCCACCCGTTGATGTGCCGCATATGAGGTCAAATAACTCATGGATCTGCTTTCCAGTCCCCTTCTCAATTGCCTTAAGAATTTGCACAGTTGCCAGACCTTTCATGCCACCACCATCCATTGAGAGTATGCGCAGTCCTTGCTTTGGCACCTGTCTCCCCCTTATGGCACGTCGTAGATTTCCATTCTCCCCTACAAAAGGCATGACATGAACCAAGCCTATCAAGCTAAGAATCTCAAACCAAATAAACAAATAAAATTTAAGAGACAAACCAAGAATTGCCAAAGCACGAGCTGCAGCTTTATGCACACGTGGATCAGGTGCAGCCATCAACCGCATGAGAAGTTCACACAAGCTTTCAGAAGTAACCAAAAGACGGCGATTCTCCAAACAGAAGGCCAAGTTTCCTACTGCTAACAGAGCTAACCTTTGTACCTAATGAAACATAAACCCAAATTAATTGACAATACTATACAACAAAAGTATGAAAACAATTGTGTTTTTGAAAAAGTAGGGAACTTGCCTCTGGGGTTTTGTGGGCACATAACACTTTTAAGGACTTCAATACATCCTTGGTCAGCATCTTCTGAGCTACGGCATCAGATGCAAAAGCCAGCTTCACCACAACTTGTAATACAGAAATGACTTCCCCTTCGGGAACAGATTTCAATACCGTTTCAATGGGTTGCATGATGTCAGATTTCATCAACTGCATGGCAACTGAAACATCTGCAGCAAGAGATGAAAGAGCAGAACATGCCTGTTCAACCTGCCAGAAGTTGGAATTCTTAAACCATATGTAGCAGAAGAGTAAATAAGCAAGTAAAATATTTGTCAGGACAGCTAATCGACGTACCACATGATGGTTATCACTGCTTATCATACTTATAAGCTGCCGCACTGCATTCTCATCCTTACCAACCACTACACGGTTTCCGTCGTCTTGCATTATCTTTGCTAGTGCAGATGCTAGTAAAGGGTGATGACAAGAAGAAAAACGGAATATGAGAGAGAAAAAGGCACTTAGCTTATGCCTAGATGCACCAAAATAAGAACTGTTTTCCATCTGCAAGTACCACCAATTTTTTTTCAACAACGTATAATCTGAAATTAGAAGTTCTAAAGCTGAAAACTTCTATACATATTGCATTAATCACTACCTCTATCTGCACATTCACTGATCTCAAATTGTCATCAGCCACAATCCTGATATTTGCAAGAGACAAATGATGAAGTTTGTGGAGCGGCAAGATTTCAGGAAGAAATTCCAGAGGATTCCCAAATAGCCTAAGAACCCGTAGCTCAGCCATAGCCCTGTCATAAAACTGGAGGGAACCATTAGACCCAGAAAAGATCATAGACTTCACAAGCATGGCTGTAATTATGAGTGGAAGAAATGTATAGATTAATTGAATAAGTTGAAGTGCTGACGAAATGACCTGAAATCAAGCAGAGGCCGAATAAGCTTGTTGTGTTCCAATGACAGTTCCACCAATCCAACACACTGTCTCAGTTCTACTGCTTACAAGTGCAACAAGAATCAAACAAATGAGTATAAATCAACAATCTAACCTACAAAACCTAAGCTTAGTTATGTAGCTCTATCTAAACCCTAATGCTGTATAGATTTAAAAAATGATTTCAAACTTACCAGGTACTGAAACCAGCATGTTGTAGTCTACCCTCAGCACTTTTAAGGTTTTTAACTCACCAAGCTCCGAAGGCAAAAGAGACAACTTATTGTTATCAAGGTATAGCTTCTCAAGAAGAGGCAGACGAGTTAGCTCTACCGGTAATACCTGTGAGTAGTATGCAAGCCATTGAGCTAGAAACTCAGAACTCATCTCAACACTCCTTAAACTCAATCAATCACTAAATAGAAAATATATTTCCCTAATAATTTTTAACTCATCGAACAAAACAAAGAACACAAGTGTATCTTTACAGTACCTATTAATCTAAACATACACTTGAAAGAACAGTGGATCTTGCTATTATTAGAAAAGTTAGTAACAGAAAGTTTGGAACTTAGGATAAATACAAGTTCAGGTTGGCTCGAAAGTTGAAAAGACTAAACCAAACAGGTAAATTCAAGACCAAGAACTTATTGTCATTTTTTCCAAGAGCCACGCAGCATTCGATCATGGTCTAAGAGATCAATTACTTATTTATACAAACAGTCGAAAATATAATAAATACAGGAAATGAGCAAACAAATCTACAGAAAGACTCACCGACAACCCACAACCACCGAGATTGACGACGGTGACGCACTGCCAATGTACACCGCAAGCCGCCACACCGTCGGAAACTGCAGGCATTGACGATGTGAAATTAGATCGCAACAAACGAGTCAAGACCCCAGTGCCATCGCTTTGCTGGCCCGACCCGGCGGCCTTGGTCATGGTCACGGCTCTCAACGGCTCTCTGCGCCTCACCACCCTCATATCCACACCCACATTAGCCTCCTCGGCTTCTTCAGGTTCCTCGGTTCTCAATTCGACCACCACCGTGTCCTGTGGCATCGGCAAAGCCACCATTAGCTGGGACTGGAGCCTGAGCGCCACCTGCTCCTCATCGTCTCCGGCCGACCAATCCAAGTCGATTCGAAACCCTAATTCTTGATCCTGCGAAACTATTGAAGACGAGGACGATGACGACGTACGGTTGAAGTTCTCCGGCGGACCCTCGGTGCCGTATGTGAGCGTGAGATGGAAGATCTCCGAGGGCCGCTTCCAGCCCAATCCCCAAGACATTGTGATTTGATCCCAATTAGGGTTCAAATCCAAAGACGATCTGATCGGACGGCGGGGAGTTCAGCTCGAGTGGCATTTGGTTTCATGTCGTGGCCGTGACCATGTTTGTGTGTGCATGAAAGAAGGGATCTAGTGAAGTTGGAAATGGTGATGGGAGCTGGGGTTTGGATGAGAAATGGGGGTTGAAGGTTAGGGTTTTTGGAGGAATAAAATTGGGATTAATGGCGGGAGAGAAGGGAGACGAGTCTGTATGTCAATCGTTGTGTCGCGAGCCTTGGAGTTTTACACACAGAGACAGACAGACAATTTACAAATGTGAAACGGAAACAAACTGAAGGAATATATAATAATATTCTGATTCAGGTTATTTACTTGAAAGTCTGGATACGGCGTCGTTTAGTTCTTATACATACAGTAAAGATACGAGTCTATGAGTTTTGCGATCAAAAAGCTGTGTGTCCAAAAATTGGCCTAGGCGGGTCTAGGCGCCTGGGCGGGTCGAGTGTTTTTCCTTGACTTTGAATAAAGAGATCCTCTGCTTTATGCTCAACTTTTTACCCATGTTTAATTCCAACAAAAAAAATAAAATTTATGGTACTTTATAATTTATATATCCTTTTATTTTGCAAGACTTTAGTATAAATTTATAATACAAAATAATTATAAAAAAAAGAAACTCTGCATAGGCTCTAGGCCCCTGCTTGCCACCCGCCTACTGCCTAACGATTTTTTAAACATTGCCAAAAAGAAAAAAGTTGGAAGGAAGGAGAAAATGATAATTGAATTATTGGGAATACATGCTAAGGACGTGTAACTCACGTGATCAAGAGTAGTTATTTATACACGTCCCATATTCCAATTCCCCTATCTCAATATCGTTTGTATAAAACAGTGCATGGGAGATCTACTTGTAGCAAAGACTAAGACAGTGCCTTGTGTTTTCCATGAATCAAAATGCTGCTTTCTTGAGGGAGATACCGATATTTAGCAATTAGCTGATATGATGGTGAAATTCCAATCAAGAAGCAAAAACCAAGTCACACTATAATGGAAAAAGCACCACAAAATTCATTACCCTCATTTTCTCTTCAATTCATTTCCCTTTCAAACCTAGAGCCAAGCATTGAATTACACCTGACAAGCTCCGAAATGTTGGAATAGCCAAGCTGCATATTGTTCTAATGACCCATATCAGAAGCACCATTTTCAAACATGAGAAATAAATTCTTATATGAAACATCTGTGATAAAGTTTGTTCTATTATTCAATCAAGATTGTGATATACTTAAAAAGAAAATCATTATTTTAAAAAAATTCAATAACTGAAATTGGAGGCCTGGTCTACCAGCTACTTCTGACTTCCCTAGGACATTCTAATAACTTTATTATACTCCAATTATCATATATGGACTTCCAGGACTGGACGGCTGAATACTTGATACGATCGAGCTAAGAAATCTGCAAAGTTGAATGCCAGTGTATCAGCTGGTGCTCGGCCACAATTGAGATATGATTTTTGCTGCAGAAAATGAGTAGCTCTTGTGCTTGCAAACAACTGTACTATGAGCAGTTACGCATGCCCCTTAATGCAATTGAAATCATTGATCAAGCTCAGCAGAATTAAAGATCTCCTTCAATTCTCTCTTCACTTCATCATCAGCAAATATATATTCAATTGCATTTCGTGCTAGCTGAAATATTTCCCTCCTTCCAAGACCTAAGAAGTCAAGAAAGTAAACAAGAAGTGAGTGTTAGCTATCACTCTAATTTACATTACATGCTCCAATGAAATCAGACCTACCAAACGCAGAAGCAGCGAGGTTGTACTCCTTTGAAACACTGGTAGAAAACACCCCAGAATCATCGGTGCAGATGACTAAAGGATGTTTTGAATTATACAGATCAGCTGCATCATCAAATAAACGTTGTTACAAGGGACTTCAAAGCTTGTCTGTAGTAAAGAAAAACATGGGTTCCAACCACCACAAAATTATAGCAAATGCTTGTTTAGGAGAGGAAATTTAACAAATTTTAAAATTATTACTGACTATAGATAATTAAGTCATAATAGAAGCAAAAGACCGAACCAAAATGATGAACTTCAATTGAACGAACTGAATTAGTCCTGATGTTGGATGTCAAACAAATCTCAACCTGAAAAATGCAAATACAAACCAATTTGAAGATGCAGAAAAGTTAGCTAGTCAAATTTAATAAAACTATACAACTAACAACTTCATAAAAACAATGTGTAAGTTACGACAGCAAACATAAAACAAAGGCATTAAAGATGAGAGGTTTCATTGTACATGAGCAACCTAAAAGATGTTTGTCCCTGGTTTCTTCTCATAATGTGTCTAAGCAGAGATGGAACTGGCCAGAAACTCAATACCCTATTTGGAAATAATAGCTCAGCATTTGATGTCTAAAGCTCGTTTACTTATCATCCACAAGGATATTTTAAGATTGAACTGGCATCTATCCTGTGGCAATCAAAAAGCTATTATCTAGAATTGTGTTATAATAAGTTATAATGATTGGTTGCACAATTATCTCACCGGGATATTCAAAGATTTCAACCTTTTCCATTCCTCTTCTTCGAAGCAACATGCATGACCAATCCTCTGCGGTAGTAAATCCAGCATTGCTCGTATCTCCTTTGGATTAGGCACCTATGAGCGCTTAGAGAAATAAATTAATCAGGGTGATTATATGGCACAAGCTGCAGGCATAAGAAGAACAAACGCACCTCTCCACAATGAAGGGTTATATAAAGACCCTGCTCTCTAGCAAATTTTAATGCTGGAAAAAATGTCATCCTGCCACAGATACAATATACGTATATACAGGGTTATATTATAACTATACATAAAAAATGCAACACTCTTCTTCAACAAACTCTCAATGGTGATTAAGTACCATTCTCCCACAATTGGATTTCCAGAAAGGTCAATACCAACTACCCCTAAATCTCTCATTTCCAGTGCAAGCTTCACCTACAGTACGTGAGAAAAACAGTCAAATGCATTGTCCATTGAGAAAAAAACATGTGCTCAAATATTTCTTCAGAATACGGTTTCATGACATACAGTTTCCATTGCAGCCTCTGTGGTTTCCCTACGGTCAATGCTCAAAAGAAGCCTAACATAAATCTTTTTTCTTGTACTTCCGTTACATGTATCATTTATAAGTGAAGACCTCTTGACATTGCTGACATCAGCATTGTGAGGCCTAAAAGCAACATCAACTGTATTGACAGCCTTTATACCCTCCAATACTGCTTCCAAGTAAGAGCGCTTGCTCATTCCTATGGACTCATTTTTCTGCATAGATTTAAACACATTATTATCATATCAATCAAGTATATAATATAGGTCATTTTAGTAGGAATAATTCATACACTTGGCTTGTTTTAGTAAGCCACCTTAGGAGTTGTTCTTAGCTCCAGATACACAACATTCTCAGAAGCAAAATCTTCAATAACCTGTTTGCGAGAAAATCTAGTATCAAGTATCAACATTGAAATGTTGGAAGTAAAGACTAAATAAATTGGAAAGTTATCATACTTCTTTGGTAATTCTTGTGATAATTTTGTGGTCAGTAGTAAGAATGTGGATCAGGTCAAACAACCTGAACACTTCGGTTAAAGAACGTTCATCTGAGTCCAAGAATAGATAGAGTTCCAATGTTAAGATTCAAGAAAACATTGAAATTGCATTGCCAAAAAACATGTGTTAGCACAAATGAACTGAAAAAAATGAGGTAGAAAATCAGTTCAGTCTTTAATTGATATGCAATGGGAACATTTGAGTTGAGGATTTTGACATCCCAGGCATAAAAATGGAAAATTTAAGATGAATGGAAAAGATAAATTCCCTTGCTTGATTTTCTTTCCTACGTTTTCTCAGCAACCAAACAGTACAATAAGCAATTAAAAGAAATGGGCGTACTTTTCAGTATAACGTGCTCCACATCTGAGAAAACTATGACACCCTTCTCACCCAAAACTCTGGCAAGTTCTCTGCAGCCAAAACAAAACACCAAAGATAAATTATGCTTCCTAAAAACACAGCAAAGCTTAAAGCAGCAGATAACCCACTACAAGAAAGACACAGAGAGGGAGAGAGAGGAGCAAACAGTAAAGTGGAGTCTCTGACAGATCCATTGAGGTGAGCGTGAAGTTCCACCTTTGGCATTGACACCCAGCCCTCCATCTCCATGCTTTTCTTACACTTACTTAACTCTGTTTTTTGTTCTTATCTTGCTTTTAGCTGCTGCGTGTAGCTACTACGGCTAAATTAGCTCCTCTCCTCCACTCTCCTCTACCATGAAGGGTCAAGTCAATGACATAATACTCAATGAGTAAGAGAGAGCACGAAAAGAGGAACACAGACACAGAACCAAAAAGAGAGAAAAATGAAAACAAAAAGAGTAACAGAGACAGCACCAAAAGAGCCCAAATTGACTTCAATGGCTTTGACCCATTGAATTTTGACCCGTTTGCTTTCTGGTAACAGAGGCCCAATCAGTCGTGGGTCGAACTTGGGTCATGTTTCACGGACCTGGCCCTTTGCAATGTTAAAACCCGACTCCTACCCGATTTTCTGAAATCAAAATCTCAGTTGAACCTCGCCTCATAATCACCTCAAGCACCGCGGTAGCTGTACTTTCAGCTTCAGGCTTGGAGGGAAGATGGGGTCTGTGAGCTTTACCTCAATGTTGGCCAATGGTTGCCGGAATTTCAGTGCGCCAGTGGCACTTGTGCGCACGTTAGCACTCACCCATGTCGCTCTCAGTGAACACGCCAACAACTACAAGCATGTTAAGGTGGCTTGTTTTTCTCGGAGTTCAAAGAAACGAACTACGTTTGCATGCGAATCCTTGAAACAAGACGTTACCCAACCAACTGCCGTTTCTTCTGTAAATGGGTACCTTCAAATTTTCCAACTTTAATGCCTGAGATTTTGGCTTAATTTTTTATTTTTATATTCTTTTGCTGAAAGTGAGCATTTTACTAAACTGGTCGAAATTTGGTGCACTTTGATTGGAAATGAAGATGCTGGAATCCAAAGTTTTTAATATTTACTGCTTATATGTTGTTGGGTATCTGCAATTTCGGCATTTGGATTGTTTAAAACTTGAAAGTAGATGCTTTAACTAAAACTGAGTGAAACTACATTTCATGAAGTTCTAAGTTATTTATTTTCCTCATTGTTTATGGCTTAAGAATCTCAAAGCATCCTTTTTATTCCCCAACTTTTGTTTTAAAAAAGGGTATGCAATTGTACATTTAGCACTTATTTCTGCCCTTTTTCGTCCTAACCAATGAGAAACTATACATTCTTTATGTAGTTACCTTTTTAGTGCCTACTCTTTTAGTTTACTGACTTTGATAGCATATCTTCTTTCAGCTACCCTGAATATACTCGCTTGCTTCCATGTCCCTCACACAATGGACCACCAAGAGTTGAGCACTTGGTTGTTTCAGAAGGGGGGCCTGTTCTAGAATATATCTGTAAAACTCTGGATCTTCCTCCTCAGTGAGTACTGCTCTTTTGTATTCTCATTGTTTTAAGTTGATGTATGACATATGATTTCTGTCATTCTCAAATTTTAGTGATAAATAGAAAAAATTTCATTCTTTGAAGGTTTGTTGCAGATCTCATCCATTTTGGAGCTGTGTATTATGCCCTTGTATGTCCAAAGCCTCCTCCAACCGCAACCCCAGAGCAAATGAGGGTATTTAAAGAAGTTACAGCACCCTCAGTACTAAAGAATAGAGCTTCGATCAAAGGAAAAACTGTAAGAGAAGCGCAGAAAACTTTCCGGATAACACAGGCAGACGAATTTGTTGAAGCTGGAACATACTTACGTGTGCATGTACACCCAAAACGTTTTCCTAGGTAGAACACAATATTTGACAGGTCTATCATCATTTTTACAAGTGAAATTCTTGTTCACATCAGGATTTTCATCAGGTGCTATGAAATTGACTGGAAATCAAGAATTATAGCTGTATCTGAAGAATTTGTGGTTTTGGACAAACCTGCGGGTACAACAGTACGTATCATTACAGAATCATGTGTTTTGCCATATCTTTTTATGGCATTATCAAATATTTTTCTTTTGAATAGTTAATTAGTTGCTTACTACTATGATTTTATGGCAAATTTTTTTCAGGTAGGAGGAACTACAGACAACATCGAAGAAAGTTGTGCAACCTTTGCCACTCGTGCCTTGGGACTTACAACCCCCCTGAATACTACACATCAGATTGATAATTGTACAGAAGGATGGTATGGTATATTATATTAGTTCTTGTCCTGGTTTTTGTTGAGACATAGAGGTTGTGGTATAAATACTACAGTACTAACTCACTTGCAGTGTTGTCTTAGCTAGAACCAAGGAGTATTGCTCAGTTTTTCATGGGAAAATCAGAGTAAGTTTTGCAATACCATACGTTGGCATGTATTAGATTGAACTAGCCTTAATTACAGGGAGGGGAAGGCCAGCTGCTATATAACTATGAATCTGAGTGGTTCCTTATTGCAGCAGTCCAACCCCGAGCTCCATCTTCTTAGGTCATTAAGTTTATTTTTCTTTTCTTATACCTAGGAGAAAAAAGTGAAGAAGGTTTACCTTGCTCTTGCTGCTGCTCCTGTGCCAACTGGAATAATTACTCACTACATGCGTCCAATTAATGTGGCTCCTAGACTCATTTCAGAAGGTAATAATCTATTTCTAGCACTGCATTGAAATTAGATTGGAGTTTGAGTAGTTTCATTTTGAATGCGTCAAGTACTTAAAGTCATTACCTTCTCACCACATTGTTTTGCAAATTATATTTCCTTTTCTATTTTCCTTGTTGGAGCTGAAATGATGACTTCAGTATGTGCTACTTGTATGTAACATTAGGAAACCATTACTTTCCACAGGCATTTGGTGAGATGATTCACCTAGACAGGCTGTTGTTAAAAACAAGCTTTAGGATTATGTTTCATTTTCTTTTATATAAATGTTGTTTAAAAACTTGCATTGAAACTAGACAGAGTTTAAAGCTTTCTTTTACTTACTGTAACATTGTGGCTACAACTTCAAAGATATTTCTTCACAAACTCAATTGATGAAAGATACTTTATGAATGTAACCTGAAAAATAAAATAAAAATTATACACCATGAGACTTCTATGCTTGATAGGAAACTCCTCTCCTTCTGGATGATGCTCAAAAAGTTGTGGTATGCAGATTTCATTGAAAGGTGGAGTTTGTGTCAACTTGAGGTTATGGAATGCAAGGAGGTTCCCTGGCCAAATGCTGTCGTTGAAGAGAAATATTGTGTTGAAGACTGTGGGTGGCCTTCAAAAGATTATGCGTATGAATGTAAAATCAACCTTTTGACTGGGCGGACTCATCAGGTAAGGAGCAAAAGATTGTATTAATATATGAATTTAATTAGTATCATTTTCTTTTCCCACTCTATTTGGAGCAAGATGATGACCACTCCCTCAATTTGTTTCTCTGAGATCTCTGAGATACTGTCTTCTTAATAGTGGCTTCTGATTGGCCCAAAGAAAGGAAATAAGTTGTGCCTCCTGGATGAAACTACCTTTTAATTTTAAAGAGAGGTCCAGCTGCCTCAAGAGTATATAATACTTCAAAAGGCAGAAATTTCAGTAGTTTCAAGATTGTGGGAAAGTGATATATCAATTAACTGTTCAGAAAACCGTGATTTTTAGGTTCTTTGGCACAAGGGACATATTGCTCGACTCCGTCATGGTTATTGCTTTCTGTTTCATTTAGTTTTGTCATTGACTACTCAGGAATTAAAGATTAAAACAGTATGGACGATTGTATTATTAGTTGGTGTTACAAGTAAGATCAGATTTGGATTATTGCTTTGGAAATAACTACATTTACGATGCAGGTTCGAGCGCAACTGGCAGCCTGCGGTGCACCTATAGTGGGTGATTCCATGTACATGCCAGCTGCAGTTGCAGAGATGGAAAGTCCTGGACTGAACCCGTTTGGCCAATATAAGAAGCATTATACTACTGAAAATGATAAAGAAACAGCCGTTGCAGGGTGGATTGCACGGCATGGAAAGGAACCTAATGTTGCTATCGGTCTTCAAGCATGTCAGATATCATGGGATGATGAGAAGCACACTTTTGAGGCTAGAGCTCCTTGGTGGAGGTGTCAATAAATTTAGAAAAGGGGGATGCCAATCAATTGCATGGTATGGTCTTTTCCGTTTGCTAGAGTTAGGGTGCCTGTCTGTCTCATATGTTTGATTTCTAGAATTTCAAGATAGATTGTACCCGTAATATGTAAACTATATGATTGGGAAGTAATGGCTTTATTGATTGATTAAAAAGATAGCTTGCTCTTGAGTGCTCGCTACATTGATTTTCTTGATCATGCTGTGGCACTTAAAATTTGCACCGTATGATTAGAAATAAATTTTTTGTACCAGGCTGCTGAGAGTCTTTGAGTTCTCTTGAGAGTGGCATAATCAACATGGTGAAGTCCAAACCGAACAGTATATCCACTAGTCCACTCGAAATTGTCAAGCAATGACCACACAAAGTACCCTCTTACATCTGCTCCTTTCCTGATCAAAAATAAAAAATTCAATTAGTTTTCCACCACATTTGAACTGTTTGCAAAACACCACAATGTCACTACCATATATGGAGAAAATTATAGCATCCAAGGAGTGTATGCAGTGATCACGTAATTGATTATTATGATAAGAACATTGCGTGCACTCATTTGGTGACAATGATAGCTGAGTGTAACTTAAAGTTCAAGAACTAAATGCAAGAGGTCCCATATGCCTTGGCATACCTCATTGCTTCTGCTAGTGCATGTAAGCTCATTGCTTCTGCTAGTGCATGTAAGTAGGACCTCATGTACTTCACTCTCTTGACGTCATTGAGTAATTCTTCATTGGTGGAATTCGGAATCTCAGTCTCACCAAACCCTACAAGACCCAGTCCAATGATATAAGAATCTTTTTCCGGATTCAATATTTGACCGGCTGTATTTGGGGGAGGGGAGGGGTCAGTTTTAATCAAATATATGACTTTACACCTTACCATTTTCTGTGATGAAGATTGGAGTATTATTGTATCTGTCTTTTACGTAGGTTACAATCTTGTCCATTCCTTGAGGGTACACATACAGCCAGTCAACGGAAGTCTACATCAACAAAAAGCTTAGGTAAATTGCACAAGAAATTAAGTGTTGTTGTGGTGATGATAATAAGATGAGAGATTACATACTGGTTCTCCAAGGAAGACTCCATCTTTTTCTGCGGTTCGCAAAGTGAAACCCTCCGTCCTTGAAGCTCCTGGTCCTGGTTCACATGCAGAAAAGATACAGTCTTTTATGTAAAAGCTGGTATAGTGGTTGATGCCAATGAAGTCTAATCTGTTCTTCCTCAGCATCTCCACATCAGATTTTCTGAAAATATAGGCAAATCAGCTCCCAGAATCTCATGCATTTCTGCAGGATATCTCCCATGCACAATTGGGTCTAAGAGCCTGCATTGAACATTTTCGTTGTTGTGTGACCATGCTTCAGTATGGATGCATAGCTAGAGAAATATTACATGAGAAACTTCTTATTACCAGTTCATATAAAAAGATTGAGCCCTCTCTGCTGCTAACTTGTCTTCTAAGGAGTTGCTGATGGGTTCAAACCGCTCGGCCATACTCCATAAATAGAATATTTTAAACGTATAACCGCTCGGCTATACTCAATTCAACAGGGCCAATTCATACATCAATTCAAACATTGTTCTTATTTACTAAAAAATGTACAATACAATTTTTCCAACCGGTGAACAGAAGGAAACCTACAATACAATTGTCTAATTAAACCATATCCCGCGGAACAGAGCATGATTTTTTTAACCAAGTCCATGGCTATGATCTTGATGATCAGATACCCTGTGTTTTGATTGTTAAACACTTCAATATAGCATTGTCTCTCTAGATCATTCTATGTTTCAGAAAACCGGGATTTTTAGGCTCTTTGGGAAGATACACACTACATGACTGGGAAGATGGCTTTATTTTTTGACAGACACAATATTATAGAGAGATATTTAGTCATATACCCATTCTTAGCACTAAAACTATAAATAAAACCCACACCATTTAATTTCTATAAACAAACCCCAAAAATGATAGCTGACCCTATTGAATTTAATTTTGATTATTAAATTACTTTGATGCCCTATTGAGTGTTTTGGATTTTTTTTATGAGGTTTTGGGGTTGGGTTTGTTTTAAGAAATTAATGACAGTTTTGTAATTTAAAAGAACTTAAAAGTCTTTTTCTTATGTTGTAAATGGGCTTTTGGTGTGTTTCTAAAGTCCATTTCATATAGGGTTTTTTTATTTTTTATAATTTGGGCTCTTATATTGGATATAATAGTGAATCTCCCTATTATAAACTGCTCTAATGTACGAGGAGGAGAATCGAACTCTGGTGTAAGGCGGCGCATTCACTACTCTATAGCTGCTGTTGAGTGCTCTCTACATTGATTTTCTTGATCATGCTGTGGCACTTAAAATTTCCACCGTATGATTAGAAATAAATTGTTTGTACCAATCCGCTGAGAGTCTTCGAGTTCTTTTGAGAGTGGCATAATCAACATAGTGAAGTCCAAACCGAACAGTATATCCACTGGTCCACTCGAAATTGTCAAGCAACGACCACACGAAGTACCCTCTTACATCTGCTCCTTTCCTGACCATATTATCAAAAATTCAATTAATTTCCACCAAATTTGAACTGTGTGCAAAACACCACAATGTTATTACCATAAAATTATTGTATCCAATAACTGTGTGCAGTGATGACATGATTGATTATTAAGAGAGGAACGTTGCGTGCACTCGTTTGGTGACAATGATAGCTGAGTGTAACTTAAAGTTCAAGAACTAAATGCAAGAGGTCCCATATGCCTTGGCATACCTCATTGCTTCTGCTAGTGCATGTAAGTAGGACCTCATGTACTCCACTCTCTTGACATCATTGAGTAATTCTTCATTGGTGGAATTCGAATTATCAGTCTTACCAAACCCTACAAGACCCACTCTAATTATATAAGAATTTTCTGGATCCAATAATTGGGGTTTGGAGGTCACTTTTTAATCAAAGATCTGAGTTTGCACCTTACCATTTTCTGTGATGAAGATTGGTGTATTATTGTATCTGTCTTTTACGTACGTTACAATCTTCTCCATTCCTTGAGGGTAGACATACAGCCAGTCAACCGAAGTCTACATCAACAAAATGTTTGGGTAAATTGCAGAAATTAATTGTTGTGGTGATGATGACAAGATGAGATATTACATACTGGTTCTCCAAGGAAGACTCCATCTTTTTCTGCAGTTCGCAAAGCGAAACCCTCCGTCCTTGAAGCTCCTGGTCCTGGTTCACATTCAGAAAAGATACAGTCTTTTATGTAAAAGCTGGTATAGTGGTTGATGCCAATGAAATCTAATCTGTTCTTCCTCAGCATCTCCACATCAGATTCTGAAAATATAGGCAAATCAGCTCCTAGAATCTCCTGCATTTCTGCAGGATATTTCCCATGTACAATCGGGTCTAAGAACCTGCATTGAACATTTTCGTTGTTGTGTGACCATCCTTCAGTATGGATGTATAGCCAGAGAAATATGAGAAACTTCTTACCAGTTCACATAGAAAGATTGAGCCCTCTCAGCTGCTAACTTGTCTTCTAAGGAGTTGCTGATGGGTTCATACCATACAGCATTCATGATCATTCCAATGCTACCTCCTTGTTTTTTCTGAGTGTAAAAGACATGCATTAGAACAAAGCCGAATCAATTCTACTCACGAATCAATCTTAAGTTAAACCTACAAATTTGATGAAGACAGGACATTATTGAAAACCTGGTATTGGGTTCGGTATATATTCACAGCAGCTGCATGGGATAGAATGATGTTATGAGCTGCAATGAAAGGCTCCTTCTCTGAATTCCCACTAGTACAATTCCCAAATGGGCTAGAGCAACGAGATGGTGGGTAAACCCCTGACCTATAGCCACGAATAACTACAACATTGGGCTCATTGAAAGTCACCCAGTACTTAACGCTGTCCCCAAAGAATTTGAAACATGTATTTGCATAATATTTGAAATCCTCCCTGCAAAATTAAATTAAATTGCATCCCATAGTTCTTGCTTATTAGTAACTTGTTAAGACAGATGGGGAATCTTGCTACATACTGCAGTTTGGGGCTTAGCCAAGCTCCATATCTGTCTTCAAGTTCCTGAGGAATGTCGTAATGAGACAATGTCACGAATGGCTGGATCCCTAGAACAGGACATGGATATTGTTGAGGAAGTACTTAAATATTTGTCATATTTGTTCAAGAACTAGAAGTTATGTGATCAATCAAACTGAGATGATTTTTGACCAAGTAATACAGCAAAAATGAATTGGATGATCACATCAACAATGGTAACAAAGAAGACCTCTGCTCAGAAGAGCGTCGATGAACTTGTTATAGTAGTCAATGCCGGCTCTATTCACTTTTCCAAATCTTCCTTCTGGTTCAAAGTTACAATACAAGTGACTTAGATATGAGAACATTGGATGCTATTAATCAAAGTGGACACTTTCTGAAGGAATGAAAATACTTACTGGGTAGAACTCTTGCCCATGATATAGAAAACCGGTAAGAATTGACTCCAATGTAACTCATGAGATCTAAATCGTCCTGTTTTTTCATAGGAACGGCAAAGCAGGACAGGATTATCAGCAAATCTAATCCAGATTAGCAATTAAAGTCAACACACATTATTGTTTTATCTAGAGCGATGAAAAGTTTCAATGTCCACACCCGCTCTAATTCTGACTTGGACACGTACATTTCGAACGGTAATGATCTTACTAGCTCAAATCAGTTGATAAACTATCCACCAGAAATTCCCAAAATAAATGGAGGACATTGACAACTGGGGTGGGGTTTATAATCTCATTAGTTTTTCTTTTTTTGGTCTGAGCAAAATTTATTGTTCCATCCTAAGATTCTGAGAGGTTGTCCAGGCTCTTAATCAGCTGTCTATATCCAGAATTTGGAAGGATTTAACATATTAACCACTAGTATTTAGTCATTCCCACATTTAATACCATTCATGTATATAGACAAGGAAATTTGGCGTCTCTTTATGGGACCAGCTCCATGGTAAACCCTTAGTGGCGTAGTGAAGAAAAAAGGAAAATACACAACACATGATAGATCCTGTTTCTGTATGTAAAAGAATGAAAACTGCAATTGTTTAAAGAATCTGGGGTGCAAATCCAACTCAGATAAAGTCTTCTGCTTGAGCTGGGTTAAAGAAGGATATTAAGGAATTCCAGCCCCACACTTAATTCCAAGTTTAACAAAACAGTAAGAAGGATTTTGGCATGTTTACTAATCTGTAATTGGATTAGGAGGAATTGAATTGAGGAGGAGTTGGATTGAGGAGAATTAGATTCCGGATTCCCATTGAGTTAAAGTAGATGGAAAGTTTGGGGTAGGAGTGGTTCTAATTATTAAAATGTCCTTGTTGTTGGGTTAAAGTAGATGGAAAGTTTGGAATTTTTAAAATTGTGTTAGGATATAATAGGTAAAAAAGATGAATTCCTAATGGGTTAGTTCTCCAAGAATTAGAATACCACCTCCCACCTAAGAATTGAATTCCTCCAAAATCAGGAATTCAATTCCTAATTTTGTATGAGCCTCACTTACTTTTTAGTTCCTTGATGCGAAGTAAACTCAAAAATCCTTCACAAGTGGAATTCAGTTCCAGATTAGTAAACACACCCTAAATCAATTCTTCTTATTAATGACAACTGTAAAAAGAAAGGAAAAGAGTAAAAAGGGATTAATGGACATGCAACGTTGTCATCATCATTGAGAAGTAGATTGCAAGTAAGGTTTATTCAAGAGCCTAGCTAACCAGATAAAGATGGAACTGATCAACAGCAATATCTCCATTAGTTCCATCTGAGATATGACCTGTGAGTGTGACAAGCCAAAATAACTCTACCATTGGATTTGAAAAACAATGGGGGCTTGGGAGTGAGGGAAAGTAAAGCATCAAATTCAAAGGAGTAAAACACAAGCATTAATCTAACCAGGCTTATGAGTAAAAACATCCCAGTTGTTGAGGCCTTTACCATCAGTCAGAAAAGCTCCCTCAAACTGAGAAAAAGAATGAAGAAGAAATGACAATATATAACTAAAACAAACTGATTCTGTGTGTGTGCGTGCTCGCTTGCCCGCGTGTATATATATAAGAAGAGAAGGCAAGATACCTGGTAAGAAGAGGATGCAGTTCCAAGGAGGAAGTTGCTTGGGAAAGGGGATGATGAAGCTGAGCTTCCTTTCAAAGATATGTGATTACAAGACACAATGAGAATTGAAAAGAACATCTCAACCACAAGGACAGCATGAAGTGCTGACAAATTCTCCATAAAAATGCTTAAAAGGACGATGAAGTATGAATGAATTAGTATAGTTGTTTTTTTCTTTCTTTTTTTGATCAAACTGGAACTTATGAAGTTCACATAGAAAGAAGCCTATTTAATAATTGGTCGATTTGCTAGCAGTAATCAGAGCATCAGCAAACAGTCTTTGTAAAGCAAGGAATTGAAATGAAGACCAGACAAAGAGATGTGACATTACCGAGCGAGAAAAAAACTCAAAATCATAATCACGTTGACAAAAACGTTAAAGTTTAGAAAAAAGATGCATCTCCTATGGAGCAGGAAATTTGAAACATGTACAGTACCACAGTCACATCGAAGAGATTTCCACATCATTTTGATGGATCACCATTCTCCAATGTCTGGCCACCAAACCAATCATATGACTTGAAATGGATAAATATCTAGGAAACTGTTTTACTAATAATCCTAAGATAATGCAAAATCCATCTAACCAACCAATTGTAACCCAGCTTTGGCAAAATTTGAAGGGCCATATTTACCTTTATCCCTCCAACCAAGCCAATTGTAATCCAGCTTAGGTCTAGGCCAAATTTTTTTTTTGTGGGTCCTATGCAGATGCTTTTCAAGAAAAGAAATTATTAAATGTGGGCAAGAGGTTCCACCCACCCTAAGAACCCTGCCTTCGTTACGCGTACTTTTTGAAGCTGTTGTGCCAATGTACTCTGTCAGGACTTGGGCCTGATATACAAGTCCAATATGACACAGACAACTGTGGCAGTTTGAACAGGCCAAGTTCATTCATCAATTTGGGTCTTACTGTAGCAAAAGAAATTGCGTCGACTTGAGAAGAAGGAAAGATTGCCCCCTTTTTGTTTAGTGGCTCTTGAAGAATTAGAAGGCCACCTTCCGGTGTTTCTTTTGTCACCATATAGACAAGTGGCTTGTCACCGTTTGGACAAGTGGCACGAAGTACGCAGAATAAAAACAATGCACAAACTTTGTCCCAAACTATGCAGCTTATGAAGTGATGCTATGGTTATGCACTTTGATTATCCATGAGGTGGCAATTAGGTGACTTCCAGTTGAGCAATTGTTATGCACTTTGATACCAATTATAAGGGGCTTATGTGATCAGATATCATCTCCAACTTAACTACTCAATGCCTATGGATGAGGAATATAAAGTGTCCCAATCTTAATATTTCCCATATTTCATGGTCTTAAATCCAATGTGAAACTAATTATGTTATCTGCAATTCCTAAAAAACACTTATATAAGAAGGTGAGGAACATACCTGTGAGTAGAGGAAGGTGCCAAGGATTGCAATGGCTGCTCCTAGTGCATTGACGGGTTGAACAGGTGTGTGGAAGATAATGATGGAGGAGACTATGACGGATATCCGCTTCATTGTGTTCCCAATGCTGAATGTTAAGGGAGATATCTGATCTAATGACATGTACGAAACCTGATTATACAAGTGATAGAAGATACTCTGGGCTGCCACCCACCTGTTTAGATATAGATGTACAGATTTCATAAGTAAAACAGTTTAGGAGGAAGGGAGTGAATGCTTTAAACAAGTACTAAATAATCTTTTCAAGGCTTTAGGATCAAAATTAGCAGATTAGCCCTTCTATATAATTTACTGCAGCAACTAAATGCACAAAAACAATCACCTGATTCACTTAGCCAGGTTGGGTAGATTTGTCTCACTAAACCTTAAAGAAAGAAATTCTGAAACCCACTTGTGCAGATGATACCATCTTATTTTCAAATCTTCCACAGATAAGAAAATATATGCTTTTTCTGATAGAATATTTTGAGAAACTGAAGTCCAACTTCATTGTCTAGAATTATACTCCTCTATGTCTATAACCATGCAAGATATCTCTTTTACATTCAACACTTTAGTTAATTGCTGAAAATGGTCAAACATATCGAAGCTACCACAGCAATTATAAGTCCAATACCGTGGACAAACAATAGAACAGAAAAGGCAGCAATTTTACAGACTGTTGCAGGTAATTGAAAATTACCAGACAATATTGGGACCAATCTGTGCAAGAGCTGTGTTCCATCCAGCGGCCCACACCTTGGGGCCCTCCACGGCAATGGCAAATGGTATCAGGATCAGTAGAGACAACATAGACAGACAAGCATAATAGTTCATACCACTGACAGACTTCCCCTTCATCCCTTTCTTCGAAAATATGTTTCTGAACACGAATGCCAGGTTTGATATCATAGCCCCCATGAACCCTGATGCACATAGCAGCATAATTTAGTACTCGGAACAATTAACACCCGCCAAAACTCTAAAACCATAACTCTACCAGCAATATCTCCATTAGTTCCATCTGAGATATGACCTGTGAGTGTGACAAGCCAAAATAACTCTACCATTGGATTTGAAAGACAATGCGGGCTTGGGGGAGTAAGGGAAAGTAAAGCATCAAATTCAAAGGAGTAAAACACAAGCATTAATCTAACCAGGCTTATGAGTAAAAACATCCCAGTTGTTGAGGCCTTTACCATCACTCAGAAAAGCTCCATCAAACTGAGAAAAAGAATGAAGAAGAAATGACAATATATAACTAAAACAAACTGATTCTGTGTGTGTGCGTGCTCGCTTGCCCGCGTGTATATATATAAGAAGAGAAGGCAAGATACCTGGTAAGAAGAGGATGCAGTTCCAAGGAGGAAGTTGCTTGGGAAAGGGGATGATGAAGCTGAGCTTCCTTTCAAAGATATGTGATTACAAGACACAATGAGAATTGAAAAGCACATCTCAACCACAAGGACAGCATGAAGTGCTGACAAATTCTCCATAACAATGCTTAAAAGGACGATGAAGTATGAACGAATTAGTACAGTTTTTCTTTCTTTCTTTTTTTGATCAAACTGGAACTTATGAAGTTCACATAGAAAGAAGCCTATTTAATAATTGGTCGATTTGCTAGCAGTAATCAGAGGCATCAGCAAACATTCTTTGGAAAGCAAGGAATTGACATGAAAACCAGAGGAAGGGATGTGACATTAGCGAGCGAGAAAAAACTCAAAATCATAATCACGTTGACAAAAACCTTAAAGTTTAGAAAAAGGATGCATCTCCTATTAGAAGCAGGAAATTTGAAACATGTACAGTACCACAAAGTCACATCAAAGAGATTTCCACATCATTTTGATGGATCTCCATTCTCCAACGTCTGGCCACCAAACCAATCATATCACTCGAAATGGATAAATATCTAGGAAACTGTTTTACTCTCAAAATCATTAGGCCATAGCAACGAGATGGGGGGTAAATCCATGACCTATAGCCATGAATAACTGCAACATTGGGCTCATTGAAAGTCACCCAGTACTTAACTCTGTCTCCAAAGAATTTGAAACATATATTTGCTTAATGTTTGAAATCCTCCCTGCAAAATCAAATTGAATTGCATCCCTTTATAGTTACTGCTTATTAGTGACTTGTTAAGACAGATGGGGGAATCTTGCTACATACTGCACTTTGGGACTTAGCCAAGCTCCATATATGTCTTCAAGTTCTTGAGGAATGTCATAATGAGTCAGTGTCACGAACGGCTGGATCCCTAGAACAGGACATGGAGATTATTGAGGAAGGAATTAAATATTTGTCATGTTTGTCATATTTGTTCAAGAACTAATGCAGAAACAATGAATTGGATGAACACATAAACAATGGAACCAAAGAAGACCTCTGCGCAGAAGAGTGTCGATGAACTTGTTATAGTGATCAATGCCAGCTCTATTCACTTCTCCAAATCATCCTTCTAGTTCAAAGTTGTAATACAAGTGACTTAGAGATGAGAACTTTGGATTCCATTAATCAAAGTTGACACTTTCTGAAGGAATGAAATAACTTACTGGGTAGAACTCTTGCCCATGATATAGAAAACCGGTAAGTATTGACTCCAATGTAACTCATGAGATCTAAATCTTCCTGTTTTTTCATAGGAATGACAAAGCAGGACAGGATTATCAGCATATCTAATTTAGATTAGCCATAAAAGTCACACACATTATTGTTTTATCTAGAGCTATGAAAAGTTTCAATGTCCACACCAATTGTTCAGCTGCTCTAACAATTCAGACTTGGACACGTACACTTCAAACGGTAATGATCTTACTAGCTCAAATCAGTTGATAAACTATCCACCAGAAATTCCCAAAACTCTATATACAAATGGAATACAAGCGACACGAGGTACAGGACAATGAGTCAACTGGGTGGGGTTGATAATCTCATTATTTCTTTATTTCTGATGATAATCTGTCGTTCCATCATCAGATTCTGAGGGATGGTCCAGTCTTACAATCAGCTGTCTATATCCAAAACTTGGAAGGATTCAACATATTAACCAACCACCAGCATTTTAGCCATTCCCTCGTTTAATACCATTCATGTATATAGACAAGGAGATTTGGCATGTCCCTTTATGGGACCACCTCCATTAGTAGCAAATGGAGTGAAGTAAAAGGTAAAAATACACAACACAAGATGGATTTTGTTTCTGTATGTAAAAAAATGAATACTGCAATTGTCTCGGATAAGGTATTGTGCTTGAGCTGGGTTAAAGAAGAATTTAGAAGTCCAGCCCCAACAATTAATTTCAAGTTTAACAAAACAGTAAGAAAGATATCAGAGGATTTTAAAGCTATTCTTCTTAATTTTTGTTAAGTAGCTTCTGGACTGAATGGATTAATGGAATATTAATAATATGTCTGCATTTGACGTAAAACTGAAAATAATAGACCTGCAATATTGTCATCATCATTGAGAAGAAGTAGATGCAAATAAGATTTATTCAAGAGCCTAGCTAACCAGATAAAGATGGTACTGATCAACAGCAATATCTCCATTAGTTCCATCTGAGATATGACCTGTGCGTGTGACAAGCCGAAATAACTCTACCATTGGATTTGAAAGACAATGGGGGCTTGGGAGTGAGGGAAAGTAAAGCATCAAATTCAAAGGAGTAAAACACAAGCATTAATCTAACCAGGCTTATGAGTAAAAACATCGCAATTGTTGAGGCCTTTACCATCATTCAGAAAAGCTCCCTCAAACTGAGAAAAAGAATGAAGAAGAAATGACAATTTATAACTAAAACAAACTGATTCTGTGTGTGTGTAAAGAAGGGAAGGCAAGATACCTGGTAAGAAGAGGATGCAGTTCCAAAGAGGAAGTTGCTTGGGAAAGGGGATGATGAAGCTGAGCTTCCTCTCAAAGATATGTGATTACAAGACACTATGAGAATTGAAAAGCACATCTCAACCACAAGGACAGCATGAAGTGCTGACAAATTTTCCATAACAATGCTTGAAAGTATGAAGGTAGAAATAGTATAGTTTTTCGTTTTTTTTTTTTTTTTTTTGTGTGTGTGATAAAATGCAACTTATGAAGTTTCACAGAGAAAGAGGTCTATTTAATAATAAGCATTGCCGTTTTGATCCAACATCTGTGGCAGACGTGGAATGGAACCAACTAATTGATACTGTTCGATTTGCTAAACAGAAGCATCAGTAATGGTCGGATGGTATATATATATGCTAACTATGGTCTTTGGAAAGCAAGCAATTAAAATGAAGACAAAAGGAAGAGATGTAACATTAGCGAGCGAGAATAAACTCAAAATAATCATAATCACGTTGACAAAACCATTAAAAAAGTATAGAAAGGAGATGGCATCATGGGAACATTTGGATGAAGCAGGAGCAATTAAAACATGCATGCACCACAAAAGTCACATCAAAGAGATCTCCCCATCACCCTGCTGTGTTAGCCCATTCCTCTTCTTTATCTGTCATTTTATCTCTTCACTTGTAATATAGTTTCAGATTCTATCTTGATCTGTATTTGCTATACAGAAAACTAATGACAGATAAAGTTGATCTGTATATTTTTAAAGAGTATCGCTGCACGGCTATACTCGATAGATAAATAGTATATTTTACGCGTATAGCCGGGCGGCTATACTACATACATAGATTATTTTAACGGTATAGCCGAACGGCTGTACTCCATTAATAGAATATTTTAAACGTATAGCCGATCGGCTCTACTCCATAAATAGTATATTTTAACAGTATGGCCGAGCGGCTCTCCTCCACAAATAGAATATTTTAAAAGTGCAGCTGCGTGGAATATTTTAAGCGTCTAGCCGCGCGGCTATACTCTATACATAGAATATTTTAAACGTATAGCCGGTCGGCTATACGCGATAAATAGTATATTTTAACAGTACAGCCGAACGGCTATACGCCGTAAATAGAATATTTTAAACGTATAACCGCTCGGCTATACTCAATTCAACAGGGCCAGTTCATACATCAATTCAAACATTGTTCTTATTTACTACAAAATGTACAATACAATTTTTCCAACCGGTGAACAGAAGGAAACCTACAATACAATTGTCTAATTAAACCATATCCCGCAGAACAGAGCATGATTTTTTTAACCAAGTCCATGATTGTTTTTAATGATCAGATACCCTGTGTTTTGATTGTTAAACACTTCAGTATAGTATTGTCTCTCTAGATCATTCTATGTTTCAGAAAACCGGGATTTTTAGGTTCTTTGGGAAGATATACACTATATGACTGGGAAGATGGCTTTATTTTTTGACAGACAATATTATAAACCGCTCTAACGTACGAGGAGGAGGATCGAACTCTGGTGTAAGGCAGTGCACGCACTACTCTATAGCTGCTGTTGAGTGCTCTCTACATTGATTTTCTTGATCATGCTGTGGCACTTAAAATTTCCACCGTATGATTAGAAATAAATTGTTTGTACCAATCCGCTGAGAGTCTTCGAGTTCTTTTGAGAGTGGCATAATCAACATGGTGAAGTCCAAACCGAACAGTGTATCCACTGGTCCACTCGAAATTGTCAAGCAACGACCACACGAAGTACCCTCTTACATCTGCTCCTTTCCTGACCATATTATCAAAAATTCAATTAGTTTCCACCACATTTGAACTGTGTGCAAAACACCACAATGTTATTACCATAAAATTATTGTATCCAATAAGTGTGTGCAGCGATGACATGATTGATTATTAAGAGAGGAACGTTGCGTGCACTCGTTTGGTGACAATGATAGCTGAGTGTAACTTAAAGTTCAAGAACTAAATGCAAGAGGTCCCATATGCCTTGGCATACCTCATTGCTTCTGCTAGTGCATGTAAGTAGGACCTCATGTACTTCACTCTCTTGACATCATTGAGTAATTCTTCATTGGTGGAATTCGAATTATCAGTCTTACCAAACCCTACAAGACCCACTCTAATTATATAAGAATTTTCTGGATCCAATAATTGGGGTTTGGAGGTCACTTTTTAATCAAAGATCTGAGTTTGCACCTTACCATTTTCTGTGATGAAGATTGGTGTATTATTGTATCTGTCTTTTACGTACGTTACAATCTTCTCCATTCCTTGAGGGTAGACATACAGCCAGTCAACCGAAGTCTACATCAACAAAATGTTTGGGTAAATTGCAGAAATTAAGTGTTGTGGTGATGACAAGATGAGATATTACATACTGGTTCTCCAAGGAAGACTCCATCTTTTTCTGCAGTTCGCAAAGCGAAACCCTCCGTCCTTGAAGCTCCTGGTCCTGGTTCACATTCAGAAAAGATACAGTCTTTTATGTAAAAGCTGGTATAGTGGTTGATGCCAATGAAATCTAATCTGTTCTTCCTCAGCATCTCCACATCAGATTCTGAAAATATAGGCAAATCAGCTCCTAGAATCTCCTGCATTTCTGCAGGATATTTCCCATGTACAATTGGGTCTAAGAACCTGCATTGAACATTTTCGCTGTTGTGTGACCATCCTTCAGTATGGATGTATAGCCAGAGAAATATGAGAAACTTCTTACCAGTTCACATAGAAAGATTGAGCCCTCTCAGCTGCTAACTTGTCTTCTAAGGAGTTGCTGATGGGTTCATACCATTCAGTATTCATGATCATTCCAACGCTACCTCCTTGATTTTTCTGAGTGTATAAGACATGCATTAGAACAAAGCCGAATCAATTCTACTCACGAATCAATCTTAAACCTACAAATTTGATGAAGACAGGACATTATTGAAAACCTGGTATTGGGTTCGGTATATATTCACAGCAGCTGCATGGGATAGAATGATGTTATGAGCTGCAAGGAAAGGTTCCTTCTCTGAATTCCCACTAGTACAATTCCCAAATGGGCTAGAGCAACGAGATGGTGGGTAAGTCCCTGACCTATAGCCACGAATAACTACAACATTGGGCTCATTGAAAGTCACCCAGTACTTAACTCTGTCTCCAAAGAATTTGAAACATGTATTTGCATAATATTTGAAATCCTCCCTGCAAAATTAAATTAAATTGCATCCCATAGTTCTTGCTTATTAGTAAATTGTTAAGACAGATGGGGAATCTTGCTACATACTGCAGTTTGGGGCTTAGCCAAGCTCCATATCTGTCTTCAAGTTCCTGAGGAATGTCGTAATGAGACAATGTCACGAATGGCTGGATTCCTAGAACAGGACATGGATATTGTTGAGGAAGTACTTAAATATTTGTCATATTTGTTCAAGAACTAGAAGTTATGTGATCAATCAAACTGTGATGATTTTTGACCAAGTTTACAGCAAAAATGAATTGGATGATCACATCAACAATGGTAACAAAGAAGACCTCTGCTCAGAAGAGCGTCGATGAACTTGTTATAGTAGTCAATGCCGGCTCTATTCACTTTTCCAAATCTTCCTTCTGGTTCAAAGTTACAATACAAGTGACTTAGATATGAGAACATTGGATCCTATTAATCAAAGTGGACACTTTCTGAAGGAATGAAAATACTTACTGGGTAGAACTCTTGCCCATGATATAGAAAACCGGTAAGAATTGACTCCAATGTAACTCATGAGATCTAAATCTTCCTGTTTTTTCATAGGAACGGCAAAGCAGGACAGGATTATCAGCAAATCTAATCCAGATTAGCAATTAAAGTCAACACACATTATTGTTTTATCTAGAGCGATGAAAAGTTTCAATGTCCACACCCGCTCTAATTCTGACTTGGACATGTACATTTCAAACGGTAATGATCTTACTAGCTCAAATCAGTTGATAAACTATCCACCAGAAATCCCCAAAAATAAATGGAGGACATTGACAACTGGGGTGGGGTTTATAATCTCATTAGTTTTTCTTTTTTTGGTCTGAGCAAAATTTATTGTTCCATCCTAAGATTCTGAGGGGTGGTCCAGGCTCTTAATCAGCTGTCTATATCCAGAATTTGGAAGGATTTAACATATTAACCACTAGTATTTAGTCATGGTAAATGCTAGAGGCACCAACTTTGGGCACCAACTCTCTAATAGAGCGTGGGACCCGTTGTATTGGCGGGCTCCACCTCTATTAGAGAGTTGGTGCCCAAAGTTGGTGCCTCTAGCACCACCCTTTAGTCATTCCCACATTTTAATACCATTCATGTATATAGACAAGGAAATTTGGCATCTCTTTATGGGACCAGCTCCATGGTAAACCCTTAGTTGCCTAGTGAAGAAAAAAGGAAAATACCACATGATAGATCCTGTTTCTGTATGTAAAAGAATGAAAACTGCAATTGTTTAAAGAATCTGGGTTGCAAATCCAACTCAGATAAAGCCTTCTGCTTGAGCTGGGTTAAAGAAGGATATTAAAGAATTCCAGCCCCACACTTAATTCCATGTTTAACAAAATAGTAAGAAGGATTTTGGCATGTTTACTAATCGGAGGAATTGAATTGAGGGGGAGTTGGATTGAGGAGAATTAGATTCCGGACTCCCATTGAAGTTGTTTACTAAACCATATTAATTGAGGGGAGTTAGATTCCGGATTCCTATTGAAGTTGTTTACTAAATAATGTGTAATTGGGGTAGGAGTGGTTCTAATTACTAAAATGTCTTCGTTGTTGGGTTAAAGTAGATGGAAAGTTTGGAATTTTTAAAATTGTGTTAGGATATAATAGGTAAAAAAGATGGATTCCTAATGTGTTAGTACTCCAAGAATTAGAATATCACCTCCCACCTAAGAATTGAATTCCTCCAAAATCAAGAATTCAATTCCTAATTTTGTATGAGCCTCACTTACTTTTTAGTTCCTTGATGTGAAGTAAACACAAAAATCTTTCATAGGTTGAATTAAGTTCCTGACTAGTAAACACACCATAAATCAATTCTTCTTATTAATGACAACTGTAAAAAGAAAGGAAAAAAGTAAAAAGGGATTAATGGACATGCAATGTTGTCATCATCATTGAGAAGTAGATTGCAAGTAAGGTTTATTCAAGAGCCTAGCTAACCAGATAAAGATGGTACTGATCAACAGCAATATCTCCATTAGTTCCATCTGAGATATGACCTGTGAGTGTGACAAGCCAAAATAACTCTACCATTGGATTTGAAAGACAATGGGGGCTTGGGAGTGAGGGAAAGTAAAGCATCAAATTCAAATGAGTAAAACACAAGCATTAATCTAACCAGGCTTATGAGTAAAAACATCCCAGTTGTTGAGGCCTTTACCATCAGTCAGAAAAGCTCCCTCAAACTGAGAAAAAGAATGAAGAAGAAATGACAATATAGAACTAAAACAAACTGATTCTGTGTGTGCGCGTGCTCGCTTGCCCGCGTGTATATATATAAGAAGAGAAGGCAAGATACCTGGTAAGAAGAGGATGCAGTTCCAAGGAGGAAGTTGCTTGGGAAAGGGGATGATGAAGCTGAGCTTCCTTTCAAAGATATGTGATTACAAGACACAATGAGAATTGAAAAGCACATCTCAACCACAAGGACAGCATGAAGTGCTGACAAATTCTCCATAACAATGCTTAAAAGGACGATGAAGTATGAATGAATTAGTATAGTTTTTTTGTTTTTGGTGATCAAACTGGAACTTATGAAGTTCACATAGAAAGAAGCCTATTTAATAATTGGTCGATTTGCTAGCAGTAATCAGAAGCATCAGCAAACATTCTTTGGAAAGCAAGGAATTGAAATGAAGACCAGAGGAAGGGATTTGACATTAGCGAGCGAGAAAAAACTCAAAATCATAATCACATTGACAAAAACCTTAAAAGTTTAGAAAAAGGATGCATCTCCTATTATAAGCAGGAAATTTGAAACATGTACAGTACCACAAAGTCACATCAAAGAGATTTCCACATCATTTGATGGATCACCATTCTCCAATGTTTGGCCACCAAACCAATTATATGACTCGAAATGGATAAATATCTAGGAAACTGTTTTACTCTCAAAATCATTAGGCCATAGCAAAATATAGTCCTAAGATAATGCAAAATCCATCTCCGGTTATGGGCTGAAAAAAAAATTGGCCAAATTTGAAGGACGACATTTAGCCTTTATCCCTCCAACCAGGCCAATTGTAACCTAGCTTTGGCCTAGGCCAAGTTTTTTTGTGGGTCCCATGCATATGCTTTTCAAGAAGAGAAATTATTAAGTGTGGGCAAGAGCACGAAACATCTCATGCAAATGCATATCCAATCCAACAGCCAATATTAAGGGCGCGTTGAAGTCATTAATGATGTCAGCTAGCCATTAGGATATATATATATATATATATTTTAAATAGCCTTTTTAAATGTTATCAATGTATACGTATCATATATGGAATATTGTCTCTAAATAGTAGTTTAATTAAATTAAACAATACATAGTTGTGAAATGTATGAGTGTTGTACCATAGTTTTTCTCAAAATAATAAAATATGGAGGACTCTAAAATACAGCTCTGCATGGCTGGAGATGGAAAAATTTAACCCTACACTATTGTTTAAAAAATTAATATTTTGGAGGGCTAAATTTATAGCCCTGATGGCCTTATGACATGGTCAACATTGACACTTAAATTCTATGTAACAAAACAGTGGATGGGCTGCTTTTCGAATCAAAATATCTTTCTTTGTCTCTACTTTTGGCTAGTTGAGAGCAAGGGCTGCGCGAAATTTTTTTACTTTATAATATATATTAATATTATAAAAACTGAATATATACTCTAGTGTGTAGTATATTAACACAAAAGTGTATTTGGTGGAGCTTATTTCTAGTGTATCTCTTGGTACAAGGCCCAAGTTTGAGTCTCAATGATGTCATTTTATTTGTATTTTTATTCTTTTACATTATAATGAAATTTAAAATATTTTTAAAAAAACATAAGCACGTGAAAAGAAAAAAAAAGGGAAAAGAACCAACTATACTAATAGTATATATCACACACCCATACGCTTTCTTCTCAAAAAAAAAAAAAGTACTTTCTTCCACTCAAACCAAATAAATAAAATAAATAAATAAAATCATGCCTTCTTCTTTCTCTTGCTCTTTTTTTTTTACTTATAAAAATAATTATTTTATAACATTAAGTCATGGCAAAAAAATTTAATTAGTATTTTTATATTAGATTATGTGAGGGCTCCAGTTTAAGTTTCGTACAAGGCCCTCAAAATCTCAGAACCGGCCTTGGTTAAGAATACTTGTGCTATATTCTTTTTGTTTGTGTTTTGTTTGTTTAATGTTAAACTATTTTAAATTAATCTAATTGGTGGGGAGGGAAAATTTGAACTTAAATGCAAGTAAACAGACTCATGCCTTAACTAACTAGCTTAAGAGCATCCACAATCATGCTCTCCATTTTTTAGTTAAATTTTAGCTAAAAGTATATAAAAGTTATTTTAGGAGCTCTCTATAAAATTTAAACTCCAATCATGCTCTTTAGTTTAGGGAGTCATAAATGCTATAACTTTTTTTAATTGGTTCATCTCCATTAAAAAAATAATATAAAAAATAGTTAGCATTAATTAAAGGTTTGAAATACTCATTAAATAAAGTATCATTAAATTATAGGGAGCCACTAAGAATCTCCTCTCTCCTCAAATTTATGAGCTCCTAGAGATCTCCTTATTTTAGGAGGTGGATAGCGAGCATGATTTGAGTTGTATTTTTTCAATTCCTACGTAAAATTTGTCTAAGAATGTATGAATGCTCTAACTCGTCTGAAGTTCGTTCAATGAAGTTTAAAGTTGATCTTTGTCTCGGTGGGAATAAGAAGAGGTTCCCACCCACCCTAAGAACCTTGCCTTCATTTCGCATACTTTTTGAAGCTGTTGTGCCAATGTATTCTGTGAGGACTTGGGCCTGATATACAAGTCCAATATGACACAGACCACTGTGGCAGTTTTAACAGGCCAAGTTCATTCATCAATTTGGGTCTCACTGTAGCAAAAGAAATTGGGTCGACTTGAGAATTGAAATTGGAATTCCAAGTATTATTCTGCCGCAGAAAGGTCAAAGGCCTCAACATACATTGTTCTTATTTACTACAAAATCTACAATACAATTTCTCTCAACCGGTAAACAGAGGGAAACCTACTATCTAATTAAACCATATCCCGCGAAACAGAGCATGATTTTTTAAACCAAGTCCATGGGTCCATGACTGTGATATTGATGACCCAAAAACAATGAAGTTCAATTGAACATACTCAAATACCCTATGGTTTGATTGTTAAAACACTTCAGTATCTCTTGTCTCTCTTCATCATCTATGTTTCAAGCAACTTGGCATCTTTATATTCCTCAATGCTTGCCCTGCACCCAAAGTTAATAGGAAATTGTCAGCCAAATGGAGCCATAACTACATTGAAAGTCCCAACCTTCAAAAGGATAGTCAAGCACGCTATAAGAACTTTGAAGATGGTAATTCTACTAGGTGGTTTAAATGAAACATCAAACTTTCTAATCATCCATATTAAATGAAAGTGTCACTGTTGTTCACTTGTATGTCTGTGTATAACTTGGGGTGGTCTGCACATGCCATTGTGATCTAACCATGCCTTGAAAAAGGCCAAAAATAGAAGAAGGAAAGATTGCCCCCTTTTTGTTTAGTGGCTCTTGAAGAATTAGAAGGCCACCTTCTGGTGTTTCTTTTGTCACCATATAGACAAGTGGCTTGTCACCGTTTGGACAAGTGGCACGAAGTATGCAGAATAAAAACAATGCACAAACTTTGTCCCAGACTATGCAGCTTATGAAGTGATGCTACATGGTTATGCACTTTGATTATCCATGAGGTGGCAATTGAGGTGACTTCCAGTTGAGCAATTGTTATGCAGTTTGATACCAATTATAAGGGGCTTATGTGATCAGATATCATCTCCAACTTAACTACTCAATGCCTATGGATGAGGAATATAAAGTGTCCCAATCTTAATATTTCCCATATTTCATGGTCTTAAATCCAATGTGAAACTAATTATGTTATCTGCAATTCCCAAAAAAACACTTATATAAGAAGGTGAGGAACATACCTGTGAGTAGAGGAAGGTGCCAAGGATGGCAATGGCTGCTCCTAGTGCATTGACGGGTTGAACAGGTGTGTGGAAGATAATGATGGAGGAGACGATGACGGATATCCGCTTCATTGTGTTCCCAATGCTGAATGTTAAGGGAGATATCTGATCTAATGACATGTACGAAACCTGATTATACAAGTGATAGAAGATACTCTGGGCTGCCACCCACCTGTTTAGATATAGATGTACAGATTTCATAAGTAAAACAGTTTAGGAGGAAGGGAGTGAATGCTTTAAACAAGCACTAAATAATCTTTTCAAGGCTTTAGGATCAAAATTAGCAGATTAGCCCTTCTATACAATTTACTGCAGCAACTAAATGCACAAAAACAATCACCTGATTCACTTAGCCAGGTTGGGTAGATTTGTCTCACTAAACCTTAAAGAAAGAAATTCTGAAACCCACTTGTGCAGATGATACCATCTTATTTTCAAATCTTCCACAGATAAGAAAATATATGCTTTTCTGATAGAATATTTTGAGAAACTGAAGTCCAACTTCATTGTCTAGAATTATACTCCTCTATGTCTATAACCATGCAAGATATCTCTTTTACATTCAACACTTTAGTTAATTGCTGAAAATGATCAAACATATCGAAGCTACCACAGCAATTATAAGTCCAATACCGTGGACAAACAATAGAACAGAAAAGGCAGCAATTCTACAGACTGTTGCAGGTAACTGAAAATTACCAGACAAAATTGGGACCAATCTGTGCAAGAGCTGTGTTCCATCCAGCGGCCCACACCTTGGGGCCCTCCACGGCAATGGCAAATGGTATCAGGATCAGTAGAGACAACATAGACAGACAAGCATAGTAGTTCATACCACTGACAGACTTCCCCTTCATCCCTTTCTTCGAAAATATGTTTCTGAACACGAATGCCAGGTTCGATATCATAGCCCCCATGAACCCTGATGCACATAGCAGCTTAATTTAGTACTCGGAACAATTAACACCCACCAAAACTCTAAAACCATAACCACTAACACCCTTCAAGATTGTAGAATCAAAATGTGGAATTTAACAAGTTTTCTAACCAATCATGTTAAAATTGAGCTCGGTTATAGCAGCAAGCGCACATCCTCCAATAATTGGAAAGAGAGAGAGGTAAACCGACAGAGGAAAGGATTCGCCTAACAAGAACCTTGAAACCAATACACTGAAGGCAGGCTCACTGCTCTTGATGATGTGGGTAAACGAAACCGCAACCTTTGCCATACTCACAGTCGCTGCTACATGCCCAATTGTATGTGCCACGGCAACCTGCACACACATAACCAACCAATGTAAATAAGTAATCAGAATTCCAAAACCCAAGTGCCATGTTTGGCTGCAAAGGAAAAACTATAAAAAGAAACAGAGCAAACTGTAAGGATCTGAAAAGGCACCATAATTTTGCTTACCGGAAACAGAGTCTTCCAGAAATCTAAATCAGTTTTTGGGGCCTCAGCGATCCTGGTGGCCCAAGAAATGAGCATCATGAGCGACCCAGTTGCGAGTGAGAGAGTGGAGGTGAGCCATGGATATGGAAACACATTCAAAACCTTCTTGTTGTAGATATTGAAAACCACATTCAAAGCCCACCAGGTAGCAAAGTATATACCAATCTTGAACCTCTGAGAGGCCGCCTGCTGGTCCGGCAATTCAATGTTGATCTTCAAAGGTCTTGACTTGTCTGCCTCATAGGCCTTGCACTCTGTAACTCGCTTCTGGGTTTTGCTCACCAATGCGAAACTCTCGGTGGAAGAAATGTAAAGGGGTTTGAATGAAGAAGAGAGTGAGTGGTTCACACTCTGTTGGGCATTCTGAAAACTGGGTAGGGAAAAAGACTGAGCCTTTATCGAACACCTCTGGTTCAAGAACTCTGAGGACGTGAAAGTCGAGGTTCTGAGCTTTACTGAAGAGATCTGCATGTTGGGTTTATGTTGAACCAAACCAGAATGGAGAGTTTTATTAATGGAGTTTGAGGTTCAGATTCAAAAAGAAAAAAAGTTTCTCGAGATTGCTCGGTGGATTATAAAACTAATGAACGATTGTTTTATAAGTTTTTGAAGGAAAAGGGGTTGGTGGGCTTGGAGAGAAGGTAGGGTGAGAAAACCGAAGAGAAAGAGAGGGAAAATGTGGGTGATGAAGGAAAGCTTTGAAACGGTCTTCCCTGGGTATAAGAGAGAGGCAGGGGAAGAGGGGTTTATATATGAGTTGGGGGAATGAGGAGGTGAGTGGAATTTTGACCATTCAGTACGCGAGTTTTTGGGTTGTTTCACACCAGTGTTTGGGTGGTGACAAACTACAAGTAAGATCTTTTTCTCAATTACTAACAAATCCTTTAATTAAATGAAGAAACTAAGATTTTTTTTAATTTTTTTTTAAATATAAGTGATAATTAGGGGAGACAGATTTCTTACACACACGATCACGGTGTCATGGGGATTCGAACATAAGACCACTAGCCTGCCAATCAATGCCCTTCTCTGCTAACTAGAGCCCGTTAGCGAGAAACTAAGATTTAGAATAAAGGCATAAAGTTTCGTGATTTTAGGAGCCAACAGAAATAAGTTTGTGTTAGTGTCTACTTCTGATTAGTGGAATCTTTTTTCTGTATTTGAAACAGAATTCTGAGAAATTTCCTCCAAAGACTGAGGCTCTGACTAAAATTTAGAATATGCTCTTCAACTATTCTTTCATCACATTTTTTTTTCTTCCATTAAACTTCATAGATTCCTTTTCATCACATTTTTTTTTCTTCCATTAAACTTGATAAAAACCTTGTCCTCATTCATTCAGGGTTGTCGGCAAGGAAATATACTTCACTTTGATCTTTCCCTCCTTTGCTTCCCACAAAAATCTCAGCCATCATTATTTGGAAAAACAAAACTGCCCCTGTTTTTTTAATTCACCAACTTCCATTCAAGCCACCTAAACACACCTTTTCTCCAGCTGCCGCCAATTCTAGACCGCAAACTCATGCCACGTTCCAACTCTGCATATGTAAACGACAAACACTCTGAGTTGAATGATTGACAAGAAGGAAAAAAATCTGATTGAGAAAGACAGACACCTGGGGCCTTGTTGTGGATAGGTATGCATCTTAAATCCCAACTTGTTCTTTTAGTACATGGTGATGATGCTGATTTCCAATGTTTCTTTTGCAACATATTTTAATTTTGGACAATCGAAATTTGTTTCAATTGAAAGGTATTTATTGACGGCTGATAAAAGATGTTACTAAGTTGGCCTAGTTGGGTCTGTCTGGCTGATAATAACAGAGGTTTTGTTTGGATTAAGGAATGGTGTCTTTATTTGACCCTAGACCGAAGCTGTAATTTGTACATGTATGAGTTTTTGGTCGTGGCTTAAACAAGTGGTAGGGGACCTTCTTGCTTTGAGGTCGTTTTTATGTTTGGTGGGATACATACATGGTGCACTGCTTTACTGCACGTGACTTTAATGCAGTTGCACGTGACTTTAGTGCAGGTGCTTGCAGAAGGTCCATGGCATCTAACATTCACAAGAAAAAAGATTAGTACTTTGGATTATAAAAGGTTTATAAATTAGTTAGTTATGAATTAGTCGGGCAAGCAAAGGCAATCAGATGCCCAGAAAGTAACCCTTAACCATTGGTTGCTAACTTGCTATTGACTGTTTTGCCAAAATGTGCACGTGCCAAGTGTTTCTGCAAATAGTTTACCAAATAACACAGAAGGTCATTGCAAGTCAGTAGGTTTAAAAAGAAGCTAAAGTCTACACGATCATCTTCTTCTACACGATCCGAGGACAGGCCAATCCCCTAAACCATCGAAACTTAGCCGTTTTAACAACATTACACAAAAACACCATACAAGAGAAAACCTTACTAGTTCTTATGAAGTTACCTCAACGAATACCAAAGTTTCAAGACAAGGACAGTACTGGAGCATCGTCAACAGTGCCTTTATTATCAATACATACTGAGTCTTCCAGTACCAAAGTGGTCAGATCGTTGAGCAAGGGCATCTGGGCAACAAGTTCTGGTGCATTACTTAGAACCACCTAAGAACAGGATGAAGCCTATATTCAAGACTGAGTGATTTTAGGCAAGCTACTCATGGCACAGACTGCTAATGCAATAGAAGAGAAGAAATCATACCTCAAAGGCATTAGAATCAGAGAAAACTAATTCCTTCACACTAGAGAGCCCTCTAAGGAGCTTATACAAGCGGTAAGCAGTAGGTCTCAATTTCTTAGTAAAATTATAAGAAAGATGAATCTCAGCTTCATTACGTAAGGACGAGTCATACAAGCAGTATTCATTTAGGAGCTTGCCCCTGTAATAAAAATATGTCAGACTAACTCCAAATATCATAATCTGACAACCATCTGAACCTCTGGAAACGAACAGTAGAAGGAGCCTTGAAAAGGAAAGGAATATCTAGTTCTGCGGCCACCAGTGTTGTACAAGTAAATAAGGAATGAGGCAAGTAAAATGGTTCTTTGAGGCTATGCAGGTAGAGATAAAGCTTTTTAACATTGCGCCTTACAGTGGCATCAATCCATGCATTAACACGACATGCATCATCTAGCACTGGAAACGTAAGATCGAACGTTTCTATATCAGCAGGACCACGAAGAAGAAGTGCTCTTTCCACAATATTCACCAAGGGAGATCTTGCAGCAAACAGCCCTTTATAAAAGTTAAGATTGGGAATTGATGTCCATAAGTATTCCCATCTTTTAGACAGTATGCTTGTTCTGATAATTGCGTCTTTTGTTTCAAGCAGGGAGATAATTTTTTGAATAACCACATCAGGCAAATTGCTTAAACTCTTGCTGCTTCCTTCCACCTCTTCTCCTCCATCCAATTTCTGCCTTTTGGGGTTTAGAATTAAAGAGCTTGCATCCAGAGTTCAGATAGTTTCCCAATTATACCAAATTATCTGTCAGTTCAGAAATAACTTCAAACCTTCTTAAAAAACAGTGAGGTGCGAACAATGATTTACACTTTAACAATGATTTACAGAAATACCGCCGTCCAAAAGTTATTTCTCAAAACATGGACAATTACAATTCCAAGTAAAACCAGTCCCCTCCTTTTGGAATTTATCCACACTTCTATTTACTTCCTGTTCTCTTCTATTAAGTACAGTAAAATATTCATTTTCAAAAAATTTAACCCGTGCTTCCAATTAAGTCATTCCAGATCAATTTTAGCCTTTAGAACAGACAAAAGTAGACACACTTCAACCATAAACAAAAGCTGAATGAACAAAAGGACTATCCATAAAAATAAACTATGGGCATGAATCCCTGAATTCAGCACCAACTATATCAAATTGTTATACACCTTTCTCAGCAACCAAACAGAAGGTAAAGATTGGAAACGAAGAATACCTCTAAATCCAGTCCGAAAATGAAGCAATTCGGCGCAATATCAAAACCTGGGGTTCCAAAAACCAACAATAACAGATTCAATTCGATAAACCTTCACAAATGCAAAGTAAAATTCCATTGTAAAAAAACAAAAAATCAAATGATCACCGATTATTAAGGCGGCAAAGTATTGATTACCAAGTCCACAAAATAATTTAAAATAATTAATTACTATTTATTAGGTAATTTATGAAATTAGTAAAATATTTCAATACTAATTATTTACTCAATAAATAATAATTAAAACATAATTATTAATTAGAGTAATTAAAAAAGGCTAAGATATTACTTAATTACAAAAAAGAAAACCATTTTGTGCATTCTAGCCGCACGGCTATACTTATAAAATATTCGACTATATTTAAATGGTATCTCCGCACGGCTATACGTTTAGAATATTCGTAATATTTAAAGCGTATAGCCGTGCGGCTATATGCTTTAAATATTAATATATTCGGCTATACTTATAACATATTCGAAGATATTTAAATATTTTAGCCGAGCGGCTATACTCTTAGAATATTCGTATATATTAAAATAGTGTAGCCGCTCGGCTATACTATTTAAATATTAATATATTTAACAAGTATAGCCGCCCGGCTATACGCTTTAAATATTAATATATTCGGCTGTACTTGTAAAATATTCTACTATATTAAAAGAGTATAGCCGCCCGGCTCGACTATTTAAATATTAATATGAAATGCATCACACACCATATCACATGAGACTCTGAGAGAGAGAAATTCTGTAGACTTTCAACAAACTTCCACGCACGACTTGATCTTTCCCTCAGTTATATTCCATTTGGATGCAAATAATGCAAAAACATTCATCAAGAACAAAGAAAAGGCAAAATATTCTTATGAGAAACAAACCCAAAACCTCCTTGAAAGGATTTAAAAAAAAAAAGCCAGTGAGCCGTTGAACATATTGATTCAGTATCAGAAATCAGAAATCAGAAATGCATGACTTGAATGAAAGGTAGAAACTAACCCAAAAAGGAGTCAAACTCCTGTTGGCTGTCGTATCGTATTAACTCCTTCTCCTACTCGGAGTGGGTTTGCAGAAATCCTTGTGATGTTTGGGGTTTTGGTGTTGGACGCTATTTTATTTGGCTTCTTAAACATGGAGAACGACATGTCGGGGCATTTACTTTAATCGGAAAAAAGTCACTTTTTAGAGTCCATGTAATTTTATTTTATTTTATGGTAAATACCACGAGGTATCCCCACACCTGAAAGGTGGGATTAATTCCCACTTGAGATTCAACTTGTTCCTAGCCACAAAGTGCTTCCAACGGATTTCGAACCCCAGCCATTGAGTTATCGGATAGCTCGTCAACTGAAGGTGACAATTTACCAACCGCACCACACCTTGTGGTTCATGTAATTTTAGTTTTGACAATTTAAAACATTTAGTTTGACTCTATCACAATTCCCAAATTTTCATCTAATTTCATCCAAAATTCCGTCCAAAATACTTCTCCAAAACACATGTTTGTTTCATCATGAATGCGAATTTAGACGTGTCCTTCAATTGTGATCAATATCAAATTGCATGGGTAAAAAAACCACAGAGAGGAAAGTAGAATTCCGGAGAACTATAGGCACGAAAAATGACTTAGTGCCTACTTTAATAGGGAAGTAGACGACGGTAAACGGCTTGTCGTTCCTTGGAGGAGAAGTAGAATAAAGAAAGAAATTTAAAAGAGGTAACGAGGAGGACAACACGACTCGTAGCAGTTGCTTCCAGAATCAAAATCACACCGTATTCTTGTATTTCTATGGTGGTGGGAGCAAACCCTAATGCAATCCTCACCCTCCCGTGGTGGGAGAAGACCCAGACTTCAATAACCCTAATTTCCCTAACCCAAAGCACTTACCATTATTCTTTCCCAAACTTCCATGGCCTCGGAAAAGCTCTTACTTTCCCGAGAAAACCCTAGAACCCTCGCTTTCCCACACGACCGCTTAATCGCGGCCTCCAGCGCAGCCACGGGTACGAAGGCCATGCCCAGCAATGAGTTAGCTCAGAAGCCTCAACCTCCGACTCCGATAGTCGACCGCTTCAGGGCACTGTTGAAGCAACGAGACGATGACCTAAGGGTTTCGCCCGAGGACGACGTGTCGCCGCCCAGCACTGAGGAAATTGTGCAGCTTTACGAAATGGTCTTGGCGGAGCTCATCTTCAATTCCAAACCCATCATTACCGATCTCACCATCATCGCCGGCGAGCAGAGAGACCACGGAAAGGGCATCGCCGACGCCATCTGCGCCCGGATTCTCGAGGTCTGTTTCGGTACCCGCGGGTTGCTTCTACCTCTTTTTGATTATTGGGCGGAGCTTTGCTGGGGGTTCTCTGTTTCTCTGCATCCCGGATTTAACTCGTGTAATTGTTTGAGTTCTAGGAATTGTAAAAAATAGCAATCTTTACTCTAAAGTTCTAATTGCTACGACGCGGCCCAGCTTCATCTTTTTCTCATAGAAATTTAAATTTTAGATGCTCGATGTCACTCAATTGGGAATAACAACTTCAAAAGTTGTAATATTTTCTTTCTTTCTTTCTCTCTCGCTCCTTTTTTTTCCATTTACATTTGAGTATTATGAACAGAATGACCCGCAAAAAAAAAAAAAGTTTGTTACGCCTGGGTTACAAAGAAGCTTGGTTTTGATGAACAAACAATAAGTGAAATTTCCCAGTGTTTGTAGCTATGATTGAACCAACAACCTTAATACTACACACGCATGGTGATAAAAACTAGGACCAGCACTAATTTTGTGATAATATTTTTAAGATTCCATCATAGTTTCTCTCTTTAATTGAAGATTGAACTCCAGTTGAATTGGAATATGTGTCAAGCCTGCAGCAAAAGAAGTCGCAGTGCTGTTTATATGTTAGTCAGTTTGAAGTTTGCGTTAATTGTTTAATACTTGTCTATTGCAGGTCCCAGTTGAGCACAAACTGCCTTCACTATATCTATTAGATAGTATTGTGAAGAATATTGGCCGGGATTATGCCAAGTACTTCTCTTCCCGTCTACCTGAGGTGATCTAATCTGACCGCAGAATGTGATATATATGTTTTTTTTCCCAATTTTCCAATTATGTGTTCAAATATTTCTTTGAGAATCACACAACTCTAGTTTCACATGAGTTTATATTTGCATAGGTATTTTGCGAGGCATACAGGCAAGTAAACCCTAACCAGTATCCTGCCATGCGCCATCTCTTTGGCACTTGGTCAGCAGTCTTTCCACCTTCAGTCCTTCGCAGGATTGAAGAGCAACTGCAGTTTTCTCCACAAGTAAACCAACAATCATCAGGATCAACTCCTCTGAGAGCTTCTGAATCTCCTCGACCGACTCATGGCATCCATGTCAATCCAAAGTATTTACGCCAATTGGATAGCTCAAATGTAGATAGTGTAAGCTCTCCATGTAATCTCTTTGTTTTGCTCTTCTGAAAATATGCCGCAGCCTGCACTTATTTGATAATTGATTTGGCTTTACCACCAGTGATCTTAGTAAAGTATTTCTTCTCATTTTGCACAGAGTATTTAAATAAGCGAAAGTAGGACAATTGGCTGATTAGGATTTACAATTACTAATGGGATTTGGATTTGATGCCTATATAAAGACGGCTTAGAATTGTATTTGAAGCTTTTCATATTATCAATCAAAATTTGTGACTTTTCTCAACATAGAGAATTCCAATTCATATGTATTGCTTTCTGTAACCAAATTTGCGTACATAAACATTATAAAACTGTCACATTTCGTACATATAATTTGTTATGAATCTTAAAGAACTCAGCGTTTAATAGTAACTTAAACTTAAAAATTTATAAGCTCAGAAACCTGCCATTATGTATGACTAGTATGATCCTGATAATGCAATGGTTTTATCCTTTCAGGTTGGATCCCAAAGATTGAACTCAACTGGAAGTGTGAGTCATTCACCTTTTTCCCTGGGATCCAATCGGTTGCACCCATCTTCAACTACTAGGCTTGCAAGATCATCATCACCTTCAGATATTGGGCTTGATAGATCTCTACCATCGGCAGTTGATGAATTTGCAGCAGAGAATTCCCCTAAAAGGTTTGGTGAAAGGGCATCTCCATCTAATTCTGTGTTTGATTATAGACTTGGTGGAGCAATTGGTAGAGATGAGGAGCCGAATGAATTGCGAGGAAAACGCTATCTTGATGGTAGTCAGAAACGATTTGACACTTCTGTTACATATAATAACCTCAGTAATGGACTTGAACATCAGAGACCAAGAGCTTTGATTGATGCATACGGGAAAGACAGTGGGGATAGAAGTTTAAATGATAAACCTCTGGTTGGGCGGCTGGGCCTGAATGGTCTAGACCATAAGGCAACTCAAATGTCGTGGCAGAATACCGAAGAGGAAGAGTTTGATTGGGAAGATATGAGCCCAACTTTAGCAGACCAGAGTAGGAGTAATGATTACTTGCCTTCAACTGCACCACCTTCTAGAAGCTACAGGGCAAGGCCCAGCCTTGGAACACTGAATGCGAGCCCCTTGGAGTCAGATATTAGGAGTACTTGGTCTACTCAGGCACATCTACCTTCAGCCGAACAGTCCTCTGTTATAACTGAAGATCCAGTCCCCCCGCTTGGTGTATGTTCCCTCTACAATTTTATTGAGCATTTTTGTTTAGTTAGAATTAACATGATATTGATGTTTGCAAGTGTGTTTTTTCACTTAGTTATTTGCATTGCAATTTTTTTAAATGGCTTCCCTGATATTTACAGACTATTCGGTACTATTATCCTGCTATTTTGATTCTTACATTTCTTGTATTTATTTATTAGTATGTTATGGCTTTATTTATTTCTTTTTTTGGGGCGGGAGTTGCGTTTTTGGGCCTCTGTGTGCCACCAGTAGTTTGGACTAGTTAGAGTTTCCTGATTCTGTGGTACCTTTAATTGAGGTCCTGGTCAAATTTATTTCTTTGATTCTTCTTATGTGCATCTGTGACTGCTTTGAAGTTTCAACCACGAATATTTACTTCTTTCTAAATTCCTATCCTTTACTTAACGGAACATTTTTGGTTTTCTTTCCTAAAGTAGCCCAAACTGATCCCAATGTGCACATTTTTTGTTGACTTTTCTCAGTAAAACATAGTAAAGACTCATGTATTTCTTCACTGATGCCCTCTATTATGGACTTCAGTTCTTGAATTTCATTTGTGCTCATCTGTGAAAATTTAATATTGTTCCTGCAGTTCAGTCGTGGATCAACAAGTACGGTATCTCGATTCCAATCTGAGACAAATCATAGTCTGGGTTCTCGCTACCCTCAAGAAGCTTGGAATATTCCTTTCCATCTCTCTCAGTCTTCGCAGAATATCCTTAATGCCAGAGGAAGGGGTAGGAATTTCCAGATGCCCTTTGTGGCAAGTGGTGTATCTTCAGGTGGTGAGAAAATGTCTGCCTTTGTTGACAAGATTCCAGATGTTGATGCACGACTACATGGGCCCATAGCTGTTGCATCAAGAATGGGTTCTTCTAGTGTTGACACTGTTAATGCCGACTCTCGACCCATTATACCAGTGTCAATGGGTTCAAGGCCTCCAGTAAACGTACATAATTCTCACCCTCCTCCTGGCCACTCAATTTTTGCATTGCAGAACCAGAGGAGTCAGTATGGTTCAATAAATTATAGCAACACTGTAAAAAATCAAGCTCCATATAATTCTTTATATGTGCCTGAGCAGCAGTTGGATGGTTATGAAAATAAGTTGTTGAGGTCGACAAAGTTAACTCAATTGACCAGTCAGAATGCCCGGCCGATGCCTGTTAATCAGCGAAACCAGGTGCAGGCCAGTCCTTTACAGCCACAATTTCTTCCACCCCAGGAGGCACGAGAGAATTTTATTTCATCTGCGGAAACTCCCGGGCCACCTTATTTGGGGTTACCATCCTTAAATCACGGATACACTTTGCAAGGGCATGGTGGTGCTGTTAGCACAGTTATGGCAAATCCTGTTCCTCGTATCCCCTATGTCCCAAACAGCGCTTTGCATTTACGAGGAGAAGCCTTGCCACCTCTACCACCAGGTCCGCCTCCCCCTTCCTCACAAGGCATACTTTCCATTCAAAACCCTGGTCCAGTTGTCTCTAGCAACCAGCCCGGGAGTGCATATTCTGGTTTGTTTAGTTCTCTCATGGCTCAAGGTTTGATCTCATTGACAAATCAAAGCCCTGTCCAGGTATTTGAATGATATCCCTCTATATTGTCTAATTTTGAATATTTGATTTTATAATGCATTATTTGGGTCGTATCTCAACCAAGTTATTTAATGTTTAGGATTCTGTAGGAATTGAGTTTAATGCCGACCTTCTCAAGGTGCGTCATGAATCTGTAATAAAGGCCCTATACAGTGATCTCCCGAGACAATGCACAACATGTGGCCTTAGGTTCAAGTGCCAAGAAGAGCACAGTAGTCATATGGATTGGCATGTAACAAAGAACCGTATGTCTAAAAACCGTAAGCAGAAGCCCTCTCGCAAATGGTTTGTAAATACGAGCATGTGGCTCAGTGGTGCAGAGGCCTTGGGTACTGATGCAGTTCCTGGATTTATGCCTGCTGAGACCATTGTGGAAAAGAAGAGTGATGAAGAAATGGCTGTTCCCGCTGATGAGGATCAAAATTCATGTGCATTATGTGGAGAACCTTTTGATGATTTTTATAGTGACGAGACAGAGGAATGGATGTATAAAGGTGCTGTGTACTTGAATGCACCTGATGGATCAACAGGAGGCATGGATAGGTCACAGTTAGGTCCTATAGTGCATGCTAAATGCAGATCGGAGTCAAGCGTGGTATCCTCTGGAGGTTTGGGACAAGATGAAGTGGTATGTTGCCATATTTCGTTTTAATTTGTGTTTATATCTTTTTTCCAGAAAATCTTATCTGAGAACAATAAATACCCTAATTATGTTTTAAATTTTTTTCATCAATGATTCAATACACATTTTCTTCCTTGGAAGATCATAATCTTCAATATTCATTAGTATTATTCCTATGCCCGAGTTTGAATATTATGGTGTGCATGTGAATGCTACTATAGATGTTAGTAATTACTGAGGTTGAAAATGTTTAAGGTTTACTAGAAGTACCATCCTGATAAAAATGGGAACTGTGGGTATGGTATCCTGATAGTAGCAGTATCCAGTTTGTAGAAGCTGTGCTGTAAAATTATGTATTTGTTTTGATTTTTCTTTTTCTTCTGAATCGCAGGGAATTATTGAAGAGGGTAGTCAAAGAAAACGATTGCGGAGTTAGCATAGTTAGGTCGTCTTCCATGTTCACTGTAGCCTTATATGAGTTTCTTCTTTTTCTCTCAACTTGTTTACATTATTGTTGGGGCATGCACCACATTGGCTTCAAGCCAGCTTGTACATGTATAGTGGAATTTGTACCATGCACATTATCTCTGCAGCAAAGGTCACAATTTCTCTTGCCATATTGTTATCTGGCATTTCATCTTTGCTGTCAAAACAACCCAGATGAGGCTCTTAAAAACGAAATTTATTGTCTTTTATCAGACTTTTAGACTATCTTCTACTAAATATGATGAGGGGTTGGTGATGTTTTTCCTTTGTAGGAGAGAACTGTTGGATGAATTCTGTTAAATGAGGGACTTTTCTGCAATCCATATTTTGTGTCTTGCTTATACATTCTGCAGGGGATTGCGCAGTGGTAGTTCTTGTAAGCAAAGTCATTCAAAGGCTCCATAGCTTGCTCTGATCAAGACATCATCATCATGCATGGAATTGAAGATAAAGCTGAATCAAATGTGAAGGATGCTGATGTGATTTGTCAAATTCCTTTTCTTTTCTTTTATTATTTTATTTTCATTTGATTTTTAGTGTCTTTACAGTGTAATAACTGTTCTAGATAGCAGAGTTGTGATCAAGTTCCCGAGATTTCCAAATGCTACTATTCGGAAACCTGCCCTCCATGATAAACTGTACTCCGGATTCTGATCAAGTTTAATGAATTTCCTTTCATATCATTCTATTTGTTTTGTCTTCATTTGCTACGTAGTGCATGAAATGTATTTGTGTCGTGTGCCATTTGCTAATGGTCAATCGACTAGGCCTTAGTATGACTTAGCTTCGGTTTCGTTTTCTCAAAATTCTTAGTAAATATAAATATATATATATATATATATAAATCCATATCAGAATTTTGTTAAGCTGGATACTGTGATATGAAAGCGTAATTAAACTGAAAAAAAAAAAAAAAAAAAAAAAAAGGGGAAAAGAGTGAAGGTTACGCTTAACCATAAAGCCTCTGTGGGGTCGGTAGGACCATGGGACACACTATTTGTGTGTAGAAAGTGTCTTATTGTGTGTTAAAAAATATGTCCCCTGATTTGGGAAAGAAACTCTTGTGTAGGAGAAACACTTGCCTGCATCCTATCCCCCTCCAATCGCAGCCCGTCACTTGTCCATTTTCTGACAAAGTTGGACACATGGCGGGCTGTGATTGGAGGGGGATAGGACTACAGTGCAGGCAAGTTTTTTTCCTTGTGTAGGTATAACACTTTTTGTTATTCCGACTAATAAGACAATGACATGTGGGATAACTTTTTCACTTGTTATTATGTTATTGGCCGAGAATAGCAAAACAATGTTGCCCCTGTTACAAAAAAGTTTTTTTTTCTTGATTCTGACCATCCTATATATATACCATAAACTTTAAAATATCCTTTGTAATCAATAAATTTATTATAATTAATGTCGTTTTCTTATTATTTAATAAAATCAATGCACTTCCCAAGGCTGATGATGTTTCGAAACCGTGAACAAAATCCTGTTTAATTTAGTGGCTCAAGTCAAGACCTCTTTCTCATGACCAGGTTATTCTACTGTTGGGTTTGGTCATTGAAATCGGACAACCATAACCAGATAATTATTATTTTTTTTTTTAAAACCAATAGAACAAGTCACTCTAGCAAGCTCTCACCCACAGAAGAAATAAAAGCACCAAAGCAAACCTAACCAGTATGACTTCTCCCATGAACTCAATAAAAGCACAACTAACCACCATCCGTCTGTTTCTGTGCCTTACCCTAAATTATATAGAAAGAAGGCAAGGAGAAAGATAAGGAGAAGAAGAAGAAATTAAAGGAAACGCGATTTAGTGTCTGCAAATCAACAGTTGTTAATTCTCTGCCAATATGCTCAAAATGTATATATGGTACGTAGCTAATTGGCTATCTTCCTATATTCATTCATCTACATCTGCTGTTCCTTTCGCACGTCCTTTTATTATAATTCAAATTTCTGGGAACGAATTTGATTGCCAAATAAAGAGACCCTGCTCTTCACAACCATCGTTTTTAATTACCTTGTCTCAAGCATCACAAATTATTACTTGTTTTCTTTTTCTGTCTCTCAGTCAGAAATATTTAATTTTGTTGGGTGTGGCATATACGCAATGCTATAAGTTTTTCATCTGTGCAGTTGCTAGTTTACGGCCATCATGTTCATGTGGAACGTTCTAGTTCTTACAATTTTATGTGATTTTCATTTACATCATTATAAATACATGCATGCATATATACATACATAAAATTATGTATGATATGAACGAACAAATAAATATTGAATGCTAGGCGACAAAGGAGGACACAGAGACAGATGAAAGCAGATAAATTGAATATAAAGCTTGCAGTGCAGCAGAAGTTAATTTCTTCCCTCGCAATTAACACCACTTCTATATTTTAAAGGGGATGCGCTGGGCGCTGCGGGGGGCTTGAAATTTTCTGCTACACATTGAATCTTCTCAACAACCATTAGGTTTAAACCATAAATTTATTTGGCCCCATAAAAATCGAGTTTCGTATGTGATTGCAGTGAACTTTTATAGTCATCATTAGGTTGAAACCATAAATTTACTATATATAGTAATAATATTGAAGTTCATTTCTGAAACTTCCAATTTCAAATCATTTCTGCAGATATATAGAGTGAGTGAGAAGAGATGATGCTGTGATTTTATTACTTGAAATATTTCATCACAAGCAATTTATATATGGCATCAAAAAGGCAAGCTATAACCGATGTTGCTGTCACTTCCTAAAACGTACGCGGTTGCATTAGTAAAATATTGCTGTATATATATGTAATGAATTTGGATGTTGACTTGCAAAAACACTTACTTATAACGGGATATCACTGTTTTGCTATTCCCGGCCAATAACACAATGACATGTGAAAAAGTTATCCTACATGTCATTGCGTTATTAGCCGGTTGCATGAGAATTTCTCTCGTTCACTCAACTTTATTTATTTATTATCTTTTTCACATACAAGGAAGGATGCACTTGCTTGTCTTATCCCCAAGGAACTTGAACTAGAACTCATGGGCATTTAGGGATAATTTATTTGTCTAGGTAACTTAAGAGGCTGGTTAAGATATGAGTGTTCAAGAATCAAATTGATCTTTTATTAATTCATATCCAAAGTAATTGGAGTTGGCAATGATGATCATGATACGATGTCGTGCCCCAAATAAAATCTTAGCAAGAAGATTATAGGCTCATTTTTCCTTAATCCAGCATCCATGATTTCTGGATATGATAATTAATTAACACATAAACAAAAATAACCCTAACAACTCTTGGAAGTTACAAAACATGTGAAATTGAAACCATATATTGTTAATGTGATTTCAAAAGTCCAACTAAACATTACCTCTTTTAAACACATACATGACAAGGAAAGTAAGACGCTTAAACAGTAATAAACTTACCACCCTACTACAATGAACCCTAATCTCCTAACCCTACCCCCCTAATCCTAGGGCAAAACAGTAATTTTAAGGTGAACAGAGTTATTCTGAACTTCATAAACTAACAATTAACAAGGCCTGAGAGTTTACTTTCCTCTTTGTTCAGGGAAAGTCAATACCCGAACCCACTAACCTTGCGAGGTGGTGATTTGCTTTTTTTGGGCTTCTGCCTCACCAAAACACCACGACACAAGGATATTACAAAGGTGCGTTCTTGACTTCTTCCCCTTGTAACGTTCAATTTCTAAGTAAACCCACCACACCATTCTTTCCTTTCTTCTTCTACCTCTTTCCCACTGCAAAGACAAAGAAATTTAAATGTAATTAGTCAAGTGAAATTCCTTAAAAACCAAAAATTAATTAACTAATAAATAAGTGAGCTCACCATCTATAAAGGCTTTCTAGCTAATTGTCATGCGTTCTGTTCACATGTGACCGCAGCCCTAATCCGCTCAACCGTGCACTTAATTAGATTGTTAACAGTGGCCACAGATCCCAGAGAGAGTTTGGCAGTAGGAACTGAATCAACCAAGATCTGAAATGCTACGGTGAGTAGGGACCCACCAGACCCAACATCAAGAATTCCTCCTCCTCCTCCTCCTGCGGGCCCAGTAGGCCCGTCTGGTAGGATGGCAAAACCAGATGGCAGAAGTGCAACATAATCTGGATCTCCACCACTCAACACAACATTCATGGCCACAATATCAACTGGAGCATAAATCACGTATGACCCTGTTGAATCTGTGCAGCTCTCCTGAAGTATCAGCATATTGCTTTGGCTTGAATTTGCACTCTGCAACATGAAATTAATTAGCTTGGTCACTATAGTTTTTAATTAAATACTAAGGTTAGGAGGATATATTTATATATTTATGATGATATATATATTTATACTATCACACGTATATTTATCATGTCAGACTGTAAATATGTTTATGATGTCAAACTGTAAATTTGAACCACATAATCATTCAATAATTAACTTGACCAATAGTTTAGATTCACACTCTCTCGATGCATATATGTTCTAGGAGACTTACATTAACCCTCAGTAGGGAGACACAGTTGCCTGGATCACGACCATTAGCTATATGTGCCATCTCTTGCACTAGGCCACCGTTTGAAAGTATATCCCACTGAAGATTGTATGCCACAAATTAAATGAATATGCATGTTCAATCGGAAATGCCCTAATATTTGAGATGATACATTCATGTTTAATTAATATCTATACCTCAGTACGAGAGTTCTCATCTCGCAGGAAATCAAAAACTCTCTTGGGAGGGACTGGAATCCAGAAGGAAGTTGCAGCACTAAGCACAATCCCAGGAGGCCTGCCAGGATCATCCATACTTTTTCTGGTCATGACCCTCACATCATCTGAACCTGTTGCTGATAATGTTGTCCATGCATGGGCAGTAGAAGCACCCACACCAGTGCAGAAGCTCATCACCATTCTTTGTGCCAGCTTCAGCATACTTTTCCTCCCTTCTGGACTAGTTATCACTGTATATATATAATAATATAAGAATTGGAAACCCATGAAGTTGATATAAAGGAAAAAATATACCATTAGTTAATAACAAAGGGAAGTAAATTATTAAGATTAATGTGTGTGTACCACAGAGATCTCCAGCAGGAATGTTGCTGGCCATTGAACTCGCAAGACGTTCGCATTGCCTATCAAGTGTAGCCACCCATCGCTTTGCCCCAAAGGCAAGACCAGAGTTAACTAGAGGCCTGTATATGTTGTGAACAGACCTATCATCCACTTCAACATGTTCCACCCATATAACCTACACAATCATACGAAGAAAACCATGAGGAAAAAAAAACAAATGAACTATATAACTTAATTAGAAGAGTAGGAAACATTGTGCACCTTGGAGTAACCATTTGGTAATTCTTGGATTAAGCAACCGGATGGCCTTCTTCGACTCCTTGAAATTGGACTTGGGCGTAGGTTGTCCAAGGAAACATCAACCACTGCCCAAGTTCCATCAACATGCTGCTTGCAGTACCTTACAAAGTAGTTCTCACGGGTCGGAACCAGTGGCGAGGGCACTTGGAACTCAGCTGTCATCTATACATTATAGAAAGAAAATGTAGCCATTTAGCATACATAATATATATGACTTTTGCTTTGAGGATGTTTTACAAGTTAATTGTTTGAGTCATTGCAAATTCAGATTAATTAGTGTGTACTAACCACTTGTAAGGCTCCATTGTAGTTCCCAGCTACTCCAGTTGATAGGATATCGAGGGTCATTGCTCTTGAAACAATACCACAAAAGACAGTACACCATTGGTTCTGAAACGCATCATGGATCATGAAAAATTTAGAGATATATAGTCAAATTCCAATTAAATTAGAAGTTCAGTTAATGTTCAATTATATATGTTAATTACCACATCCATGAGAATCTCAACAAGGTTAACATGGTTCATGATGACCAGCGCTGATTCTCTTGAAGCTTCAGACTTCAAACCCAATGGTGTGGGGCCAATTCCCCTAGGAAACGTCCTCAAGTATTCATCTTCATTCAAAATTTCATGATTATGAGATGAGTTATGGTCACCAGGAACCCATAAAGGCTCTCCAGCCTGAGCCATTCTAATGAGTTCTTCCATGGCTGCCACGGCAAGCTCAACAATCATCGGCTTATCTGCGTCGGTGGGCACTGAAACTGACCTGAGAAGATCACTTGATGATCCATACATCTCTCCCACAAAACCCGATTGAGCCCCGAAACTGCCAACCCCGAGATCAAGGGAGCGGGAAGGCACATGAGGTGGAATGTGAGAAGAAAATGAGCTTGACAAAGGCTTGCCAACATATTTGGCAGCAATTGAAGATATCCTATCAATCTGTACAGGTCAGGCAATAAACCAAAGTCATTTATAGTGAAAAAGGAATATTAAAAAAATGAAAATGGAATCAATTAATTGTGTTTTGATCATCACCTCTTCACGCAAACGAGCATTTTCGATCCTCAAATGCTGCTCATCAAATGACATCTCACCAAGAGCAGCTGGTCCTCCACAGTTGGGGCATGTGGCATTGCCGAGGGCTTCCTTGTACCTGTTGTTCTCGGCCCGAAGCTTGTCGTTCTCTGATTTCAAAATTGAATTCTCATGGCGTTCATGTTGAGCCTAAGAATAAATATTACAGTTAATGTCAAAACATATACACAAAAGTAAACCAAGTTATTGGAGAGAGCTTAATGTGTATAGAGATTGCATAAAATTAAAGTCCTTAATAACTATTACAAAGTCAAATAAAGTCTCAAAGATAATAAAGGATAATTCCTCATATGTGGAACATTAGTTTGGAACTATATGACTTTAAGGAAACGCATATTGAATTGTTTTATTTTTTCTTTTTCTACATACATATAAGCTTCTGTAATTTTCTACCTTCATTTGGGTGCGCTTGTTTTGGAACCAAAATTTGACTTGCAAAGGCTCTAACCCTAGTTCACGGCTCAGCTCCTTCCTTTGCTTGTCGTCTGGGTGAGGACACTCCTTGAAGAATCTGATAATTTTGATCGATAAAAATTGTGTTCACGATGAAGTTGATGATCTCAAAAATCCTAAAAGCAAGATTAAAAAGAGCGACACAACAAAACGCTTACGCTTCCATCTCTTGGATTTGGCGCTGGGTGTGGCGATGGTAACGTTTTCGTTTGGGGCGTGGACCGGTGTTGTTAGGATCTTGCTCATCTCCGGAGGGAGCATCCGTAGTCGTTTCGGTGCCGGATTTGGTCTCAAAATCATCTTCCAGCAGTCTGCTCTTTCCTAGTACTTCAGTACTTTCCGAGGTTTTGTGGGTGCTGCTGGTCGTCATATGATCTAGGATATGGTGGTGATTCTCGAACATGCTTGGCTGATACATTTTTCTCTCCTCGTCGAATCCCTAAAATTTAGGAATATTGTTCTAGATATATACCTATCTCTCTTGTCTTAATTTCAATCTGCCAACACAAAGAATTTATCATTAAAAAATAAAGGGCACCGCACACTGAGAAACATGTTAAAGAACTCAGACCAACACTCAGAGAGGTTTTTTTGGAATTAAGACTCTTTACACTAGTTTAAAATATATATAATTATAAACAAACAGTGAAGAAATAGAAAAACATTTTTAAAAAAACTAAGAAAAGATAAATAAACCATCTTACTTCGACCCAATCCATACAAAGAAAAAACTTGGGGACGAGAAAATTAATTTGTAAGAAATACCGAAGATAAAAATCTGAGAGCTATAGCATAATAAATGGTGGGTAAGTTTATAGGGCAAGTGATCTGTATTTCCGTTCTGGAACTAGAAATAAATTTCTGTACAGGATAAAGCTGTAAACCATGTATCTACATACATACAAGTCTTCCCCCCAGCCCCACCTCTCTCTCTCTCTCGCTCCCTCTCTGAAGATTTACCGTTTCGACCTAAAAGGATTTTGCTTCAAATGCATCCCATAAAACCCTATATATGCTAATATATTTATGATCCCTATATAGAATGAACGCTTGGGATGACAGAATACACGCATATATACTCGTGAATGTACATGTATCTAGAAAAATAAAAATTCCCAAAATCTCAAAAGTTATATGATACAAACCCCACACCGCCTAAAAGAATACTGACCTGAGATGCGATGATATTTAGCTGGGAAGGTTACAACTTTCTTCCCCTAAATGAAAGTTTCATGCACTTATCCCTTGCCGGAAGCATTTTTCCGGCTGCCATATACATATCTCACTCTCAAAGAAACCCTAGACTAGACTACACGCCATTCCTCTCTCTCTCTTCCCTCTTTTCTCTCTTCTCTCTTCTCTTTGACTCTGAAGAGGTAAGAGGTAGTTGCTGGGTATGGTGTTATTGGGGGTTGACTCTTTGTGTGGGGTTGTTGGGTTTTTGAACTTTTAATAGATTCTCTGGCAGTGTCTGAGCAAAGCTAAATAGGATTAGTTCAAGTAACAAGCGGGCAGAAAGGACTAGAACTACGGTTTTGGGCCTTCAGAAAGTCATTAGCCTTTTTGTTCTTACGTGCTAAATGACTGGGATAATACTTAATGAGTTTTCAAACACACTAAACAAGGATTATAACGCCCACTAAACTCGATCTCGGTTTTCCCAACCTCTCTCTCTCTCTCTCTCTCTGCTGAAAATAACGGAAGTTTTTTTTCTAGAAATTAAAAACGGGACTTAGGAAAGAATATGACAAAATCCGTTTGGCTAATGCATAAATATTACTTAGAAAAAAAGAAAGATGGTGGCTTAATGGGAGCTTAAGGGTCAAAGCAGCTGACCCTCTGAGCTAGCTAGGCTACGCGGAAGAAAGATCTCCGTTCCCGTTGTGATTGTTGTGAGGTTCGGGAGCAGATTGTTGTGATTGTTTTAAGAAGATGAATGCGGTGATGAAGAAGAGAGAGAGAAAGAGGAAGAAACGGACGAGAAAAAAGAGGAGATAGAATCCAAATGGTGAAAGAGAGAGAGAGAGAGAGAGAGAGACTTTAGGGAAGGGGAAAAGAAAGAGGAACAGGTGGAGAGGATATGACAGCGAAGGAGTTAATGCAGAGCGTATTGAGAGGGTGCGATAGCATTTATGGAGGGAAGGAGAGGTGTAAATGCGAAGCATGCATGAGAGAGAGAGAGAGAGAGAGAGAGAGAGAGAGAGAGAGAGAGAGAGAGAGAGAGAGAAGATATCATCAGGGTTTGGCACCTCATCATCCTCATGTTTTAAATTTCGTATAGGGAGTATGGTGAAATGAAGTACGTCTTCTTAACTGCCCTAACTTAAGTTTCAACGTTCACTCCCTCAGCCATTCCATCTGTATTGTAATTTTTTTTTTCTTCTTCTTCTCTTTTATGGGTGTATTCCATAATTAGTTTGATGAACAGCTTCCTATGTTGGATATGTAATCAACAATGCGATTCTAATCAATAATCATGTTGATATCGAGTTCGGCTCATCTGAGTTTGATGGGTTCGTAAAAGAAATAATATTTATTCGGATTGTTAAGAAAGTAGTCAAATTTGAACTTTGGTATGCACAATTTGTAAACCTCGTAAACAAGTCGAGTTTGAAAGAGATAACAAGCTTTTCATTGAAGTATTGATTTCCAAGAACATGTTTGTGATTAAAAACAAGGTTATAATTTTTAGCTAAATTGATTTCCAATAACATGTTTACGATGTGCATATGAGTTTGTATTTACTGTACTGGTTTTAGTCTAATCTTTTATGTGCTTGTGGTACTTTATTTATGCATTCAACTTTTTCAGTCCTTGTATTCTCTGTTTATTTCCTTCTCATTTTTGGGGTTTTAATGAAAATTAATTGACCAAAAAAAACTGTACATAGTTATTTTAAATTCTTATTTCATTGAAAAATGTTATTTTAACATTTGAAATTCATTGCATTCATAAACCAAGTGAAGTTTATTATGAAACTCTTCTAACCAAATGGACCATATAAATAAATTGATAGGATATAATATTTTGTACATTGTTAAATTTAATTGATGTGAAATACACTCTTTTTATATTATTTGTTTCTTAAATTGTTTTCATTTTTCAAAGTGCAATACATAAGAGTAAATTTCACGATCTCTCAATAAATGGTAAAATTGACTTGAATTAAAGAAAATCAAATGGCTCTAAGTTTATTTTTAGTTGTTGATCAGAACAAATTCCTCAAATTGGATATGTCAAATCATCACACACCATATGTATTTACATGACAACATCAATTGTCGAGTACGTCTAGCTTCCAAGATATATATCAAATATTAATATTGGTAATGTGCTGATGTGAAAAACACACACACACACATATACATATATATATATATATATATATATATATTCCTTGTTTTTAAATGTTCACCCGCCATATTATTATAAATTCAATGGTATATATTTGCATTTATTACATTTTTCAGTTTTTTCTGAAAATTAACATGGTGGGTCACAAATTTTAATTCTGCTTGATGTTGTTTTAAAGATCATGTCACTGATCAACAAGGGCCTTAACATTAATGGGAGTCCCTGTCTTGTTTGATTTGCTTGGTGGAACAACACATCTTCATCATCATAGGCCTACAGCTAGCTTTTATGTAAAGGAACATTGCAATCTGGATATGCGTCGAGAGCAATCTCAAGGAATCATGTAACTTCAATGAATTAGTTTTGCATTAATATATCATACATAAATTATAAAACTGCGCTCAACACCTTCTTCAAGTTGGGGAGAATGTACCAATTGGGAGTTGAAATGATAAGTGCTTAGAATAAATTTACACCAATACTTATATTAAGGGGTTCATCTAATAAATAATATTGAAAGCACTACAACAACTTCCTTTATTTCCATGGCAACAAATCAGTTGGTAAATTCCACAACACTAATTTTTATAAATCAAGACCCAAAAAGAAAACAAATGAATCATTAGTAGTGCACAAACTACATATTTATCATCATTTATAATCTCGATACCTAGAATACTACATAAGTTTATTGTAAATTTAAATAATTGATCATAATGTGTGGTTCAAATTAACAGTTTGTCGACGGACATTATTACTTCAGTTCTACTCTGGATTTACAAACTGAGTCAGCGCTCTGGGTTTTGATCGTGATAGAGATGTTGCATTCGCTATAACTAGTTGCCTTCATCTTAAAGACCTTCAACAAGCTCACCTTGCCATGCAGGGTGGTTTCTGAAGTAAAATTCAATACCCCAGCAATAATCAAATCACCCACAAAATGGGTATCAGTAACCAATTTGTCAGCTAAAATACTTACAGAAGTGGTGATGTTATGAGTCGCACGAGCTGGAATTGTGTCCTTTTCGATCGGAGCTTCAGCGACGACATTCCCACGATAACTGATATGAGCTGTGCTGTTTTCATACTTAAAGCCTCCATAGTTTGGATTTTTCACCGTGATCAATATTCCAATTGATACATTCAACCTTACCACTGGAATAACTACCAATTCAAAGCTTTCTAGGGTCACCGGCTTGGTGAAGATTGAAGGTTCTTTGGGTTTTAAGATTGTAACGAACAGAACGACTAGAACAACTAAGATGACAATGAGGAGAATGCCAGTCACAGCAGCACAGATTTTTAAACCTTTGCGAGAGCCTGCCATGGTGAAGGAGTTTAGATTAATGTCTAGTTTGATTTGGATGGATGAAATTAAGACATGTTTTTATGTTTGCTACAAATCTTTGTTTCACATGGTAACGTTGTTGTTAAGTTATATGCAGGGTGGTTGTGATTAAAACAAGAAAAAAAAGGCATTATTGTTTTTTGTTTGAGTTGTATGTTTTTTATTGATGGAGACAACAATGGAGGAGTTTGTTACAATGAGTTTGGAAGACGGTTGTTGCCATCACTTTCATTCTTGTCTTCGTGAATACTTATTACAGATACAATCGAGGGTCTTTTTGTTTTGTTTAAATAATGTGGAAAATAGCTTGGGCCATAAGCCATAATAAATAACAAGAATTGGGCTGGGCTAGGTTGAGCTTTGGAGGGTTGACCCATGCCCAAGTCACCTTTTTTTTCTTTTTCTTTTTTGGTGTGAAGTCTCCCACAATATTATAATATTTCTCAAGTTTTGGACTCGATACGAAATCAATTGGTGAAAAAAGTGGGTCACATTAAGTTTCTACACTAAACAGGAGTTGTAGGAAATTGCATAGTTTCTTTGACCCTTTTTCTTTCTTTCTCTTATCTTCTTGGCAAATTTAGACAAAGATCTTGGTAAATACTTCTACTACTGATGCTACTACTACAAAATTAGATAGAAATTATATCATACAAGGAAGTACTCTAGATTTCTGCAGCTAACTTAATTTGTGTCCTAGGGCATAAATGAAGAACAGCATGATTTAGCCTAAGATTAATTAATTACATAACAAAACTCAGAAGTGAAAGACAAATTGCAACTACAAAATTTACATGATGACAGTTTCCGTATGATAGTGGAAGTTGAGTAGGAAGAGAACATTCTTCTCCATTGAAAAACACCCTTGTAGGAAACCCATCTCCTTTAGCTACTTCTATGTCTGGTGTATGCTTCTTTTTAAAGGAAATCACAGATTGTTGCTTTCCAGGTACCTTGGGATCTTTTTCCGGCTTCGTTCCGTTTCTCTGAGCCACCAAAAAATTCAAGCCCTTCAAGCCTTGGAGGAAGATGATGTTGTCCAGCTTGGGAATTTTGGTCCCATTGAAAGAGTACGCCTTTTCATAACCAGCGGTAGCTTTCTTGAGCTGCACGGCAGTAAACCAATCTTCAAAGTTGGCTTTGTCCCAATTGAATAATGTGATTCTAGCTGTCCAGCCATCCTTGTAATCTGATAAGAGATGCCAATTTACACTAACTGAACAATGGTCACCACAAGGCAGTGGCTTGGGCACATGATGGTGCTTTATGCTTGCCCAAGCTATGGCCTTCTTTGTCCTATTTTCAAAGGGAACAAGAAGTGTTTCTGGAGGGAGAAGAAGGGCATGGGCTTTTGGGTTGCATTTTTTTGTGTCACTGCAACCACAGGCACATGTGTTGCAGGGGATCACAGACTCATTGTAATAAGCAGAGAACGAAACACAACACTTTGGCTTCCTGGTTTTGGCCCTTGTTATGTTGCAAACTATTTGCCAGCTTGCAATGGCTAAGCTTGTAGCCTGAAGACCACTTGGGTCTGGAAATTGAGCAGGATCTACCCTTATAGGTTGCCCACATTTGTATTCTGGATTGAGCACCCCATCCACTTTAAATCTTTCGGGTGGATACAGAGCGGTTCGATTCAAATCAGGAGGTAATTTGAACACCTGCATTTGGAAAGCAGACTTGGTCTTGCTTTGGTCCATTATAGGAGGCAAAATGCTACCATTTCTGCAGCAGTTGGGTATCTTCCCAACTTGAGTATCGTTTGCTTTCTCTCTAGGTAGGTCTCCGATGACCGGTTTCTTTTCACAGTTCAAGACCTTGGAAAAATCCATCTGTTGATAGTATTTTCCAGCATCACCATATATACAATTCAAATAATCAATCGTATGCGGATAAGCGCCTTTCATGTTGTATATGAATTCCCCTCTCATCCATTCCCAGGTCAAGTTCCAATGGTCCAAACGTCCCAAAGGGCTGCAGTTCTCCATTGTCACCTGAGCAAGGTAATTATTTTCGTAGGCTTGAATAACATCATATGCTATTGTGAGATCGCCCTTCTGCCGAGGCAAGAACTTGGTTTTTGTTACATTGGCCTTAAATTTTGGGTTCCTAACACAGCATACATACATAGACCCCTCTGTATAGCCATGACCAAATTAAGAAAGAACAGAAAACCAAAAACCAATATTAGAATGGTAAACATATATGTTCATGTAAGAATCAACGTGACAAATGATTCAGATTGACAGTATGACAAGAGAACATTTCTCAATGAATTAGCACTTACTGCGATTGGTCGGTGAGGGGCACTTGTATCCATCGTTAACAAGCCGTATTGTTTTAGGCATGGGGACCCCAGATGGCTTGACACCAAACATGGTGCCACTGAATTGAATTTGGGCTTGAATTTGGGTGTAATCTCCTGCAGTGCTAATGGAGGTTTTCAAATCTGTCTGTCCTGATCCAGAGAGGTAAGTCCCATTCCCAACATCAGCCGGGAAATCATCACCGTTCATCAAAACAGCACCAGTTGCACCAACTAGAATCTCCTTGTGTTGAAACCCAATATAAATCTTCCAGGCCTTGAGCTCGTATGTGCCTGTGTTGACTATGTGTGCGGTGGATTTGAAGGCCCATGCCTGCTTCTCTGCATTCTTGAGGAAAGGGTAGATTTTGCGGCGAGATTCGAAGTCATAGCTCATGTAAATCCCATCACAATCTTGTTGTGCTGGGGTTGGTGCAGCTGGTTGTTGATCTCCTCCATCGCCATTATCTTGAGCTCTGGTTAACGAAAATGCAAAACCAAACAAGGCAAACATGAGTGTAATTACAACCCACCAAGCCCTTTTCATGTCTTTTGTTCACAATTACAGGGAAGATGTTACAGGGTGGTATGTTTTTTAATAGGAAAATGTGACATGGGTTGATTTCTAAATTAGCTAGCTAGCTCTCTCTGATTAATGGAGGATTTGATTTGATTGATGAAACTTGGTTGGATTGCTAAGTTTTTGTTTGAAATTGCGGAGTGAATGGTGAACAGAGCAAAGGGAGCAATTGAGAAATGGGTGCCGAAAGATAAAACTCAAAAAAGTTGAGAGAGTGATAAACTTGTGGAGGATAAGTCGGACGAAACCTCATCCCCTGAGCTTACCGCTGTATTAGGCAAGGTAACGGTTAACGGTCATTTGAATTTCGCAACTCTCGAAATAATTGAATGACACTAATATCCCCAGGGATTTTTTTTTTGGGGGGAAGAATACAGTGTTATCCCGCCCACATCTCAATGTCTTTATTTTGTATTTTTATATAAAAAATTGTCTAAATTACCCTAAATTAATCTAACTCAAGAAAGGAATGACTCAAACTTGAGTGTAAGGGGCGGACTCACTGACTTGCTAACCCGCATATGCCACATCTCAATGTTTGTTACACAAAAAATTTGTAGCTTTTTATTATTTTGTTTATATTTATTTTGGTCAAGAAACATGATACCTAAAGCCGAAAAAGGTAAAGGGCCAAAGGGTAGCTAAAACCCAAACAGCCAAAGGAAGAAAGGCCGAAGGCAAGACAACGAACAGAGAACAAAAAAACCCGTTAAGTTTCTAGCTAAGACCATCATGTCTGCCCACTAAATTGGTCGAGTTCAAAACCCTATATCCTAAACTTTATGTCTTCCCACTAACCAGGAAATTGAATCCTTTTCCTTGACCTTGATGGTTTGGTGTGAAACCGATTAAAATTAAATTAGATTGGATTGAATCGATCGATTTAGGCGGACTAGATTGGATTTTGCACACCGCTAGAAAAGAGTAATTAGTATGCAAGAATCATTGACAACTACTCCCAAAACACATGATCAGTTTGCTGGTAATTTGGTTTCCCTTTCTTAATCCAATAGTTTTCGGATCATGAATAAAAAAGGCCCAATTTGCTTGCTGGTATACAAAAAGCTTTCCTTTCCTTTCCTTTCGCATTGCTTTTTCTTTTTTAATAGTAGTCACAATTTGCTGGTATAACATTTTTTATTATAAAAAAACTTGAGAATCGTTAGTAAAAGTGAACATCTTGTATTCTTGTTCAAGTTCAATAATCTGAATGAGCAAACCATCCACCAGCACAACTAAATTCTTCACCTCACTGCATGTTTTATTACATTCATGTCAAAACAAAAACTTGGTGTCTTCCTAAATTGGCTGTCACCCTTTGCACAATGATCATCCACTCTTCAAATTCACATATGTTCCAGAGTTTCTCCGACCACTTAATTTCCATCATGCTTTTCTAGAAATTTACATAAGCCATGTCCAAATTTTTGGATCTTAATTCCTTCTTGGCCTTCTGGACATTGCAGAGCAAGCACAAAATATGGGCACCCAGAATCCTTTTCTATGCACATTGGCAGTTTATCTTTAACTTTGATTGACCAAATTTCATAATCTTGCATTCCACTCTTTCTATATTAGCAGGTTTTGTGTTGCCTCCATTTGGGTGTACGCAGTCGCCTTTGACTTTGTTGCTCTTGAGGATCTTGATGACGAGGGAGACGAAGACTTGACCTTTTTCCGCTTTGGTTTCTTGGGCACATTAGGAAGTTCACTACGAGGAAGGTCTCTGAACATGTCCGAGGACGGTTGGTGTCCCATCGAATGCTCAAAATCTGTCACAAAAGATTACAGAAACAAAAGCAAAAGAGAGGTTAAAGTGTCTTCTTCAATCATGGAAAGCGCCACAATCTAAAATAAATTGGTGAAAGCAACACACCACAGCAAGATTTGACCACTTCAACCACACCACAATACCTCAAGGGAAATGATAGGCACACACAAACCTAACGATCCTAAAACCTCTGTAAGATGAAATTATTGCTCGATTTAAGACAATTGATATAATAATCCCAATGATAACGTTCAAGCAACCCTCAAAATGCCTTGACCATCATCGAAAGTAGCTAAAACAATCACACCAGACCAAAGGTCAAAATATTGACAGAGAAGTAGCATTTTATCAACCAAATTAAAGTAATGGCACAAATCTGAAACTTAGCAAAGCCCTGTGGACCACCAAGAACAAGCTAGCGTTTTCTTTCTAGAAGGCCAAGGCCCACGAGCTCTCATATTTCTTCTAGGTAGGAAAGTGTGTTGCCTCGTGACAGAAGAGCCAAAACCTTGCAGTTGGGGCAAAGAATCTTGAAAACTTTTGCACACCTCATAAATTTATACCAATAAACTAAAACAGACATTAATCACATTTCTCCTAAACCTATTGACCCCGTGAAAAGACCCTGCTCAAACTTGTCTGGTTAGAATGATACTATTGCACAACTGCACATGATACAAGGCATAGTTTAATGGAACAAATTGACAAGCAAAGCTAGCCTTAAAATCATTCATATGACACTCAGGTCCCAGCTATCAGTTCTGCATTATTTTGCCTAGTATGCACGCATGTTCTGGCCTAAGCATGCATAAATTAATTCATACATACATACAAGAAAATCTGCATTATAGTGATGATCAAAGGCTCAAAGCATACCTTGAGAGGACCAAGGAGAATAAGCCATAGGATTAGAGGAACCCATCCGATCACCAGCGTTACTACCAAGCGAGCTGGTTGAGAAATCTGGTCCATTTTTAAATTCGTTCATCTGCATAATTACTCATAATTAGCCCCTCATTATTAACAAACAATTAAGTAAATCAGCACATGTTTTGGTTGGTAGGTTTGAATAATCAAACATGGGAGCCACGCAAAGACAAATTAATAACAAGAGGGATGGAAGAACATTATTTTGCAGGTTAGCCTAGCTAGCTATACGCACCCAAGTGGGAGCGCTCTCAGATGGGCCGTCCCAGCCAATGTGTGCTACATGTTTCACATCTGTTGGGTACCCAATTTCCATTTCACGCTCTTTCACAACTGCAGCAACAACAAAAAAAACCCATTTTCCAGTTTAGCCATCAAATCATCAAAATCCATATTGATTTGATATACAAGGTAAATAAACAAGAGATATTGATACATCAGAGAAAGTGAGAGATAATTACCAAACATTTGAGAGAAGTATTTGAAAATCTTGGTTGCCATGGTGGTAGAAAGAAACTACAAACCCAATGAAACAGCCTCTTTGGAGAGTGCAAACAACAGGGAAGAAAACACCAAAGCCAAAGATTGGGAGATATGGATCCTTTTGCCTGCCAGAAAGTAAATATGTACTTAGACGGAATTTTTTCTTAAAATATTTCCAAAGGAGAAAAAAGGGCAAGAGCAGTATCAAATAAGGCTCTCATTGCATGTGATTTGGGAACTTTTCTTTTTCCCTGAGAATGAAGATTGGTATCTGGCTATGGATTTTGTAACATATTAATACATTTATAGAAGATATACGATTCTAAGAGTTCCACAAAGTAAAAAGCAGTTACAAGCCCTATTGTTATTGATTATATAAGAAATCGTTTCACCAAAGAAACAATGAAAAGGAGGATACCTTCAGAGGATGATTATGAAGGTACGAAGAGGTAGCCAAGTTTCATGCTTCATTTTTGCACAGCAACTCTTGATGGATTGCAGAACCTGTAAAGCTCTTTATGGAATGAATAGCTCTTGGTGCAATAACAAAAACCCAGAAACTACTGATTGAAACAAATTACAAAAACAATGATATGAGAAATTTAAAAGGGGCAAAAAAAAAAAAAAAAAAAAAACTGGAAAGAATGGTGTAATGGGATTTATCTACAAATGTGGGCAGGCAGAGAAAAGAGAGTCAGAGAGACACAGAGAAAGAGAAGAGACGGCTCAAGAGGAAAGGACGAAAGGTGGACGAAAGATGAAAAGAGCCATAAAAATGAAAGGTGAAAGAAGGGTGTGAAAGACGGGACAAATTAAGATGGAGAGAGTGGAAGACAATACAAAAGAAATTGGGTGGTGCTGGTTTACTTAGTTTCTTTCAGAGGCTCTCTGAAAAATGCAAGAGGCCAGAGCCCTCCGCATAATAATGCAAGAAAGAAATACTTAAATTGCGGGCTAAAAATCTGATACACACAGAAAGAGAAGCTGTATTTGTTTGTGCAGTGTGTCTGACTAGACTGACTTTCAAGCCTCTCTGTTTAGGCCAATAGGGTATCGCCTAATGGAAAGGACATTGACTTGCAAACTAAATATCTCAAGTTCGAGTTTTCACGGCATGATAGTTGTGTGTGTGAAATTCCCCTCTCTTGTAGTTTAGACTATCGATTGTACCGAAAAAAATGCGCCTCTGTTTAGATTTTAGTATTAATTACGCCAATTGGTAGAGTAAGAGTGTAAGGGGTAACTCTATTTTTTAATGACAAAATGGCCCTGTGACTCTGTGAGTTAAGACCTGCTTTCATGCAGAGCCTCCAGGATATTTTAGTACTTTGGCCAATACCCTAAGCAAACTTGGTAGGAGAGTATCATTTTGTTTATTTATATCTAATAAAAAAAATCCATTAATTAAAAAACAGAAAAAGAATTTTAAGAAAGCAACAGGTTAACACATTTCCCCAATTGAATTGAATCCTTTTCTATGCAGACATTATTTAATTCAAATTTGCAATCCAGCTTTCATTAATTTTTCAGCCAGCTGGTATGAGCTCTTCCCTTTTGCTTTTATATAACCTCAAACAATATTTTTATTTTATTTTTTGGTAATAAGATATATAGTGGGAAATAAGTCAAGCACCGAAATACTATTTCTATCAAGGGTAGCTAAAATGAATGCAGATTACGTATGACAAATCAAATGTGTGGTTATAACAAGCAACAGTGACGTTTTCTTCAGCCTCTCATGCCAACTGTTGGACATGGATGATTTCTTATTGATGAAAAAAGCTTCAGAATTTGATATTTGGTTTTTAGAAGGACCAGTTTTCATGTATTAGTTTATTTGTCAACTACTTTTTGTAGCGTATCATCTCGCAATCATGCTGCTCTGGCTTAGCTGTTTTTAGACATAACATGTAAAGAGCTTTTTGCTCATCGTTGGAAGCACGTTTTGTTGCTTCTTTCTAGGTCTGCAAATTATGCAGCAAAATCTTAATTCCTTGTTTGCCTCATATGGGAATGTGCTGCTCACCTAGAGACCACTTTTGGGGTGGGAATTAGAAACGAAGATCCTCCAGATGCTTTCTATATTCAAAACATGGATTGCATACAACATTTTTTTAAACATTTTCTACCATTTTCTGATTGGTTGACACTAATTTGATCTATAGACAACTAATTGAAAAATGATTAAAGTCAATACTGATTGGTTGACACCTCAATAAATTAAAACAGAGCAGAAACAGAGAGAACCCCACAGCAATACGTTTATTGAAACAGAGTATAAACAGAGAGAAGAAGCCCAAGTCATGTTATAATGGCCCCAAATGATCACAGCCCTTCAGTATAAGCAACCCCTGTAGACTTTAACCATGACCCTCCTTGGATGAGCTGAGCAACAGTGAAAGGTTGGGCCTCTGTTGGGCTTGTGATGACATGGTACCCAGCCCATTTGACTCTCTTGCTGGTCCCAGCACCAGCTCCACTATTTGCATATTCTCCATAGTACAATGTCTTCAATGCAAAATCCCCGCTCCAAATAGACCACCCAGTTGGGTCAATGTGGTCACCAATCTTGGACTGCATCACAACAGTCCTAGAATACTCCTTCCATGGCCGACCTAGGTAGGACCTGATCGTCCCTTTAACAGGCTCCAAGTCCGAACTTGCGATTATGTCACATTTTTGAATAGAAGTTCCAGTGTTTTGATTCGGGTCTATGCGTCCTTGGGCAGTGACCATGTTATTTTGTCCAGTCATGGGCTTTCTGGCCACAAGTTTGCAGTTCTGAAACACAACAGCTGCGTTTCCAAATATGAAGTCCACTGTGCCTGTTATGTAGGAATCTCTGTAGAATTGCCTGTTGGAATGGGTATAGAGAGTGTCTTGGTAAGCATCGATACGACACCGGTTTATCACTGACTGGTCTGCCCCAACACGCAGTGCAACAGCTTGGTGCTTTACTGCCCCGGCTGTGTTTTGGAACCACATGTCCTGGGCTATAAACCCATCACCAACAGCAGCTGCATTGGCACAACAAATTCAATGGAAACCCACAAATTATTTTTTATGCTAGAATAAAAATAAAAATAATTAATATCTTTTTTTAGTACAAGCGATAGTTTAGACTACTTTAAATTAAGATTGTTAATTACCTAGAGTTGCAGATTTGAAAGTGGTTGATCCATCAACAACATTGAGGCTGCCAGTGATGACAGTGTTATCCATGCCATCTCCAACAATCATCAAATTCTTCTTGTTCTTTCCAACTTCAACATTTTCCTTATAGGTGCCTTTTTTCACATGAATAATGTACCTGGTTTTGCTATTGTTTGGGGCAGCAGCAACTGCTTCTTTCAGAGTCTTGTAGTTTCCACTCCCATCCTTTGCCACCACAATATTGGCCTTAACTTCCTTTGCCAAATTATAATCCTGCAAAAGCCTTCTGTCCCTGCTTGTGACCCAACTTGGAAACTCCCCATTCAGTGGCTCATGGATCTCTGCTTTCAGTTTCGATGGGTTCGAAATTGCAACCATGATGGCTAGGGAGGCTCTTGACCTTGAGATCAAGTCACTGAGCCTTGGCTCCATAATGGTCCTGGCTGGTCCTTGTAGACCATCCAAGCATGTGACATGGTTAGTGAGTATGCTACTAAGCCAAGCATGAGCATCTTCAAGAGAATTCTGCAGAGTAAAATTTTGGAGAGCTATTATAGAGTGCATAACTCTGTCTATGGATACATCCATTAGCTCCACACAATCAGCAATAGCTGCTTGATCTTTGGGATTGTTAATCCTAGAAGAAGCATCTTTGGCAATCTCAAGGGCTTTTTCTATGTGTGGTGTGGATTTTTCTAGGAGGGCTTGTAGCAGATCAACATCACTCACTGGCTTGGTTTTGTCCCCTGCTACTTCAGTGACCACGGCTAAGCATGATTTCTGATCATGGGCTTGGTCACATATGTTAGTTGGTGGAGGATAAGAAGATGATGAAGTTATTTTGGTCATCACTTGGATGCCAACAAGTGTAGTGGAGCTTAGAATAGCAGCTAAGCATAGAATGAGATAGAGGGGTTTGCAGTGAAAAGTAGAAGTTTTGGGAGATTCAAGGAGAGGCTCTTGTTGGATTGCCATATTCTAGTAGCTAAGTAAAGATCTCTCTCTTGCTGCTTGCTTTAGTTTCTCTTGTCCTATAGTTCTTAAATAGACCAGAACTTGTACTAGAATAATAAATTAAGCAATGGTGATAATGTATTTTAAAGTGAAGAAGCAGCATCATGATTCTGATAAACCTCATATTTATTAATTACCTAATAGTCATTAGCATCTTAATTTCGATTTTTGTAACCTAGCATGTGCCGTTAGGTCAAAAGAACCATGGCTTTCATCAAAAAAAAAAGAACCATGGCTTACATTAAACGTGTATGAACAATGATGCTTTGTGGGGCTCACAATGATCAATATGGATGAGTTAAAATTGTGCACCACCTGTGACTAATTGTAGCAAAATCATTCCATCCAATGTGAAATTGACTCCAATTTAGAATTGTACAGTGACTGACGGCTAGATTGAAGAGGTTGTAGTGAAACCAAGGATTGAAATATCAGCCTATATGTCAGTATTTTCAACTGTCGACATTGATACTGGGAGGTAAGGTCATATCTTCCCTTATATCGACGATATATCCCCGATAAGTGCGATATCCCAGATATTTTGTCAATATCCCCGATATTTTCTGATACCCATAACAAAATCCAAAAAACAAATATGAAGTTTTGAAGGCAATTGAAGCAAATTGAAACCCAAAAATAGCTAATCTTTGCCTAGAACCCTATAAAGTATTAATATGAAGAATTTATGCACAATCTACTGCCCACTTACCTCCAATCCATCTGAAGAGGACATAGCGATCAATTTTGGATTTATGAGCATAGGAACTAGACCTAGTACTAACTCAAATGAATCTTATGATGGCTATGGTTATATCATGTTTGATTATAGTGGAACTAGTTATGAAGCTCAAGATGATGAAACAGATTATGGATCTACTAGTTGGGTTAATCCTAACTATCCCATATATGGGAGGACAGTAGGGAGCTCAAGAAAGACTTATGTGCACCATGTTCAAACATGGCTTATAAACTGCTCGGGTTATATGACTTGGTATGACTATTGTATGAATCTAGATGGTTGTTCCTCATTGTTTGAACCTCATAAGAGCTCTTCATTTATGTAGATGGACACTAATCTAAATTGTAATCCAATGTTTAAACAAACTATGGAATCATGCATGGTTTATTCATTCTAATCAACATTTATTTTCAAACTTTTCATTAACGCGCATTACATACTACTTATATTTCATCATATGTATATCTTATTATTAGTAAATTTTGAGTTTTATTTGTTCAATATATTCATTGATAATGTACATAATATCTATAAAAGTTTTACACCAAAATTATGTGTTTCAATGCATATATATGTCATTTTTGTTGATTTTTTCCCAATACCTAAAACAATAACGATAAATCCCCGAAATATCCGAAAAGTGGAGGCCCGATATTATCGACACGGCTGATATTTTAATTCTTGAGTGAAACTCGTTTTTGTTTTACAAGTTGACTATGTTTGGATAAGGGTTTGGGTTGGAAAGTATGGTCATGATTCATGGGTGTTGTTTTTAGGTCATAATTATGGTGAGGAAATCTTTGCCTTTGAGACTTTAGAGGATATTCTACCTTAATTAACAGTCTTTTCTCATGGGTGTTGATGAAAAGAAGAAAGTGATGCTCTCTTTTTTTGTGGTCAAAAGTGATGCTCATCATTTGTAGAAAAAGCAATAAACCAAACCAGTGCGCATTCTTTTTTCAAAGAAATAATGAAACAGTGGGATTGCATTCTTTAATCTTCAACACTAGTGGGAGGGGAGTCCCACAAGTCATTCTATAGTGAGGGGCACTTAGGTGATGTCTTATCTTTTAATCGTAGAATCTGGGCACTTAGGTGATGTCTTATCTTTTAATCGTAGAATCTGACTAATCAATTTGATCCTACGATTAAGAAATAGAACCTCAAGTCATAAATAATGCCCCCACTATAAAATTCTTGGAGTGCAGAAATAATGCCCACGCTACAGAATTCTTGGAGTCCCCACTCGGGGCTTTCAAAACGCATATGATTAAACCAAATTGAACACAAGAAAACAAAACCATTCACCCAAAGATTGGCCCAAATTTCATTTCTTGGGCCGTTACATTTATCGTTGAAATGGGCCCAAGAACCAAAATCAAACCACATTGAATATAAATCAAATGGAGCCTAGCAGCTTGGACTTGGTCTATTTGATTCCCGTCCATTAGATGTATAGATAAATGCTAAGCTCGGTATTTTTTAAATTTTCTTCTTGGGTTTGTGGTTTAATAATTAAGGTCATTGGATTTAAATTCAATTTAATAGTTAGGTTAAAAAGCTGATAAGGAATCTGAAAAACCATATGACGATTTAAGGCATGGAAAATTAACAAGAGAGAAACATATTTATTATTCCTTCAAGAGTCAGAGTCACGAGTAGAACAATATTTAAGCGATAATTTGGGAAGCCCAGAGCTTGAGTAATAATTTAGAAATTAACCATAATTGAGACGAAATATGTCATTCTGCAAAAAGAAGCTTCCTTGTGGCGTGGGAATCAAGTGGAACATCTGCAACACAAGAGCATTTCAAAGTGATCAATCCCCCTTTCTTATTTTTCTTTCCATGTAATTGCAAACAAACTAAATAATGTGAATGTTTCCATTAAATAATTACCTGGCTGAATCTTAGGTGGTGTTCTTCCCCTGGTAATTGGAGGCTGCCACTGACAAAGACCACAATGCCACCAGCTGGGGATGATGGCTGTGAATCAATGGTGCTGATCAAATGTTTGCATTGATCAAACGGCAACTGGTTAAGCTTTGAAGTTATATCATCCACCCCAAATATCTTCTGTCCTTCAAAGCTCAACATAGAGGTTGGTTGGTAGAGAGAAGAGAGGGAAGCTCTTTCGGTGTCGAAAAGATGGTAATAATGATCCACAAATGCCCTCCCCACCATTTCAGCTTGTTCTTCCATTTCTGCTTTCCTCTGTTAGATCTCTCTCTCTCTCTCTCTCTCACACACACACACACACACACTCCAATTCTGGCCACGAATATAAGGAAGCTGGTTTGCCAAAAGGTGCCTAACATGTGCACTAAGACACATCAAAGAAAAAGATGACACAAGATTTGTTTGCTTAATTAGCACTAGATGGGCCATCATGCCCCTGAGCATTTTTGCCTCCAGAAAGGGATGCTCATAAAAAATTAAGGGATACAAGGGTAATTGGGCAATCCAAATGGGGGAATCAAAGACTGCTGCAATTTTACGGTTTGTGGGTTCTTTTTTGTAGTGCCGAAAGTATATGGAATATATACTTTCCTCAGCGACCACCCTTTCCAACAGGGGAAAGCTTTACCATCTCTGCATTCTCATTCAAGAAATATAACCCAAGAATGTATTTGCCCAATAAATTACAACTACACCGATTATGGATCTGCCTGCATCATTCAACTTGTCGCATATAATTATCATGTTACATTTCCTTTTACAAGGGACGTCACATGGGAAGTTGGGAGTGTAATATTTGATGTCACATGGTCAATACATACACTACAGAAACAAATATGCATGGATATTTTGACTCACCAATGCACACATTCAACCCTGCATCCTCAGCAGGGCAGTGTCAAGGTTAAAGATGCACAAAAGGTTGCTGAGGTTTCGAATGTGCGTGACTCAATCTACAAGCCTGTGAAATTGATTGAGAGACTAATATGACCAGATTATGAATGTTGGCATATTACAGAGAACATTTTGCCTTCTGCCTACACCACAACATGCTTGGCTAAACATGTTGGCATATTACAGAGAACTTTACTAGACAATACCTGGGTAAGCAGGGGTCCTTCAACTTAACCTACAGAACCTAGTCAGAAGCCACCGGGCATCCCTTCCTGGCTTCAGATTCTAAGCACTCAAGCCAAGAGCTTCTCTCTTCACATTGTCTTTCATACAAGAGCTGAAAGCATCTCTTCACTAGTGCCCTTGGCATTTAACAAACCTGTCCTTCAGCTTGAGTAAAGATTTTATCCTACCATAAACTCTATACCGGCAATTACCACTGATTGCAATACGAATACCGGTATTTCCATTTGCTATCGTTAATCTTGATGGCTAGTCATAGTCAGCCAGTGGATAGGGTTGGTATTCATGCGCATCAAAATGTGAATACCCACCATATACTGAACAATAAGTTTTAAATCAACCAGTATGAGTAAACAGACGCTTGACAAAATGAATACATAACATCTTCATCCATGAACCAAAATGTCACTTCACATGTAGACCAAGTAGCAGAAAGACTAAGGCATCAGCTACTTGCAAACCCTGTATCTATTCTTAAGCACGAAATCATCTGATGCCCACAGTAAAGACTAACAACTGAGAAATATCACAATAAGGATGTATTGTCAACGAGCACAGCCAGCAGCACCATTCATTAAGTTTTTGCATACATTGTCTAACAACATAAATTTTTCTCTTTATGACATATGATGGCACTGATTGTTTCCCACAAATCCTCAAGCATAACTGACTTTTCAAACATCTTGGCAAACACAGGTCATGCGGTTGACATTTCAGTACATAGTTACATGCAAAAACTTATACACCAAAATAAAATTGCATACAACTAGTTAAGTTATAACCAGGGGTAGAAAGACCTGGATGACAGTGTTCATAAGGAGAGGAAATTGCAGCTTGCAATGGTCTCCAGAAGTAGCAACAAGCATACTCGTAACTCGTCTAACACAGAAACAAGTTATTGACTAAAATACTAGCTTTAACAAGGAAGGCATACAGCTTGGTTGCAATGAGGAATTAATATAACACAAATAACTTGGTGCGCCCACGAAAGCTCCAAACCAGATATAACCAACATCATAAACACAAAGCATGTAATCATGATAGAAATTTTGTAACACATAGTTCTCAATTTTCAAACATAATATAAGCCAACTGTCAAAAAGTACACATCTTTCTCAGGAGAAATTCATTATCAAAGTTTTCACTGACACAGATCTATCACCTTTATAGAAGCTCAAGTGGTGAATTGGCATCCTCATCCTAACCAAGCTCAGTTCCAACTCGAAGGCCAAAAAGCATGCACTCCATAACCAGTCTTCCAATTATCCAAGTAGACCACCTTCTTCACCGCCCAAAACGAAACAAGGAGCGCGATAATCATAACAATACGCTGCACCTTGACATTGCGGACGGTAACAAGCACGCGGGTGAGGAATGCCAACAACAACCCAACAATGGTGTACAAGAACCCAACTGTGAAGCCTTCTGTTCCAAGCTGCATTCCGGAGCCCTGGTAGAAAAATATGAGCTTTGAAGGGTCATTTCTATCAACCAAGAACATGGGCATTTTTCTAATGATGTTATGCATAGCGCCCGAGACGCTAAAGAAGTAAATGAAGACAGCCCCAGATAACCAAATTCTTGGGTCGTGCAGCAAAGTCTTGCCACTGATGATCTTCTTCCCAATAAAGGGTAACCAAATCAACCACGCGATGGTAGCGAACATAATTTGCTTCTTGGATAGCATCGGAGGGCGCTGAATCGGACCCACGACAAGTTTGGTCTTGGACTCGATGAACTCGGACATTGACTCAGCCAATCTCGAGAAATCGCCCTGGTCCATTTGCTGGGACTCTTTGAGGCTGTGGTTGGGTCCGATGAGGCGAATGTGAGGCAGCGAGTTGACTCCGAATTGGGCAAAGCTGTGCTGCGAGTCTTGAAACTCGATGTCGCAGAAGAACAACTTGGCGTGGGAAGAAGACGATGGGTCTTCATTGTTCTCGATGAAAGACGAAGCCACGAGAGAGAACTCGCTGCGGAGCTCCTTGAGATGGAGCTCTTGCTTGTCGTGGAGCTTTGCGGCGTCGAAGAAGATGAGAACCCAGTAGGGCCTTGGGGTTTTGACGGAGGTCAGAAATCGAGAGAGTGAGTGATCGTCGAGGCGGATCACGCCAGATTTAGATCGGGCTTGGAGGGAAAGGAGTTCGGCGACCTGGTCCGAGTTGGATTCGGATAACCCAATGAATGTGGTGAGAAAGAGGAGGGTGGTGATGAGGAAGACAAGGGGCAGTTTCGGAATTGGGCCCATTTTTGTGGGTTTTCACTTGTTACAGAGAGCAAAGGGTTTTGCTTTGTGGGAAGAGGAAGAAGAAGCCTCAAGGGCAAAGAGTTGATTTTGAGTCTTGAGTGTTGACCTTTTCATGTGGAGGACGAAAAGTCAATTGGACGTTAGAATGTACGACATGTCGTTTTTTCCAATTGTATTTGTACATCTTTTTTTGGGACTGATTTTTCCACTCCTTTTTTATCCACTTGTGTGAAAATCATTTACCTTTTTTTAGTTGGCTCGAGCCACATTGATAGAACGAATTGGTAATTGCCACAGAGATTGCAAGATTCTCTTTTTAATGTCCAAAATTGAGAATACAAAAACAAAACTCACTTCGCTTCATCACCCTCATTTCTAGTTTCTAAGTTTGATAAGGTTAATTGGAACCCAGATATCAAACGCTTATAAGTTGCTGCATCAGGTTTCAGCCTCATCTTCAACATTTCATCATGAATTTTCATTGCCTTTCTCAACTCCTTCACACCACAGAGCCCATGGATCATGATTGTGAAGCTTGCACTGCTCATCAAGTTGTGTCTTCTCATGTAATCAAACACTCTGATTGCTTCTTCAATCCTCCTTGCTGCAAACAGCCCACTGAGAAGTACATTGTAGGTTGTTACATCCAAGCTGCCATTCAATTTTTCCATCTTATTATGCAATGCAATAGCTGAATCAATCTGTCTTCTAGAGCAGTATCGCCCCACTAATGGGGAACAGCAAATCAAATCCGGTAGAAGCCCCTTGTCTAGAACAACATTCAACAGATACTCTGCTTCTCTCCATCTACCCCTATGACACAGAAATGATATAAAACCGGACAGCTCCGATGCAGAAGGACTACACCCTCTACTTATAACATCCATTAACAACTCAAACCCTTGCTCAGACCGCTCTTCCTTGCAAAGAACATCTGCAAATGCATGATAACTACTGCCATCCACTACAATACCCCTTTCAGAAATCAGACGATAAACCGAAATTGCTTCTTTTGTTCTCACTTCATTAGTCAATGCCTTCAACACAAGCCCATAGGTACCATCTTGGAGTCCAATTTTTTCATCACATGCTTTCTTAAAGAACATTTCCGCGGCATGTATTTTGCCCAAGTCACAAAGCTTCTCAACTATTGAATCATACTCAGATAAAGGGCAATTGGGAAGCAATTTCTTCTCTACCATAACACTTGTTACCCTTTCAACGACTTCCACATTCCCAAGTTTACATGCTCCATCAAGAATAGAGCTATAAGTACTAAAATCAGGGTCCACTTTTCTATCACACATCTCGTTTAAGTGGGAAAATGCAGCATCAAAGTTGCCACTTTTGCTATAACCATCAACAAGAAGATTATACATCATAGAATTATAAATGTTCAAATCCAAAAGTCTAAGAATTCTTTCAAATTTCCCATCTTTACAAAGAATTTGAGCAACCAGTGACCATGTAAATCGATCTGGTAAAACCCCATTCCGGATCATAAGGCCATAGAAACACCACGCCAATCTAATCTCATCTTCTCGCTGTATAGCATTAAGCAGAGCATTGCAGGCAACAACTGAAGGAACACAACCAAGAACATTCATTTTCCTAAATACTTCTAAGCCTTCTCTAAACAAACCCTTTCTTGAATAGCATCCAAGAACAAAACTTAACGTAGTGGATTGAGAATCTGTACCTTTACATGCTAGAGTAATGCACTGTACAAGCTCTGATACAGGATGAGTTTGAATTAGAGAATCCAAGATGGGTTTCACGGGTCGAACAAGGCCCGACCCAAGTGAGACTCGGATGATTTGGCAGTTGGATTTGAGGTCCGGTTCAAACCTCAAATTTACTTTGGCCCAATTGAAGAACTCCAAAGAGACTTGTGGGTTGTTCTGGGTTTTATGGAGGATTTGGAGAAAGAGAGCAGGCGTCAGTTTGGGGAAGAGACTGAGGTTTCGGAGGAGTGGTACCCAGTTGCGTCTTTGTAAGAGAGCGTAGGAGATTTGGGAAGCTAGCTGAGCTTGTTTGATATTGGTTCTCCAACTCAGAGATGAAGCTGTTGAATACGCTCTGCGAAATTGGTGAGCTTTGTGAAGAAGCATTTGGTGCTGAAGTGGTTTTCCTCTGTTTCAACATTTTCCGGCAAAGAGGTATGAATTTGAGATTGTTTCAAATTGGTTTTTGCTCGAGGGTAGACGAACAAGTCGAGTTTTGGGCTTCTGGCTCTAACGGCAGGAGACTGTTGGGTTGGGTTGGGTTCGCTTCAGTGGAAAGGTAAAACCATGAATTTTACTGTAAAACCATTATAAAAAAATATAAAAAAAGGAGGACCTGGTACGTGTCAAAAATGGTATAGCCGCGCGGCTATACTATTTATAATTAAAAATATAGCCCTCCTAGCCCTAGCCACGTGTCAAAAATAGTATAGCCGCGCGGCTTTACTATTGATAATTACAAAATAAAACTCCTAGGCACGTGTCAAAAATAGTATAGCCGAGCGGCTATACGCATTTTTAAAATAAAACTGTAGTATAGCCGTTCGGCTATACCATTCATAATTGAAAAAATAACAAAAGGCCCGCTTATTAAAACAGACTGTAGTATAGCCGCGCGGCTATACGATTTATAATTTTTAAAAATTAAAAAAAGGAGGCCCTCCTATTAGCCGACACGTTTCAAAAAGTACCGCGGCGCAGCTATACGCGTTTTTAAAAAAATAATAGTATAGCCGACTATACTATTTAACCTGTAGAACCATAGTATTTCCAGTGAAAAAACTCACCAGGTTTCTTTGCAGACTTCCCAGTTTCGCTTTAACCTGTAGAACCATTGGCTGGCTCCTGTTTTTGTTGCCGCATATTTGCTTCTTGGGGCCTATTGTAATAAATATATTTGTTCCTGGGGTTGCTTTTGCAGACTTGTTAGTTCTTTTTCGTTCTCACCAATTTTTGCTTACCAGAAAGAAAAAAAAAACCCAAACTTTTGTCTCCAATGTCAATGTAAAAGTCAGATATCTAACCAAGGTGGTTAGTGTGAGTGGTTCGGCATTCTCATTCCTTAAGAGAGGTTAGGGGTTCGATCCCTGCTCTCGTATGGAGTCAACACTTTGGCCAGCACTTTACCCCTTACAGGCCGACCCGATGTGAGCGGGTATTAGTCTGGGTTGTGGTTAAGGCTTAAAGGTACCAACCATAGTTGAGGTCCATCCAGGACCACCTCGTGGTTCGGACCAAAAAAAGAAGAAGTCAGATATCCAAAAATACCCAGTAAAAGAGAAAGGAGTGTTCTGAGGAAATGGAGAAAAGTGATGTTGCTGCTGACCCACATGCATATTCCTACGCTGGTCCATAGGAGACCCAGTAAGACACTGGGAAAAAGGTATTTTCTATTTTCCTACCATTCAAATTTAGCAGATCAATCCAAAAATAAGACGGCATTGCTTTGCTGATAAACAAATGAACAGCTTGGCTTATTGCTAGCCCTTGATATCACCATCAATCCATTAATAATCTCCTCAATTATTCAATTGGTGGGTTCCTCATCACCACATGATCTGGCTGCATCTCAGTTGCCTGGCATATGGATGCAGCTCAATGTTTCAAGTTTTTACTCAAAAATCTAATGTTAATTATTATAAAGCTTCTTGCTTGGCTGCCCACATGACTCATGAGAGGGAGATGGGTACATTGTTTTATTCCTGGTTTATTGTTGTTTTTAATTTTCCATGTCTTTTTCTAGGATATCTTCCTTCTTTATTGGTTATGGTGTTTAGCATGTTGGTCATGTTTTATTTCCAAGAAAAAGCAACCACTGTTTTGGGGGCATACTTCACTACTTTCAGTAAATAAATATCCTTGTTTAATTGTGCTTGACTGTGAATTATTTGCCACACAAAACAAAAGGAAGCCTGCAGCAGAAAAAGAAGGCCAAATTTGTAGACTCTGGAGAAATCTCAGGCTTTACAAGGTACTTTTTCTTTGTTTGATTGACCAAAGCAAGTTTAAGTTCACTTTAACCTTGTTTAATCCTTTATGCTCACTCTTAATTAGAGACACAATACTAAATAATTTGCTGCATTTCTCGACAACCAAATCCAGTTGTCTAGATCCAGGAACTTCCGATTATTGTAATACCAATCACACTCTATCACGTTCCCACAGGCAACACATGGACCCCACCCCACCTCTGTTTTCTGCCAATTGTCAAAGACCATTGGAGGGCAGCCTGGCTTCTTCAGTCCTAATTCTGAGCTTCTTCATTTTAGTCATTTTCATCTAAACATACATTTCACTGATGGATTTTTTCCCCCAATGACCCTTTCTTTAAAAGTTACAAGTCACAAGCAGGACTGTGCAGAAGTGATATAAATAATAACCAAATAAATTAACCAGACAAGGAAATGTGACTTGTTTCCAGTCTTAGCCTTTCCCAAGACATTTTCATATTCTGATCATTTAATGCACACCACCTCCTCCTCCTGGAGATCCAGCTGAAACAAGCTCCCATCCATTCTCACTTTCTTCAGATTCTCTGCCTCCAAAAGTCTTCCACCCAAAATGGAAAGAATGGCATCTCTGATGCCTATTCTTCTTTACATTGCAGTACTCATTGCTGCTTGCTCTTCTTCTTCATCTGAAGCGGCTGCCCCAGCCACTTCTTTCGAAGACAATTTCGACATAATGTGGTCTGAGAACCATTTTAAAACCTCTGCAGATGGGGAGATCTGGTATCTTTCCCTGGACAAAGAAACAGGTAAACATGAACAAGATTGATTTCTGTTCAATACTTATGTGTCAATCTTACTTGAGAATTTGCATCAGTTTCAATACTACTTGAAACTTTGCTAGCAATCACATAACTTTCTTTTCTTGGTTTCTTTGTAATTGAATAGGTTGCGGGTTTCAGACAAAACAGAAGTACAGGTTTGGATGGTTCAGCATGAAGCTCAAGTTGGTTGGAGGTGACTCTGCTGGTGTAGTGACAGCTTATTATGTAAGTCTTCAAGCTTTCATGAAAGCCAATCACAATCCCATGTCTGTCTTTGTAGTTTCTCTTTTGTACTAAATTACATGTCTATAGATTGAAAACGTACTTCTTGTCGCAGATGTGCACAGAAAATGGAGCAGGGCCAGAGAGGGATGAGTTAGATTTTGAGTTCTTGGGAAATAGGAGCGGGCAACCTTATCTCATTCAGACAAATGTTTACAAGAATGGAACTGGAGGCCGTGAGATGAGGCACATGCTTTGGTTCGACCCCACCGCGGACTTTCACACCTATTCAATTCTTTGGAACAATCATCAGATTGTGTAAGTTTAGTATATATCTTCCCTTTGGCTCTTGGTGTATGACCTGAGTTACCAAGTCTCTCTTTTATATCTATCTTCCTTTCATTTTATATCTGCTGACACATACTGATTGATCCCTCATGCTAAAGAGATGTCATTTGCTACATTGTCACATGCTTCTGGTTATATGAGACAGCAAAGTATGGCATACGGCCGAATCGTTAGATCAGCAAAACAATTGGTGATCTTATGGATAACCGTATGCCATACTTAATTGTACAACACAATTTCCCAAATTATATTATGTAACTGTTATGTTTCCTATTTAGAACATTGCTCTTAGCATGAACAATACTGAAAACTTACCAATCTTGCACTTTGGTTTTTGTTGCATACAGGTTTTTTGTGGACAAAGTTCCCATAAGGGTGTTCAAGAACAATGGGGAAGCAAACAACTTCTTCCCCAATGAGAAGCCAATGTACTTGTTCTCCAGCATATGGAATGCAGATGAGTGGGCAACCAGAGGTGGGCTTGAGAAGACAGACTGGAAGAAAGCCCCATTTGTGTCCTCTTACAGAGACTTCAATGTTGATGGGTGCCAATGGGAAGACCCTTACCCTGCATGCGTCTCCACCACAACAAAGAATTGGTGGGACCAATATGATGCTTGGCACCTCTCTGATGCTCAGAAAATGGACTATGCTTGGATACAGAGAAATCTTGTTATTTATGATTATTGCAAGGATTCTGAACGCTACCCAACTTTGCCAGTGGAGTGCCCATTGAGTCCATGGGAATGAAAAATAGTAATGTAAAGTTTTCTAATTTCAATTTGGGAACACACCAAGGTGTGTTTTTGTAGGTCATCATTGTCTTAGGCTATTGGGTTTCTATTAAATTTATTAAATCAATTTTGTTCAATAAAAGGTTTAATTTCATGTATTTCATTCCTTTCCCAAACACTATATAATATAATCAACAAAATCTCGAATCTTTACATTTTAAAATTGTGAATATATTCAAATTTTACAACATCTAGACCATTTAAGTAATCTAACCATTAAGCACGTGAGTAAACTTTGAAAAAATATTTACAATTTATCCTCTTTCATTCTTTATGAAACCCTCTCTCCTTCTTTAATTCAAAACAAAAATCCCCAATTTTTTTAGGATGAAAAACAAAATAATAATCAACTAATAACTGGTAATATACCATATAAGCGTTTTTTTTATAAAAACATTTTCTATTGAAAGGAGCGATAACATAATAAACTCACACACAACACGAATGCTATGACAACACGAATGCTATGACTCAAACCAAGATCTTTCCTATTAGCTTTTAAATAATCTTTTAATGTCATAAGCTTTTAAACGTCGAGATCAGCGAAAGTTTCTATTAGATGAGCCAGCTCAAATCCAACGGTTTGAAATGGCTTTTTTAGTCGGTGGATGGTATTAGTCAATTAATAAATTCACGAGGTGTCAAATAAAACACCAAAACGGTAAGTTGAAACGCGAGACCAACGAACAGAAGACTCCCAATCCAAACCCAAAGGTACAATTAGGGTTTTTCTTTTCCAGAGTGAAATCGCAATTCATAGAACAAGAACAAAGAATGGTGTGCGAGAAGTGTAAGTTTCTTCGAATTCATTATCAACTTTCTGCAAAATTCTTTTCTTTTCTTAAAAATAGGCGAAAAATAGAGATTGGACGCAGTTTCTGAACTCTGATTGATACTTTTTGCCTAAAAGAATTCCGATTGATAATATTTTTGATAATTTGTTGAATTTCTTTAATTGAATTTGTTAAATACATAGGTGAGAAGAAGCTTTCGAAGGTGATAGTGCCAGACAAGTGGAAGGAAGGTGCCAGTAACACCACCGAGGGCGGTGGCCGTAAAATCAACGAGAACAAGCTCCTCTCCAAGAAGAAAAGGTTCGCTTTTTCTTTAATTTATAATTTTATGTTTTTGTATATGTCTATTCTGTGAGGTTTTTACTTGATTTTAGCATTTAAAGAAGAATTTTTGGTCGATTTCAGCACACCTTTTTTTATCAAATTTCTATGTGGACTTTTGCTTGTGTTACTTCTTGTCATACGGTCATGAATTTTTTTATTTCTTTACCAACTTATAGGAGTATACTGCGATCAAACTTTAGATTAGGTAATATAGAGAAGGGAATTAGACTTAAAGAAATTTTCTATTTACTTGACCTGATAAAGAATAAACAGAGGTTTTTCGTCGTGGTTTTTGAAATTGAGGTATTGCAATAGATGAGTTGTGTGGGTCATTGCAGAGACCAGAGACATAGAACATATGTACAGCTTCTAAATCATATAGTTGCAATGAGTTGTTATGTCAGTTGATGATTCATGTGTACAATACCATTGCCATTTATTGAGTTGTTTGTGATGCAGATTGTTTGTGTGATGTATCACATGTGATCACATCTCGCACGTAAGTCGTTAACTTCAATCTCATTTGTTTTGCTTGTAGGTGGACTCCTTATGGAACTACCAAGTGCATGATTTGCAAGCAGCAAGTACACCAGGATGGCAAATACTGTCACACCTGTGCTTACTCCAAAGGTATTATTTCTAATTGTTCATCTAGCTGGTTTGTTATCTTTGGTTATTGCTGGAAATCTAATGTATGTGATGTTATGCAGGAGTTTGCGCAATGTGCGGTAAGCAAGTACTCGACACCAAGTTCTACAAGCAAAGCAATGTATAATGCAAGTCAGATGTTGTTGGTTGGCATTGTCTATTTGGTGTGCTGACTCACAGCTAAACTGTTGATTCATATATTTGGTCCCTCATCCCTGGACCCCTGGTCGTCAAGCCAGAGCATACCATATTTGTAATTCAGGCTGTGAATGTTAACCTTTTAGTTATAACATGTACTTTGTTTAGTTTTATTCTTTGATCATTGAAATTTACTCAAAGAAGCTAAGCTAAATGATTACCTCTGAGCTTTTGAATGCAAGTTATTTATTCTGAACATGCTTTTTCTTTCAGTTTTTGGATACTAAGATTTTCTTGGATATTGATTGATTTGCTGGAATCTGAATCTTATGCTATGGTTCATAGTCTCTGGCTCCTGATCCTGGCCTGAAGGCTATGGTTTGTGGTTCGCGAGTCACGGGTGGTCACTTGTTATAAAATGGCAATATCAAACAATTTTAGATTAGTCTTATATAGTTTGCAAACATTCGTTTTCGGTTACAATTCTCATGGGTCAAATGGGTCATAAATCAATGAAGATTTCTTTTGAACGTAAATAAAGTAAAGAACCAAGACAAGAATGGAATATTTCGCAGAAGATTATTAGATTGGCAACTCTTGGAACATTACTTTGTACATTGATCTTATGTTCAATATTACAAATTGGTTCGGTTCCAACCGCAAATTCTGCAATGCAAGCTTGGGAGAGTTGAGGTAGAGTCAGACAACAGATTGACCTAATTGTTTATTGACTTGTCGAGTTTGTAGAGGACCAGTACTTCTCAATTTCTTCTGCTGTTCTTCCGGGAATCCTCCCAGCAATCAAAGCCCACCTATTCATAATGAAAAAAAAAAACAAAACAAAACTTAGTTTGGGATAAGCAAGCTCTTTGTTTTGTGCTCAGAAAGAAAATTACAATGCTAAAGAAGAAGAAGAAGAAACCAACCTCTCTCCCACTAGATTGTACATTCTTATAATAAGTGCTTCCTCGTCCTCAGAGAATTGAAGCTCAGATTCTTGTCTGCTTTTCTCTGAGATAAACAACTCAAAATCAAGCACAGGAGTTCATGAAAGCCTTTTGTTTTCTCTTTCAAAACGAACTTGCAATAGTTGAGAGAAAATAGCAAAGAGGAAAACATCTGAATAAACATCTGAAAAGCAGAGTCACAAAACCCTATTTGGCAAGCTAGAAACAGATCGAAAGGAAAACAGTTTGAATCAAAACCCTTCGTTAAAGAAAACAGTAGAGAACATAAGTGCCTGTCCCAGACAGTTGAGACAAATAGGTACCTGTGGCTTGAGAGTCCGAGAAAGAGTCATCGGAAGAAGAGTGTTCGGAGTCGGCCATTTGGCATAGAATTCTGGGGAGGAAGTCAATAAGGTGCTGCTACTTTGAGGCAATGGAGCCGCTTAAGTAGTGATTTGCAATGCTAAGATATTTGGAAAGACAGGCTTGAGAGTTGAGACCAATAGTAGATAGATGGTGAATGGTTCTCAAGAAGCAAAGAATGGTAGTTGAATGTAGGCATCTGTAGATGAATAGGAAATCCGAAGAATATTACGAGTCAAATGCATGACAGATAAATCCATATACCATCAGTTTATTTTATCGGATGTCAATTCACCACATTATTTGCATGGTTGTTTGTATATAAATATAAACATACAAAAATCATACCCCAGATTACATATATTAACTACTGGTTCGAAATTAGCCTACCCTTGAATATTAAGTTGTCGGATTTGTATTAACAATTGGATTATCATATTCAGATCACGGTCAGGATTGGATCAGATTCAGAACGAAACAGGATCAAAATTGGATCCATTGACATACTAAGTTGAATGGAAGTTATGACCGGAGAATTATAAAAGTATCTTAACCCGAATCCCTGACGTACGGAGAGAAGCGTGACAAGAAATAACCAACAAGGAACATGAGGGGGAGGGTCTTTGAAGTTAAACCAACGAAAGAGAGCCTTTCATTCTGGTCTGGTTTCCAGAAAACGTGTGGTTTCTGTTTGAAGCTTAGCTGGGCGTGTCATTGTCCGACAACCAACAAGGAACAGGATGCAACGGAGAGTAAAACGCATGACATTGACAATGTAATAGCTTGGTCCCATTACATTACTAGAATTCAGATTAGAAGAGAGTGATAAGTACTTTTGATTGATCATGGAACAAAATGCAGAGATAAAAACGAAAAGACGCTTTATCTTGGATACAAAGATGCAGCAGATAGCCAAAGCAGTGTGTTCACAATCCAAGCTGATACCAAGCAATCAATGTGTTGTGGAAAACTACAACGACATATTTATCTTCAAGTAATCAATGAGTTGAAGAGCAAAACCAAACCACACAATTCGTCCAAATCGGATATAGATATTAGACGTAGACGAGACGAGAGGTCCCATGCGTAGAGACTCGAGAGCCCACCCATTTTGTTTTCTGAGCTGGCTAAGAATCATTTGGATCTAGACTCAAGATCCGATATGTATATCTGTCACTGTCATCCTGCTTCTATCGACTGTTATCTTATATCAATGACAAGCAAGAAAGGACTTTTTGATCTCACATATTATGAGGTGATATTGCAAACTAGTATCAGTATAATATGAGAACCAAACCTTCGAAATTTGAAGTCCCCAAGTGGCTTATTGCGTAAAACTATTTCATCTATTGGATTGGACTTTTTCAAAAGATAACGGAAGGTAAGCTACCAAATAATCATCTCAACAAGAAAACTACCATCAACACAAGAGGAAGAGTGTATTGGCAGCCTAATCATAGCTACTTTTAGTTATCCTGCAGCCTAATATTTCAATCTTCTGTTCCCTTCGCCATTCCTGTTGCCTTGGGTGTGGATAGATAACCACTTCAAAGCAGAAAGCAATCTAAGCCATTTTCAAGGCAACGCTACACATCGGTTTCGGTGGAGAAGAAAGAAAGGCCAGGGGCATTGCAGAGATGAGGAAACATTTTATCCAAATATTAGATGGATCATTAGCAACATCATCATTCGGATCAAATTCGTCAAAACGCGACATTTCTGAAACAAATAATTCCAATAGTATGCATACAAACAAATAATTCAACCGCTGCAAACGATAACCAGGACACATTATGCTGCCCAAATAGCTTTACCATCCGCAAATAGATCATGCAAACAACAGATTTAACTCGAACAAACAACAAGAACAGATCAAATTATTACCCAAGAACAAATTTATTTATTAAACATAAGAGTATCAGGAAACCAAACTAGTTGAAATGCCTCACCAAGAGGCAGAAACAGTACCACGAAACTTGAAAAAACAAAAACAATTAAACATAGTTTTATAGGAACCACCGAAACATTCATAACAAGCAGGGTGACAACCGAGACTTCCACTTCTTAGAAACCACCACGGAGACGGAGGACAAGGTGAAGGGTAGACTCCTTCTGAATGTTATAGTCAGCCAGAGTCCTTCCATCCTCCAACTGCTTACCGGCAAAGATCAACCTCTGCTGGTCTGGAGGAATACCTTCCTTGTCCTGGATCTTGGCCTTCACGTTGTCGATTGTGTCCGAGCTCTCCACCTCCAAAGTGATGGTCTTTCCAGTCAAGGTCTTCACAAAGATCTGCATACCACCCCTCAGACGCAGCACAAGGTGAAGGGTAGACTCCTTCTGAATATTGTAGTCAGCCAAAGTACGGCCGTCCTCCAGCTGCTTCCCTGCAAAGATCAACCTCTGCTGGTCTGGTGGGATCCCCTCCTTGTCCTGGATCTTCGCCTTCACATTGTCGATGGTGTCCGAGCTCTCGACCTCCAAAGTGATAGTCTTTCCGGTCAGGGTCTTCACGAAGATCTGCATACCACCACGGAGACGAAGCACCAAATGGAGAGTGGACTCCTTCTGGATGTTGTAGTCAGCGAGGGTACGGCCATCCTCCAGCTGCTTCCCTGCAAAGATCAACCTTTGCTGGTCCGGTGGGATACCCTCCTTGTCCTGGATCTTCGCCTTGACATTGTCAATGGTGTCCGAGCTCTCGACCTCCAGAGTGATGGTCTTTCCTGTCAGGGTCTTCACAAAAATCTGCATACCACCACGGAGACGAAGCACTAAATGGAGAGTGGACTCCTTCTGGATGTTGTAGTCAGCAAGGGTACGGCCATCCTCGAGCTGCTTTCCGGCAAAGATCAGCCTCTGCTGGTCTGGTGGGATGCCCTCCTTATCTTGAATCTTAGCCTTGACGTTGTCAATGGTGTCGGAGCTTTCGACCTCCAGGGTGATGGTCTTGCCGGTGAGGGTCTTGACGAAGATCTGCATGCCACCACGCAGACGAAGCACTAAGTGGAGGGTTGACTCCTTCTGGATGTTGTAGTCTGCGAGGGTACGGCCATCCTCCAGCTGCTTGCCGGCGAAGATCAGCCTCTGCTGGTCTGGGGGGATACCTTCCTTGTCTTGAATTTTGGCCTTGACGTTGTCAATGGTGTCGGAGCTTTCGACCTCGAGGGTGATGGTCTTACCGGTGAGGGTCTTGACGAAGATCTGCATACCACCACGCAGACGGAGCACCAAATGGAGGGTTGACTCCTTCTGGATGTTGTAGTCTGCGAGGGTACGGCCGTCCTCTAGCTGCTTTCCGGCGAAGATGAGACGCTGCTGATCTGGAGGGATGCCCTCCTTGTCCTGGATCTTAGCCTTGACGTTGTCGATGGTGTCAGATGACTCCACCTCAAGGGTGATGGTCTTGCCGGTAAGGGTTTTCACGAAGATCTGCATCTACAGGAACCAAAATCACATAAGCATTGGTTTCACAGTTTCAAGATCAAAAGTTCTAATTTCGGTAAACAACTTGCAAATCCGCAAACAGATAAAGAAAAAAAAGCCCTAATTTGGAAATGAATAAATCATAAATTAAAGCAATTGAATAAAACACATATCAATGGCACAATTTTTATTCCAAAATCAAAAGACTACCAGGAAAAAAGTAGAAAATACAACATCATAAATAAAATTGACATAGGGGTTTCAAGTTCGATATATCAAAAATCTTAAAAATCAATTTGGATACAGAAAAGATCCCTAATTCGCTAAATCAATAGATCTAATCGCAAAGACTTCAAGATCCGTGAGATAGGATACAGAAAAACCCCTAATTTGTGAAACAGAAACATAGATCGTAGATTCAAGGCAAAATTATCATACCAAATTCCGATTTCCATTCCCAAATAGTCAAAAACTATAACTAAACATGCAAAACTATCAAAGGTATAAGGATCCAATCGACCGATCATAAATCTCAAAGATCAAACAAATTAAACACAAACTAAGCATTTAGATCTAAAATTTTAAAACAAATTAAACAGGAAGGGAGAGAAAGACAATACCTTGACAGGCTGAAAAAGAGGCTTCGAGAGAATTGAAGGGAATTTCTTTGAATGTGGAGAAACAAAACAATTTCAATTGTGAAGTAAAGAAGAGGCGGAGGCCTTTCTTTATAGCAAAAGAGAAGGAGACTTCGTCACGGAAACGGACTAGGGGTGACAAGGAGGTCCACTGATTTCGCGACACGTGTAAGAAAAGATGTGCCGCTGGCGCGGTTTAGACGGCAAAGTTTGGTATCTAGTCTCGTTTGGTGAGCTAATTTCGAGGTCGATGATGACCTCAAATGACTCTATCATTGGCTTGTATTGGTGCGTCACGGGACCCTCACGGCGTTATCTTCCACATTAATTATTATTACTTTTTTAGCCCTATGTTTTCCCGATTATTACGACGACTAATCCGCAATCATTCGGTAGGAGTATTTGTTTTTCTGTTTGCTTTCTCGTCACGTAATTTTTCTTTTTCATTATCTCACCAATTCAATTTTAAAATTTAGAAAATTCATCTTTGAATTATACAATTAATATGTGCTACGACCGGTTACCAAAAAACAAATGGCGGCAAGAACATTCATTGTATAGAAACACTAAACATGATTATCAAAGTTATATTTTATTTGCTTCATTAATTAAGAATATATTAAACAACATTACCCATTTTAAAGTCAAGCCAAAAGAAATATATTTTTATATTTCAAGTGGGGTGGGTGGCTCTTCGTTCTATGAAAGTGGGGAAATTATTATCTTTTATTTATTTATTATGGCTTATTTACTATTTCATTTCCTGGAATTTGTGCTTGCTCTTACTTAAGGGTGGTGCTAAAGGCATCAATTTTGGGCACTAATTCTTCAATAGTGGAGCCTGCCAATACAACGGATCTCATGCTCTATTAGAGAGTTGGTGCCCAAAGTTGGTGCCTCTAGCATTTTCCCTTACTTAAATATCTGGAACTAAAGTTTCCTTACTATACCTCCTAATCTCTAAAAATTGCTAAAAATTTACTTACTTTATTACTTCCGTCCATTTTCGTCCACAAAACTATTAATGGCTCGTTTGTGAGTGATTCTGGATAGACTAAAAAACACTTCTGTGAAGAATCACTTCTCTATATAATCACTTTAAGTGGTTTTAAGTGATTTTACGGAGAAGCACATTCCATGTGCTTCACCCCAGAATCACTTAAAATCACTTAAAATGATTATATGAAGAAGCACATGGGAGGTTCTTTTCCCTAGAAGTGATTCTGGCCTATCTAGAATCACTCTCAAACGAGCCCTAAGTGTGCTAAAGTGACATAGGCATTCTAATAATTTTAGCCCCTCTTCTCTCTTCTCTCTTCTCTCTCTCTCTCTCTCTCTCTCTCTCTCTCTCTCTCTCTCTCTCTCTCTCTCTCTCTCTCTCTCTCTCTCTCTCTCTCTCTCTCTCTCTCTCTCTATCATCCCATCCCCAACCCCCAACCCCCATCGCACCCCAACCCCTCCCATATTCTTTCTTCTCTGTGCCTCTTTGTAATTCCATGAAAGGTTAGGTTTGCGGTGGGGATTGGGTCTAAGGAGGGGAAATGAGAGAAGAGAGAGGAGGAGAAAGTGAGAGTGAGAGAGATACAAAGAGAGGCATATGGAGGGAAAGGGTGGGGTGCAATGGAGGTGCGTTGGGTGTTGGGTCTAGGGAGGGGATGGGAGAGGAGAGAGGCAGAGAGAAGATAAAAGATATAAGAGAGAGGGGTGGGTGCGATGAGGGTTCAGTTGGGGGGAGAGAGAGAGAGAGAGAGAGAGGTCATTTAACAGGAAAATGAGATGGTGTTGAAGAGAGGGGGTAACATTTGAGACGGAGTGGAAGAATGAGTGGTAAAGTGAGAAAATTTGAATTCTGGATGATTCAGTGAGAGTGAGCTCGAGTTCTAGGGGTGAAACAATAAATAAATCTTCCCCAAGTGCACCCGAATTCGATTCACGTAGGAGACAATCTTGAGGCAACCCAATATAATACTCCCCCCTCCCTGGCAAATTAACATTTTTTTGTTGAAAGTACTTTTATTTTAAGTATGTTCAAGTTTTTATTAAAAATCCAAATGCACCAAGAAAGCATGCACTTCCAAGTTCTTTTGTAAAGTTAGAGACGATTTTGATGATCTCAATGCAGTAAAATGGAAAAAAAATATTAAGCGATGGGATTAGGAAACTCATACTTAAGATTAATTTGACATATAATCACTGCTTATTTCCCATGCATAAAAATCATGGTACCTATCGAAATTGCACAAAAAAGATTAAGAGACAAGTTAAGGAAACATGTTCTAACTAGCAATCTAGGATCCACCGGTAACGCTCCCATTGAAAATCTCTATAGTATCACCCTGCCCAACTTGATGCCACCGAAACGACCTGTCGTCCTCCATCACATTCTGCTTATAGATGAAGAAATAGCTCTCTTGTGGCAAATGAAAGTGTAGCCTTTGGTGCAACTTCTGAAGCTCTTTTCTTAGCTCCCCTACATTATCTGATGGGTTCATTTCCACCGGAATTTTCTTCATCCCGCACTTGGGTAACACCATCAGCTTCAACTTATTCCTCGACACCGCCACACCCCCGCCCCCAGGACCACCCATTGCCACCGGTGAAGCCACAGCTGCCGCTGCGGTTGGGGACGGTCTCAAGCTCACCTCGATCTCCGCATTGTCTGAAAGCTCACAATCACGTAAGGAACGATGATCTTGCAACTCATTGCCAAGTGAATGGAGCACCAAACGACCAATTGGGACAGCTTGATCCATCGCTTGAATTTTTTCTTTTAGTTTTGTAACGGTGTCGTTTATGTGCATTTCAACAGGGACATGCATTTTGGATGTGGGGGTCTTCACGTTGAGCTGGATTTTCTTGGAGGGCGACGAGTCTTCCACCTTGACATTGTTGTTGTTGTTGGTGGTGGTGGGTTTTTCGGATTCGGAGGCAACGATGAGTTGAATGTGAGAGTTGTTGAGGATCTCACAGTAAGCAACGTCTTTGTCGTCTTCAAGGACTTGGCCATTGAAGACTAGGGTTTGGTGGGGAACAGAAATGCCTTGGTATTTCTGGACCTTTTCTTTGATCTCCAGGACTGTGTCAAAGTAACCCACTTCAATGGTGAAGGATCTTCCTCTTTGGGGCTCAAAAATCACATCCATTTTTCAATTTTTCTTCTGTTTGTGTGTGTATATATGCATATATGTGTGCATGTAAAAAGGGTGGCATAAATGTGTTGTAACAGTATCCGATTTGCACGTTGTTTGTAAAAGGATTCAAATTCTGGATTAATTAGAAAGAATCAAAGAACGTTATCCATTTATTATGCAATCTCGGATTTTCAGGTTTTAATCTTTCAATGCTGTTGTTATCTACTTCCCCACCCGCTCCCTACTCAAATCATTTCAAATTTAATTGTATCAAAAAAAATTATTTCAGTTTAAATGCACTTAAAATATTATTAAAGACGGTCGTGCAAAAAATTAGAGTCAAAAACTTCGAAATTGAAAAATAAAAAATATATATGTGTACACGTGATTTTGAAGATTTATTCAGTCAAAAAAATTAATTACTTGTGGTTCCATGTTTAAACTGGATTACATTTATTTAAGGCAGATCATCGGAATAAATAGGTGGGTATAAGTTTGGTGAGTAGATTAAGAACGTGTTTGGAATTTTTAACTTTATTTTTTTTAAACAGCGTTGAAGCCTAATCCTGTTTCTGCAATTGTGCAATTTTGTCAGCTATGAGCCTTAGAAAGGAAGAAGGGGGAACGCAAAAGCTCAATATGCTTGAAATTAAAATTAAACAGAATGAGCTGAGGAAAAATATATAAGTACATGGTAGTCAAATAAACACAAAACTTCATGACCCTTGAGTAGCATAGAGCTGAACATGTCGCGGCCAAACTTGACCATAAACATCTTTCTTGTTATACCGCCGGTCCCAAGACCAAGGCACATCTGCTAAGGAGATGAGATAAAAAGACATAAGATGAATGAAATATGCGAATGGAAGGGAAGTATAAATGTAAGAAACAGCAAGTTCACTGACCTTCAATGGTGTATGGTTGGGGAGGGAGTTCATAAGGCACAGGCAATTTGATCACTTCAGATGATGAATCTGAATTCCTGTTTCCATGCCAATTCAGAGTCACAAGTGTTGTTCTCGATGCTTCTGAAGATTCTGGCCGTCCGCGTTTATCCTGAAACTTGATGGAATTAATGTCTTCCTACTTTATTTTTGTGCCATTTTCTTCCTTTATGTTAATCTCTCAAGTGTGATACTAATAAAGTATTTAAGTAGTGTGTGTAAAACGGTCAGCATGTAGCTGTTACCTCTGACGGAACCCCATTACTGGTACAAGAAAATCCAGAACTGCATGTTTTAAACGGTAGAAACAGCACTCCAAGCTGTAATGAGCCACGCAAGGTGAATTAAACATACAGCACCAAAGCTTTGGTAGGAGCAGAGTATAGCTTGAAGACAAATAATTTGTAGAGAATGGGCAATATATATAAAGACATATTCAATTGAAATATATCGTTTGATGTATTGACATCCTCTAGGTCCACGTATGATTTAGGACCTGCAGTAACTTGTATTTGAAAAGCTTGACAAATTTCCCAACTCGGATGAACATCTCGAGTAAACCTCACAACAATGTATCTTCAACTGAGAAACTAACCTCATAAGAACGGATCATCAACTGTGAATTATTCTTCTGGAGAGCTCCCCAGGCAGCCTTGCTAAGATTTGCAGAAGTCAGCAAGAACCAACTGTTGGGACAAAGTAGAAATTCACAGTTACTGCTCAAAATTGACTATGAAGGGTATGCTACTAAACATTCTAAAAACATAAACCCATAAAAACACAATCAATAGGGTCGGAGATGAACTCTTACGCAAGTTTCTGACCATTGTAACGAGTATATGTCTTTATATGTGGCATTGCACGACTGAAATGAAAAGGCAGAACTGTTAATATCAATTTATAGTCTAATGGAAAAAAAATGAAAATAAAAGACAATATTTGTGCGGGTCTTTCTGCACAACAATTAATCAGTTTCTTTAGTCAGATTTTCTAGAAATTTTCCACCTAAGCATTTCAGGGTCAAATATTTCACTAGAGAGAGAGAGAGAGAGAGAGAGAGATAGAGACCAGCGGCCAGTATGGCTTGCCATCCATCTTGCCCAGTACTTTCTCAAGAAGTCTTTCTCCACATTCTTTAGTGGACTTGGAACCGCATTTCCAGCCGCATAACCCTGGCAAAGAGTGTAACCCACAAAAAAGCAGCACTCACTTATAAGGTGCACAAATGAAAGCAAGATGCAGAATATAGAATCTAAGCTGCAACACACATTCAAAGATTACGTGATAGACAGATGACTCTTTTGCCAGTTAATTGCTGAATTACCCCTATATAGTATTTCATTTAAATATGTCCAACATTCCAATTGTTTTGAAGAAATTGTATACCCCTAACCCAACTACATGAGGTCTATTGAGATTTATCCAGGTAAGGTCTTTTGGATTTCTTGCCCATGGTAAAAACCTAGAAACTTTATGGAAGACGACCATATAATATTAAACAAGGTCTATTGGAAAAGGTTCACAACAATGACCTACTTGATAGTACCTCTAGAGAGCATCTGACATCTTCTACTGTAGGCCATATTATAAGTGGCTCCCCAGGACCGAGGGGAGTTCTATCGTCTGATAAACCTGACGACATTGAAGACGCAAGCTCAGCCATCCACTTCTCATCCAAAGAACCTAGGGAGGAGAACTGCAAAAAGCAAAGATCCAACAAGCTAGCTCCAAATTAGATTTGCTTTACTACTATTTCTTTTTATATTCCACAAAGCAAAGCACTCGACAGCATAAAGTTTACCGCATTAGTCATTATTCCATTCTATATATTATGCAAGTAAAGAGACCAATAGATGAAAATCAATTGAAAATGCTAAGTCCTGAATCCCAAAAATTGGACAGAAATCAAATGCAATATATCTATACCGATAGTTACAGAATCTTGGAATAAACACATTGCTCAATTTTTGCACCTAATCAAAGAAAAACACTCAGCATTGACATCGTACATTATATGAGTCAACCGCTTGTGTCCCCGTACCTGATAAGCAAGAGGAGATTTCCGAAACTCTTTATCAAAAGTGCACTCCTGGAGAATAGTGCGTAGCTTCATATGTCCCCACTTTTTCATGTTCGTACCCGTATGATATCCAGGGACAGATGCAATTAACCTCACCTGAAAATTATACACACGGATGAAGATACTAACTTTGATGTTATACTATCCCCAACAAAACAAAACCAATACATATAAAGTTCAAGGAATAGAAAACACACTGCTGCATTGCTGTAATCAAACTTCTTGAAAAATGACGGATTGATTTTGAAGCTTCCCAAGTTAGGAAAATTAACAGAAAACTCGGGCCACTGTTGACAGTCAACCAACAAGATGAAGATTATTACGTTAAATTTGAATTAGCATCATTAAAAATCAAAACATCTGGAAACTAGAGATATAAGGTAACAAAAAGGCAAGAAAACCAAAACAATAAACAAAATCAACCAATGATCCACATAAATTGTTATATTAATACCTTAAGTGCACTGAGATAATCAATTAAGTCATTTTCAAATCCACATCCTTTGCTTGGATTATTTTGATCTTTCCATGGAAAATCTTGCATCCACAAACCTTGGCTTTTGTTGTTCCAGTCAACAAATATTAAGTTTGCTGTGTGTACAATAATTCTCACTCCTCGAGGATACACAAGAAGCATGGCCTTGGAATGGTGCGTCCCAAATGAAATGGGCAATGGTGGTTTGTGTAGAATCCAATTTGCAGGCTTCTTTCTCTAAAATTAGAGGTAACAACTTAAGGTCCAGGTTCCGGAAGAAAGCATAACATAGACAGAGATTAGGCATAAATAGAGCTGACTCAGACCTTCATATAATCCAGTGTACCATCACCCTCACCATGAATAACCAAGACATGCGGGACTTTTGCAATTTTTGGGCATGCTAAAGTGGGGAGGGAAAGAAAAATAAAAACAATCAGAAGCAATCAGGGAAGAATAGAAAGGATGCAACCATGAAATAGCTTATGCATGACACAAAAGTAATATGCCATCAACCAGATTCAGAATATGCACATAACAGAAAATATTTCTACAGGAAACACAATCAAGGTGACAAGAACAACATACCAGGTATCAACCAATCGATGTCTACCATGTAATTCGAAAGGATAGCCACGACAATATCCCCCTACAACAAAAAAATAAATAATCGAAGTAAATTAAATTCCCATCCAAAACCAAATATTCATAAAGTCAATCAATTTCTTCCAGAACGTTTGCATGCTGAATATGAACCTCAGGCGTGCACTATTCATGCAAAACATGAGCTAAAGCTTAAACATACTTCCACAAACAAATTGCCGCATCGAGCACACTGCATATGGAACCAACAAGCTGTTCCTTACAACAGGGTACAATGGTTACCTGAATCACGTCCCCTATAGAAACACAAGAGGTATTTGCCCATTGGGGAAGTCCTTGCACATTCAAAAGCCGAAATGTCTGTGGTAGTTTATCATTAGGAACACGAAAATGCTGTATGGCCTCCACTTGACTGCCATCTCTCTTAGACTGCAAATTCCCACGATTCTCAGCCCCCAAGCTGCTTCCTTCCACCTCAGCCTTCAAAGTCCAAAGTCGATAAAGATGGGCATTTAGTTAGCCTCTCAAAATCACATTTTCCATAATCATCAACAGCAGTTTAATCAATCAAACTATTTAAAATCAAAAGAAGGACACCTTAAAACTTGTATTGGAACCTTTCTCTTGGGGCACTAGCTGACGTGACCGTTTTCGGCTCAACTCCTCAACTTCAGCACCCTTTCCTCTATCGTTTGAACCCCTCTTATGGTTATGGACACCATGCGCATCTAAATTTTCGTTACCAGACAATGTCTTATACTTGAAAAGATAATGCCCCGGAATTAGCTCTATAACATCACCATGGTGTATAGTCGCATTGTCTTTGGGAAACAATTTCTTCCTAGTATTCTCCGATTTAACAACAATGGGATTGGTTCCCTCCTACAGTTGCAATATTAACGTTAGCAATCTATCTACTTCGGTTAAACAGTGGACTGGTTTGGAGGTTTAAATTACGGAATTACCACGGCCAAAACGGCGGAAGCATCAGGAGAGGCAGTGAGAGTGAGGTGCTTGCGGCTAAGTCTTTTGTCGGAGAGGGAAGCTGTGGTGTGGCGGCCGATGTAATTTGGACCTTGGTTGAGGGGTATGTTGGGGATTGAAGTGTCTTCCTCGAGCTTGTCGTTGAGAGGAACCAAATATCCCATCTGCACAGAGCGAACACAAACATCTGCATCAGTAAAAAGAAAATGATAGGTGGGAATTAGAAAGTGGTAAAAGGGTAAGGGAGGGACCAGAAGGCGAGGCATTGGTGAATGTTTGGGTGCATGAGACTGGCGAGAGATATGTGGAGGAGCGACGAGGAGATGGGTAGCTTTTACTGCTCAAGTCTTGAAGACAATGGAAGTGGAAAGCTGAAGAACAGTGAGAAAAGCTTGAAGCTTGAGAGAGATCATTTTGACTCGGTGGGGAAGAAGAACTGAGAGAGAGAAGCACGAATGTTGGCAAATTTGGAGGCAGGTCTCGGAAAATTGTGTTCAGTTCCTGTTTAGAAATTCATCACATGACACTGATGACTTGTTGTTGGGCTCTTTGTTAATAAAGCCCAACTACTTTTCGGGCCCTCTCTGTCATGAAAAGGTCTCATAGGACCAAATACGTTTTGACCCAGCTTACAAGTTTTTCTTTTTTTTTTCTGAGAATGGGATATTTTAAACTAATTTAGGTATTGAGAGGAAGATTCAAACACGGATTTAAAAATAAATATGCACATTGTCGTAGTCAATTGGCTTAATCCACACCCACGAGTCAGGACATATCGTTAACCAACAAAAACAGGAGCCAGCCAATGGTTCTACAGGTTAAAAGAGAAACAGGGAAGTTTTCTAGTATAGCCGCGCGGCTATACCGTTTTTGGGGGGAAAAATTGGTATCGCCGCGCGGCTATACTATTTTTGACACATTAGCGCCTAAAGGCGCTAGGCGGGCCAACCTTTTTTTATTTTTTTAAAATTATAAATAGTATAGCCGCACGGCTATACGACGGTTTTTTTTACACGTGAGCTTCTATTCGCAAGGCGCTAGGCGGGTCCCCCTCTTTTTATTTTATAAAAAAATATAAATAGTATAGCCGCTCGGCTATACTATTTTGGACACGTGGACGCTAATCGCTAGGCGCTAGGCTCTAGGCGGGTCATCCTTTTTTTTATTTTTTAAAATTATAAATAATATAGCCGCGCGGCTATACGACTTTTGACACGTGTATAGGCATATACATTTTTAATTTTTTAATTATAAATAGTATAGCCTACTATACTATGGTTTTATGTTTTTTTCATTTTTAAATAGTATACCCGAGCGGCTATACCCAATGTCAAGTTGAATATCCACGAAGTAGGGGAATTGCATGCTTTCATTTTATTTGTTTTTTTTATTTTATAACTTACTGTGTCTTCCAAGCTAATCGGAATTGCTACACAAACGTTTGTTGTAACACCAACTATTACACAAATAATTAATCCATATACAATCAATGAGCATCAAATGGGAATTAAAAAGTCATGAGTTCAACGGTGATTTTACCTCGAAGTAGTAGTGTTTGTTATATAAATTATCCATATAATGAATCCCAACAAAATACAATTTGCTAATATAGCGATTTGCAACTAAAGTCCTAATACCCTGCCTTCCATCCACCACTCAGCTATTTCAACAAAAATATGGGTTAACTCTTCCATGTATTGGTCTAATTTACCAAAAAGTGTCTTGTCGGTATTTCAAGAACATGAGGTAGCATGGACGGCAAAATTTGCTACCTTCTGCGCTTGGATTCTTTTCGCATCTCAGCAAGGTAGTTCTCCAAGTTCGATTTTTCCCATAAACGTTTATGAATAAGATCTTCCTTTCTTGAGTCGTCTGAAAATCAAACCAATAAACAATAGGGAACAATAAGTACGAAGAAACTCTAGGGTGTGTGTGACAGTGTAGGAGAGCATGCAGAGTCCGGAACTCACAACTCAAAACCATAATTACTTTATCAATTACGATCTGAGGTTGCAGCATCTTGTATGGAAGGTTTTGTGTAGGTTCATGGTGAATGGTTAAAGCTTAAAACAAACAAATTATGAACTAGTTGGTGCTCAGACATCCATCCCCATTCACCCCACGGTGATCTAATGGGATCAAAAGTTAATGACCCTCTTTCACTGTTAAATCCATATATCAAGCCCCATTAACCTTGACCAAATTCATAATGCCAATATAAGGGAAAAAAACACTGAAATTTAAACTTATATACCGAGATTTCTCCATGCATCAAGAGGCGCATTAAGGGATCTCTGTGTTAGGTAGGAGGCATCATCCCATGAATATGGAGCTTGTTTCACCTTGTATCTCCAGAACCAACAGCCACACCATAATAATAGCTGGATCAACAAGAAAAAGAGTTAACATTACAGTAATAGTTAATGTAAAATCATCAATTCCATACATTACTCGGTAGACAAGAAAACGAGTGGAATATATCAAGCATAAAGTACACCCATGGCCATTATTGGTTAGTACTGCTTATTTTAAACGTCAGAATACCTTGCCAATAGTGTAGGGTAGGAGTACGAAGCGGACAACAAGAAGATCCCACATGGAGGGCTGTTCAGCTCCTTTAATCTGCAACTCGAGTTCGTTGCCGAGATCTTCCTCCACTTTCCTATGAAAACAACATCCGCCTTTCTTAACAACAAATTCAGAATCATAGAATGTAATTCTATGTACAATTGATTAATCCTCATGGATACATTATCAATTTTTTACAACCATGCATTTCATTATTTCTCTTTGAAAATGACTAAGAATTCATACTTGTTCATCTGCTTGTTACTCTTCTTCTTATTTGTAGTCCCCCCACTACGCTCAAGTTCCAAAGCCCGTAGTCTATTTTTGTAAGCAGGAGTCTTCTTGACCATGTCCACAGCCTACAGAGACATGAAACCTCAAAAGTGTCATGAATGATATGCATTAGCAAGTCCTGTAAGAATCCACTAGAGTATACAGTACACTCCAAGAATACAATAAGGATAGACAATAAAATCTAGATTTGGGAGTGATGTCAGCAGTCAGGACACGTGTACCAAAGGCATGTCATGCAACTTGTTTAAGCCATACAGTGACATCTGCATTTCAAACATTACTGCTTTGATACTCTTATAAATGTAATGTACACATTATATTGATCTGCCACAGTACCTGATTATACCTTGTCCACTGATTTAGATACTGAAATGCTGAAAGAATCAAAAGAAGGCCAACCAGGACAGCACGAGGATCCTAGAATGCGGACACATAAACAGTTTTAGAAACAAATACATGAAATTGGAGCTTAAACTATCAACTCACAGAATTGTTTCTGAACCAGACAGAATATTAAGTTATGATTTGAACAATGAAAACTCTCTCACCGTCTTGTGACCGTAATATGCTTGATAGTAGCGAGCTGTATTGTAAAACACCTAACAAGCAGAAAACATGGCAACCTTATTATCTTTCACAAATATATAAGCTCAAAGAATATGGAATCTTAACAACTGGAAGCTTACATTACCCATATAAATTGAAAAACACAGCATAATACTTACAAGAATTTTCTTCTTTCATGCAATGTCAATTCTTAAGTCTACGAAAATCGATAGAAAGGTTTCCAAATTACTTTTAGCCCTTAATTCAATGTTCACTCAATTGTTTATATATTTTACCTCCTCCGGATGTGCAATGGCGTAATCATACTGCTCCCGAGTGGCCTCGTCCTTCAGAATCTGCAATTTAGCAATTAAACTCCATCATCACTAGCACATGACAGCAAATAAAAGTCTAAAATAGCAATTGCATTCGAATCAATTTCCAAATTTGGCATCATTTCCTACAAAATTACATGATCCCAAGTACCTCATAAGCATTGGCAACTTTAACAAACAGCTTTTTCGATTCCGGATCCGGGTTTTTATCCGGGTGACTGAGAATCAAAAACCAACATATCAAAGAAATAATAAAACTCTTGATTTAATAATTCCAGAGTTATTTACAAAGTGAAAAAGGGTGCAGACTCACTGTTTCAAGGAGAGCTTGTAGTAAGCTTTCTTGATCTCCGAAGAATTCGCGCTCTGCGTAACCCTAGAGAAGCAGGTGAAATGTCAAGTAAATATGCGATCAAGAGAGGGGTAATTTGGGAAGCAGAGGGAAAATTATGATGGAGAGGAGCGGAGCTGACCCTAGGAGATCGTAGCAGTCGTCCTCGTCGCAGTAGATGGCCGTCGACGTAGTGATGAGATGGCACAGCATTAGAGCTGAAACAACCGCGAACCACCAAATCGCTGCCGGTGGCGCCATGCTTTACCAACGGAGCTCTAGATTTCTCTGAAATGGTTTCCCGATAATTGGAGGGTACTCTGCGTTTAAGTGTTTGAGGAAACCAACCAGAAAAAACAAACAAAAAAATATGAAGGTGGTCAACAGATCTGCATTTCAAGAACTCTTAGCCGTCGGATTTGCATAAACTCATCTTTGTATAGATGAGTAAACGACGTGTCGCTGTGTGAGAGTTGGCTCGGTTTGACCGCGACTTTGCTTTTCTTTTTGGCGAGTCTATTTTCCTTTTTGTTTTTGGCAATAATGACATTCAATTTCAAATACAATACAATATGTTGTTCACTTTTTCTTTTGCCAAAATTAGGAAGGGAAAGGGGGAAATTCACACACACGTATAATGGAAGTTTGAACTTTCAGAATCATTTGGGAGTACACGAAAGACCTAAGCCAATTCAACTAATACTACATTGGTACATGTTGTTTACCGTGTAATTGTAGATACATGTTAAGAAAAAGAAAAAAAAAAACCTATTTCTTAAAGCTTTCCTACGCAAGGTTCTATGTTCAATTCCCTTTCTCTTAATATCACTTGTATATATTCCTTTGTAATAATAAAAAAATTATTGTTTGTATATATATTTATATATATATATATATACAGAAATTCTCTTATGCGGACATCCGGACGTTATTATCGTGCGGACGCTGTGTATTTTGTACTACCTCTTTCTGTTTTCCTGCATGTTTACAATAGGATCCGCACGATAATAATGTGCGGACATCCGGATAAGAGAATAACTGTGTATATATATATATATATATATTATTAAAGTTGTTGTTTTGAAAATATAAAAAGGTTTATAAGATGGAGTACCATTTATAAAGTGCACTTGGAGTTGGAGCGAGTTAAGGCTTTTACAATATGCTTGTTTTCTTCTTAAGATTTCGTTAATCAACCTCAATCAACAATGATCAATCCTTCATATACTATAGCTTAGGGTTTAGCAATGCTTGAGGTTGATGTCATTGGATAAAAAAACAATAAAATGATGATAAACAAAACTTGTTATATACTTAAAACAAACACCCTTGATTAAAACCAGAATAAAAATTATAAACCCCTAATTACAATGTAGTAAATCACAATTGACTAATTAACGAGCTTAATTTCCATTGCCTAATATAAGATTAAGCTTAATTTCCATTGCCCTCACCCGAAATATATTTAGATAACCCTAATGATGTACTAGCAAAACTCATCTGTGTAGTACTAATGGCTTACCTAATTATTAATTATACAACAAACCTAGGAAGACCTATTTTGGAACCCAGCATTTTAACATCCTCTTGGACTTGCCGCCTATACTCCCCGAAGCTGAATTTTCTATACACCGAAGGCTCACGGCAGCTTTGTATCACAGTCTCATACGAAGGGCATAGGAAATATGCAGTTGAGAATCGTTCCACTGCCAAATTCGTGACAACTCGATGTTGAACACTCTTGTACACATTGTTGCTCCATGCCTAGACAAAAAAACAAAGTTAAATAATATATATTGAGAAAAATGACACAAGTGGGCTTGTATTATATTACATAATTAAGAAACGAAATCTTGATATATGTTTGTGTTATGTTGTCAGACCGAAAATATAAGTAATTAAATTGAAACTTGACCTGAAATAAATCTCCGATGTTGATGATTAGGGCCGCAGGATTAGGTTTAACCGCGATCCATCTCCCATCCTTGACCAACTGCAGTCCTCCAACCTGGTCTTGATGCAAAATTGTAAGGAAGTCGCTATCAGTGTGTGGCATCAACCCAAACACCTCAGAAGGGATGGGACATGGTGGATATCGGTTCAATCGGAGATAGCACGTGCTGGGCAAACAATTTGCTTGGAAAAATGTCGACTTGTGACCCAATTTCTCGGCTAAAATTTCAGCCAAGTTCAGTGCCAGACTTGAAACTGTTGTAGCAAACTGTTCCATAGTCGAGCTGGATACCCAAAATCACAAGTGCCCACGTGGCATAAATGAGTATGATGATGGTGAAAACGAAAAAACAATGAGAGGCAGAGAGAGGGAGAGAGGGAGAGAGGCCATGCATGCATTACGTACAGGGATTTGATATCACAAATCAACAACACATGGAGTGAGTTCAATAATTGGCACATTTCTGCAACACAAGGAAAAGTATGGTAGCCAATTGGGACAGCAAGGCTATATAGCTATCTGTAATTTTGTCCCATGACAGCAAGGAATCAATTCTAGCAGAGTGTCCCGGATGGTTCGTACAAATCTAGAACAAATGAGATGATGCATTGCACACTCTATGACGTTTCACTGCAAATTGCAAGGACTGAGATCACAAGATCTCTGCAACTCATTTTGTGGTTCCTATACGACTGCATGTGAAGCAGAAGCTGACGCTTAGCTACTGAGCAGTCTGTTTCATCAACTTTTCCAATTTCCATGGACAACCGGTAACTAAATATGCAAAAAACCAACAACACAACATAAATTACCGATGCCAAAATATTGACATACGCAACCGCTTAAGAGTGGCGGTATTGCTGTATCACACAATAATTTCTCTTCGTATAGCTTACTAGCTAGCTGTATAGTATCCAATTGTTTATTGGGTCGTTGGTTCCTATGGTTTTAGTGGATTCCTATTTTCCTACGGTAGTTTTGAGGTTGTAACAAGTAAAAAGCACGCATAATTAACATATAATTATGTGAATTAGTAAGTAATAATTATATATACCTGGGATTATAATCGAGACCAGCTGCTGATGAGGTGGAAATGTCTTTGAGTGGAATGTGAAACGCTTCAGACCAAGCCAATTGTCTTAGGCATGTGGCTGAAGGCGTTCCCCAACGGTAACTACCGGCAGAGAAATTCAAGTACTTGTCCTCTTGACTCTTCTTATCAAACGACTGCTTGAACACCTTCTCTTGCTCAATCTTCATCTTCTGAAGCAGCCCACCAGAAACCCCATGGTTCACAACCTGAAAGAAACCCCAATCTTGAGAAGCCCTAGCTATCTCTGACTTGCACTCTTCCCTTTCCCTTTCTCCGAGCTCCAACCGCCGCAGATCGATCAGCGGCAGGTCACATTCCTCGACGATGACAAGCTGCAGCATCTCCTCACGGTCCTTGTTGTTGCTGTTGCTGTTGATTATGGTGGCGGTGGCTTTGTCCGCGGTTTTGTCGAAAAGGGTCTTGTAGGCCTTGTGAAATGGTGGGTCCGAGTCCATGATGCTAATTAGAAATTGAAAGACATGGACAAAGTGAGAGAGAGAGAGAGAAAAAGAATTGAAAGGGAATGTTATGAGAGCCGGGAAGAGATTAAAAAGAGAAAGATGGATAGCAATTAACCAGTGGAGGGTTTTTTGGAGATGGAGACAATGAAAAAAGAGATTGAGACAACGCCGCGTTCTATTGTTTCTTATGTTCCCTTCGTCGTCGATGAAAACGTTATGGCGTTTCCTTTTCTAAGTTTTGGAGTCTACACTAGAATTCTGTGTCCGTGTCTTTTTGTTATAGGCACCAGACATGGAAGTTATCTATTTCATTTTAATAAACTTCCTCCGTCTCAATTGTCTTATCTCTTATCCCTGTTTAGATGAGAGAAATTAAAATAGTTATCAAATGAGCCCTAAAATTACCATGTGATTCAACTTTATCGACGATGACCTATGGACAATCATATCAGCAATATATCGACAATAATATTACTGACTAACATCTGCATTTTAAAAACAAACCAAAAAAATTGTAGTTAATTAAACTTTTAATCACTATTTTCCATTAATTAAGCATGTCCCTTGATATCAATATGATGATAATCTGAAGAATTTTCAGCTTACCTTATTAAAGGCTGTGGCCACAGGGAGCTGTCGCTTGGATTTTCCTCAGACCTAGGATGTTCAATATTCTCAGAAACGATATTAAATGAAAATTGAATGCAAATATACCTTCCGAATAGAAGAAAACAAGATTGCGGTCGTACTAATGTGTCGACCACCGACTATACCACATTCCTTGGGCCCATATGTTTAAGCGAGGCATAAATAATTTGCACAAGATAATACTTGTTATCCCTCACTGCAGGGATATGCCCATATCTGGTTCTAATTAAGCAGTGCAAAACAATAGAAACCTTGGAAAATAACACTTGGTGTGATGAAAACTAGCTATTAGCGAACCTTGCTAAGAAATTAATCCTATAAAGCCTGACAAAACAAGAGAAAAACCAGATCGACTACTAGTATTTCAAGACTACATATATATCATCAAGACCATCAATGTGTGGGAGCATACTCCAAAAACGGGATGAGAGCTCATTAAAATAAAATAAAATTGAGTTTACAAACCCCATTCTGCACCTGTTCTGGAACCTTCAATAACATCTCAAGACTCTATCAATATTCCTCCTTTTATCATAAGCAATGAGCCACCTCTAGCTAGCTACCGGATTTAGTGATATATATATATATATATATATATATATATGAACTCGCCTGCATAAAAAGAAAAATATAGCATATTAATCAAACTTCCAAGTCATCATAATGTTGTAGCTCAAGATTCAAGAGTCAAAAAGCCCATTATTTTAGTCTCGGAGTGACAAAGTTAAAAAATATAGCAACACTATGCTTAGACCACAGTCACGTGATTTGTGACCAAGTCCCTTTGGCTGTGCTTGTGACTAACATTAATATAGGCCAAAGGTATATCAGTGGCCTGAAGAGGTTTTGTAATAGTGTGCTAAAAGATAAAATGGAGGTGACTTGCATGGCAATATCACTGCAGGGAGATGTTGACATCCCACTTGTTTGATAGATTATATATCATTATAAAGACTATGAAAAACATGTTGAATACAGTGGTTAATTGGGATCGAAAGACACCAAAAGCAAGAGTACAAGGACAGTGAAAGATCCAAGCAAGAAAGATAAGCTCAAACTTGTTACAAAGAAAGATAAAACACATAAACAGCATTAAAACAAAAATGTATGTGATGCTCTTCTTACATGTATGTAGGAGGATAGATATATGGAGAAGATCGGATTGATGCAGACGTTGGCTTTGAGAGAAAGAGAGAGACAATAGCTAGTGGGAAGAGCTGGCTTATAAGGAGGAAATGGAAATCCCATCAATCGTCTTCACTACTTTTGTATAGGCTGCTAAGAGGATTGAGAATTTATGCCTAAGAGAAGAACACGCGGCTCAAAGTGGCATCAGATAAAGTATGTTGGACGTCGGCCCTCCTTTTTTTCATGCATGTCACAACCTGGATTCTCAACCACACCAAATAAATCTAAATGCATGATCGTCAACTAGCTACTTGTTCTCTTCTTTATTCATAAGTTATTTTAATTAGCAAGTCATGATAATAATTATTCTATTACCGCATTTAAAAACTCTAAGAATTATTCTTTAATAATTAGTTATGGTCCTTAAACGAGGATTCTTAACCGTTAGATCACATTTTCTCAACTAATTGTTGACAAGATCACATGTCACGATCGGGAACTTAATAATCTAATTCAATTAAGGCGCATCTCACCTTAATTACCCCCACTGATATAATCTAGTTGCTAAGAAAGTGTATTAACAATAATATGCATATATAGCTCAAAGGATTAATTCTAGTTCCTAAGTCCATAATAATAACACATCTTTTTACATATTTCTAATCAAACTAAGATAAAACATACTTATCTGAAGGTTTTTGTGTGAGTTATACATGACAAGAGAGAATAATGCAACCTCAATTGAATGTTGAGAAGCTAGGATTCAATTAAGATGTAACTAGATTATAATTATATATATCAAAATTAACCCCTGTTTTATCAAATTATTGAAAAGAATTTATATTGTCAATAAAATTGAGGATACACACATTTTTCTAATAAAATTGAGAATCGAATCGACAAGATTCTATGCATCTTTTCACAAATTGACAAAAAGTAGATAAATTTTCATACATAAGGCCAAATATATTGAAATCATGATGGAAATCCGCTTACTTATTTTAGAGAACCAAGAACCGGTCTTGACTTGAGCTTGGAAATTGCGAGTTATGACCACCAAAAATCAATTCTCTATATACGTCCTACATTGTTCCACGTTTGACCTGTAATTCCAAAGCAACACGTCCTAAACTGTGGATAAAATCTATGGTCTTTTCAAAAGCTCGTACATAATTTAGCACACACAAATCTCAAAAGGAAAAAGAGTGAGTTGTGTGATTATGTGAAGGTCGATCACTTATAATAAGGAGGAGAGCAAAAAACTAAGAATGGTGAAGTGGTAGCCATGGTGCTCAATACATTTATACACCTAATATGAGGTGGTTTCATGAAATCATATAGTGCGTTTCAATCAACGGTTTAGAGTTGTCTACACAATTGTGGTTGATATAATTTATAATTAGTCGTTGAAAGTGACGCTTGCGTGACGAAACATATCTTCAAGATGCTTTATTACATATTCCATTTCAAAAGTTAAATTAAAATGATATTTTATTTAATATACGGAACATAGTACTATATAAGCACATGGAGATTTTGGAGTATTATAAAGATATTTTCCATTTATAGCGCCTTGGTAAAGTGAAAGAATACCTATTTATGGCGCCGACATGATATAAAGGGAAATGTAGACGAAAGGGGCATGGAAGGAGAGACTTGGAGGCAGGACAGCCAGTAATCAATATTGAGAGAGAGAGAGAGAGAGAGAGAGTCGATGGATGGATGGATGGATGGATGGATGGATGAATATACACCAATTGGAAAGTTTGGCTTAAACTTTAAATTTAATATATTATAAGAAAAATATCTCTCTCTGTTCTCTCAAAAAGAAAATGTATGATTAAAAAAAAAAGGGATGAAAGTGAAACAAACAAGACAGGCAGAATCAACTGGACCCAACCGTTTAACATACTCTGATGATCATGTCGGCAGAAACGTGGCAGAATCTAGAGTCACAAAACATTAATTAACGTCGACATATATACAAATTAGAATGCAGGCACTGGCGGGCAGAGCAAGGCCATGCATGTGCAGTGCCTAATTACATATATGGATCCAAAACGACACAGAATACATATGCATGCCCAGTTTCTCTCTCTCTCTCTCCCCAATAAATACATACGAATTTCCCAAAAAACCAAAAAGAAATGCCCTTTCGGCTCCTCCAACTGATCCAACAGTGCAGGGACGGTGGATGATGCTGCACTAGACAGTGGGATCAACATCAAAGTGAGTGAGCGAGAGGTGGGATGGGGGGATCAAACGTCATGTCGTTGTTGGAGGCATTTTACTATCTAAGATTCGCTTCATTTCTTTCAATCATTACGACTTTTTTAGGCACGCCCAACCCTAGGGTCTCAGATTTTGATATGTGATGTTGACTTTCTACCACGTGGCATCATCATGTGTATAGAGAGACAGGGACCCATCCTCACCCCCCCAATTATTATAATAATGTCATGTTGGTTTGCCATTGCTCGCCTTTCTGCATTATTGGACTCTTCCTACCTCCTTCTGCATGTTGCAGCTTCTTCACTGCTCCTCATCAAATTTCCTCTGCACTCTCTCTTTCTAAGTGACCCTTGGCTTATCATTGGGATTGGGACAGACATATTAATGATTATTTGATTTGTGGAAATACAACCTCTCCTTTTAATTACCCAATCAATGAAAAGATAAGAGGCGCATCAGCTCCTGGACTTCAAAACTTTACATCCAATCCAATCCAATATCTATCAACTTGTTTATACCACTAGTTTCATAACAGGTGGACACATGAGACTCACAAAGGAGGCCCACGAAACTCAATTCAAACACTGAGGCCCGCCCATAAAACAACCATCAATACTAAGTTAACCTTTGATAACCTAACTTGCCAATCCGACTTAAGAAGACACTTGCCGCACCAATTGAGTAAAGACAAGTGGTAGCCTCTCAGATGATGCTGCCCGCAATCTCACATCAAAATAATAACTCAAGATCCAACATTTTGGTCCTCTATAAACAGGGCTCAAGTCCCAAGAAACAATGTAGCAACGATTTTGGCTGCTATGCGTTTACTTTGTCTAATTCATTACTCGTTTTATTCTTAAGCTAATTTAAGTATCGGAGAGTTTTCGGTCGATACCTGAGGTCTTACCATTACCCTTTCTCTTGCAGATTATCCTACATCTGTCGAAGGGCCATGAGACCGAAGGCATCACACTTCTAAGTTGGGTCCAATAATGGTTATAAATTTTTGGGCATCAACACAACTCACTACTATTACAGCTTTCCAATTATAAAATCATCAACTTTAATATATAAAAAAATAGGTATATCGTATCAGATGTATGGGTTAAGCCAATTAGTCAAGGTAATATGTCCGACCTATTCATTTGAGTTAGATCCACTCCCTCAAACATGAAAATAGGTTAGAATATCGGATTGTGAAAAGATTAAAAAAATCCATGTTAACCAAAGTAGATGACTGCTGAATGAGACCCAATCACCACATAATTCTTTATTTTATAGTCCATTGAGGATACCGGGCCTCACGCCACCACGTCAGCAGCAGCATAGGAGCTGCTCACTATACCCACAGTCGGCCCAACGGCCCGCACACCCAAACAAAAATAAAAATCCAAAATGGGGAGCGAATTAAATAATAAAATAAAAATAAAATAATGATTGCTTCTTCCACCTTGAGCGTCCCGAACCTCGGTCTCGCACCCAGAACCAGTTATGCAAATCACCAACCAATACTCAAAACTCCAAACGCCTCCGCTTCCTCCTCCGAGCCGCAGGCTCGAAAACCCAAGGGTAGCTCTCAACTGACTCGATGGTCCAGGGCGCGGGCCATACGCTCGGGTCGGAAATTGGACCGCGCGGGCCAGCGGACCCAGTTGATGGAACCGAATTCTCCGGCCCAGCCGAGAGAACGCGTCTCGCTAGACGTCAAGGATGATACTTCAACGGGAAGCGACGGCGGGGATGACGTGGAGATGACGGCGGGGAAGTCGATATACATGGTTTCTGACGGAACTGGATGGACGGTGGAGCACTCCGTGAACGCGGCGTTGGGCCAGTTCGAGCATTGCTTGGTCGATCGGGGCTGCGCTGTCAATACCCATTTGTTTTCTGGGGTAAAGTTCAATGCTATTTGGTTTTTAATGTTTGCTATTGCCTTGTACTGAATCTGATGCAAAATTGTCATGTGAAATTGGTCAGATTGATGATGTAGAGCGGTTAATGGAGATTGTAAAGCAAGCAGCCAAAGAAGGTGCCATGCTTGTGTACACATTAGCTGACCCATCAATGGCTGAGTCTGCTAGGCATGCCTGTAAGCATTGGGGCATACCAACCACAGATATGTTGGGTCCAATTACAGAGGCCATAGCAACCCATCTAGGCGTGTCACCCTCTGGCCTTCCTCGTGGGGCTCCTGGCAGGAGCTTTCCTCTTACAGATGACTACTTTCGTAGGATTGAAGCCATTGAATTCACTATCAAGCAAGATGATGGGGCATTGCCCCAGAACTTGCACAAGGCTGACATTATACTTGCTGGGGTCTCTCGTACTGGGAAGACCCCGCTGTCGATTTATCTGGCGCAGAAAGGTTACAAAGTGGCTAATGTGCCTATTGTGATGGGGGTTCCATTGCCAAAAACCCTTTTTGAGGTTGACCCAGAAAAGGTTTTTGGTCTCACTATCAATCCTCTAGTGTTGCAAACAATTAGAAGGGCAAGAGCTAAGACTCTGGGATTTGGTGAAGGAATGAGGAGTAACTATTCCGAGATGGATTATGTGAGACAGGAGCTGGAATTTGCTCGAAGGATTCTTGCACAGAATCCTGTCTGGCCAGTAATTGGTGAGAATATTGCACCTTTCACATCTGTGCTCATATCAGTTTGGTTTTAGTATGATCTTGTTGGCCTGTTTCTTTTAAGCTTCAATTTGGTTGAGTTAATCATCCTGCTCATATTTGGTTGATTGCAGAGGTAACAGGCAAAGCAATTGAAGAAACTGCTGCTGTTGTACTGAGGCTTTATCATGACCGGAAGCACAAGTGCTCAATGCCAAGAATATCAAAACGTTATTAATGATAGAGGAGAGTTGATGTTAAAATGGTAGAGAGAGCTATCTCATATTAAACCAAGGAAGTGCTTTCTTTTGTTTGAATCAAGCATGCACATATGCGTCTGAAGCAAATGCTACAAGTCGTTTCAAAGTGTACATGTTTGTTTGTCACCGTTTGCATTGTATCCTGATGAATTTGCAGTAAATAAATAAATATTTCCCATTGTGGCTTTCATCACCTTTGGAGCTTAGAGCCAGATGCTACTCTATTTGTTTATTCTTTTGGGGGGGTTGGGTTTTGGGACAACCATGATTACATCTACATGAGAATGTAATATCTGAGGAAGACTGTGTTTTGTTTTGTATTTGGGCTGGATGTTTGGACAGCCTTGATTGAGTACTTAAGAATGTAATGTTTTTTATTTGTGGGCTTGAGCATCCAATTTCTAACGTTAGATCTCTTAGCAAACCCACTGGATTTCCAATGTGACATTGTTTTATTAGTATGTCCTTTTCAATGGAATGCCTTGGTGGGTTGGTTTGTTTTGTTATTATATTTGATTCTTCATCTTAAAATTCTAGATTAACCTCTAAATATGTCATTTCTATGACAAATAATTTTGTAGTTGAATATATCCTTGACTTACTGGAATGAGGGAGGGAGGGAGCAATAAAAGCTGTAACTGCTACCATTCCTAGATGCCCTAAAAAAACCAAACTCTTTAAAGAGGAGGATGGGAGGATGGGAAATTAACTATTACCTGTTACCTAGGGGTAGATGAGGGCGGGTAAAGAAATAGACTTTCGGGCGGGGGGGTGGGGGGAGGGCAGATCAACAAATCAACAACTAGAATAAAAGACGTATTGCCAACTTCAAAGGGTGCTTGTGGAAAGAAGACTTATTGCCAACTTACCAAACCCAATGCTTGATTTTGTGGATTTTGGGATGGATGACTCTTCCCGTTATTCTCATGACATGACTTGTCTTTGGCTTATTTATGTAGTTTTCATGTCAATGTCTGGGAAAGAGCCTTCCACAACAACCCAATGCACCCCTGGACTGCAAAACACTACTTAAAGAAAAAGCTTCGAGTGCGCATGCGTGAACCACTATATTATTATTATTATTATTATTATTATTATTACTATTGCTTGCAATCTCACTCACATGGAAGCCACGTACAACAAACAAAAAGGGCCGGTTGAAGTTGGATTGCCAAAAGAGCAAGCAAAATAAAGGGCAAAGGGGAATGAACGGAAAAGGATGAGGAGGAGGGCAAAAAAGTGACTTTCTTATCATCCACTAAAGCTGTGTAGAGAAACAATATTTTACAAAAGAACACATCATGTGTTTTGATCTCACCCATCTACATTAAAATTAAAAATAAAAAGGAAGATTCCTTCTCCTTGTCACAATGCAGTACGACGTTGTCATCACTTCTAAAATTCTGCAAAAACAAGTTTGGTTTCTGTATGAAGACAAGAGTGGTGGGAGGTTGTTAGCTTTTTCCATCCTTGGAACTAAATCATCATCTTTCAGTTGTGTAATCTTGTCCCAAATCTCTCATTAGAAAGAAGCCGCTTTTTCGAGTAGCTACTTTCCCATGTCTTCCATCTTAAATTCTACTACAAAGTGCACACGTTATGTCACTGCTGCCAATCTAGACTGTTTTCATCTGCATTGTACTTGGCAATTGAAAGGGTGAAGTATATCAACAAGATTGTTCCAATGCTTGACCTGTCACCACAAAAACATACTTGCGTCATTGAGCTGAAGAGGGGAAGCTTCCGTTGTAAGTTGTAACTATAGACTATTTAGAGAGATATTAGAAAACTTACATGGTGGCAAAGAAGAAAAGAACCCTCTTGGGGTCGATGGCCCAAGATGAAGAGCGCCGGAAACTATTTCTCCGAACAACACATCTGCCATCGGTGGTGGTGCCGATGTTGGCTGCTGTGACGGTGATTTGATGATGGACCTGCGGGTTGCTTGAATGATCTATGGTCCCCATAGCCAGTGGGGACTTAGGCGTGCTAGATCCTACAAGAGCAGCTGCAACTCAATAATTCCATACCAAATTGTGCACACATAATATGTTAGCTAACTAGACTTTCACCACCAAATTTTCCATAATGCTGGTTCATAACTGCCTATGGCCCCAAACAAGGAATTAAAACAAAAGGGAAAAGATATACAGTAATCTGTACTTTTATAAAACTAATCAAACTGTACCATCTAGTTGACCCAGCACTGGTTGTATTTCACTGTCATAACTGCAATTTGTGATAAGAGTGGGTTCTACTTTGAATTATGGCTGTGGGTTCATGTTTATCCCAACTAATTTCCAACTAACAAGTTTGAATTTTTAAAGCAAATCAGTCAGAAAACTTAACCACCCTTTAAGAAGATGCTCAAAGGCACTCACATACATCAGCACATCAGATACAGACTGAAACCACCTAAGAGTCTGCACTGAATAATAAAAATAATAGTAAAGATATTATTAATATAAATAAATAAGAATATTTGAATGATAAGGCAGGCCAAGTGTATGGGAGTCACCCACCTCAATGTGAGGCTGGTACAGGTTGGTGATAACAATTATATATTACCACAAATGTGGCACACACTAAGGTATGGTCAAAATTTCTATTTTGTTCTTATTGGTTTTACAAGTGTCTCGCGTTTTGTTTCCAGAGGTCTCATAGATTGCAGGACCATCAAGCCCAGAAGGGCAATTGAGCAATCACTCTCACACACAAAAATTATCAATCTTTTAAACAATTCATGGTTATAGGTGAAGGAAATTAAACTATTATTACCTAAGGGTGAAGATGCTCCTCCAGCCAAAATATCTCTATCAGTTGAAATGGCGTTGTAATTTATCTTCTTCTCCCCATCACGCTGAGACCATTTCCGAGAAAGATTTCTCTGCATCTTTATCATCATCATAAAGAAATTGTCAACAATCACTCACCACCATCATTTTCCATTGACCTTTTTCTTTTTGGGGGGCTTTATACAAAGAAGTGTAAAAGCAGAGTTGCAATGAAAATTTAAAAGAGACCAACTTGCAATGATGATGCTTGCTTGAGAAAGCGTTCGATTACAATGGCCGCAAAGTTTAATGGAGGAGGTATTATTACGTGTTATCTCAGACATATTGGTTTTCCATTTCAAGAAAACCATGATTAACTGAGAGATTAGCCATTAAAAATTGTCACTTTTATGATGTTAATGTAATGTAGGAAATAAAAAAGAAATAAAAGAAATGCAGAAGGAGCTAACTCTTATGAAAATAAAGAAATTAAAAGAATCCCATTAAGTAAATGAGGAAGAACGTACCGAGACTCTAGAATTTGGAGTAATATCTTTATCGGTGCCATGGGAGAAGCTTTCCATATCAATGACAAAGCTGTCAGATTTATCTGCTGTGTAATGAAAGCCGTTTATATGATCGGAAACTGAGATTTTCTGGGTACCCATTTTTTCTTCTAATCCATAAACCTCTTCAGTAGCAGCCGAATCCTGAACAAAATCAAGAACCCAATACAGAAACAGAGGCTCTGTAATGCAAAATTGTTCTGGAAATTTAAAAACATAATCCGAACAGTTACGAAGGACTCAGAGAGCCCAATGGAACAGTTACAAGAATTGAATGGAGCAATTTACAAGAAAGAAACGGAAATGAAAAATAAAGAAAGCCCAGAAAGCCAGTGCTTACCAACTTTGGATTTTCCGCCATTTTCTGTCACTTTTATAGGAGAAGAAAGCAGCCCCAATGAGAAAGAAGAAACGCAACAGAGAAATAGAGAGAAGAAAAGGTCGTATCCACAGCGTTATAAAATTGCGTACCGAATGGGACAATCACCAGCAACCACCTGATTGTCATATAAGAAAATGAAAAAACAACAAAGAAACACCTAAATAAGTCAAAACTGGAAGATTCAACACCAATAAAGAAATACCGTATGAAACAAAGCCCGTGAATTGCAAGAAAGAAACTAACTTGGTACATAAAGACTGACTTTTGTTTATTGGGTTTTCTTCCTCCAGCTGCCCCACCCAATTGGTCCAAAGAAAATAATATCTCAGCCCAGAGCAGACGACGTAAACACCCAGAAGAGAGAAAATGACAGTCTTTTCTTCTTTCTTCAACGAACAAAACCTTGATGAGGAGGAGGCCTGAAGAAAATGGCTGGTGCTTTACAATAATACAATTCTGTTGCTAAAAGCGGAAGAGACAGAAGAATTTTGGGTGAGAGGGAGTGGGAATGTGATCATGTGGGAGTGTTCTTAAGAAAGTGGCTGGTGCTTCTCTTATTTTATACGATCATCAGCCTGAGTTGGTGTTTGATTATAAATTATAATTGTAGGTGGAGGATACGTTTTGAGTATGCAAAATAAAATTTCATTTTCTTGACCAATTTGGATTTACAGTTTACAGGGTGGTGGGGGAGATCACAAGGGGGCCAGTCCATGGTAAATCCCCTACACCCCCCGAATGAATAGAACAAACATCCTGTCATCTTCCGCTAATTCTGGTTGTGCGGATTGCTTAATCATTAATTAAACTGGACAAAATGATTTTAATTTCTAGTCCCTTGTGAAGCTATCCATCTTTGATTTCGAATTTCGATGCATATTTGCTAAAATTGTGTCAATCTCATTTGTCTCTCTCAGCTCAATCAGTTATACACGACAAGATTTGATGATCCGTATAGTAAAGGTCACATGGATTATCCCACATTAAAATCTCAACTTTGGAAAATTCTAAAAGCCAATAACTAAAAATATAATCATGAGTGACTTTCATTATTATAACACAGGTGGAGGTCTAGCCAATGTTTTTCAAAGAGTCGACATTCCTAAACTACCTCGTGGGGATTTATTTATTTATTTTTATTTTTATTTATCTGAGAACGAACATTTCATTGAAATATTATTGTCATAATATAATTGAACAAAAAATTGGATCTCGGTGATGCAACAAGTGTAGCATGGTTAAAACATTGCTTTTAAAAAACCGCAAAAGGAGGAAAATATATAGTAAAATCTACAATTTGAATTTTGAAACTTACTAGGAGGCGAGGAAATTAATAATTCTTGATAATTCAATATGTGGACAGTTTTTAATTGTCTTCCCGAGCTATAAGTTGATTAGCATATGACAATTCAACACATATAATTATCATTTATTTATTTCTAGAATAAAAATCGTTGCGTAACAATTTGTAACGTGCTTGTGTATATAAAGAGTGTTGATAAGATCATCATTCTTCTTTCCAAATCGACACAAAAAGAAAAAGAAGAAGAAGAAAAAAGGAAAGGAAAAAGTTGTCAATTTACATATGACGACATGAAGGAGACGTTTTTTTGGCACCACATCAAAGGGAAGAAAACAAAACGATGGCTCTATAGTTTTTGTTTTTATTATTTTCTTTCTTGTTTAATTTTTTTTATTTATACTATTGATATTAAGGAAGTAAATTCAAATATTAAACTTTAGGATAAGAATAACTGCTGTTAATCACTTGTACACGTCTTCCCTCTAATTTTGCGTGAGGCGGCACAAGCGGCCAAGACCAACCCCCTAAGTAAATGTAAATGTAATACACAAAAGCCTCATGCTTTTTGTTTTGGTTAGTTAAAGAGCACATGAGGATCGACATGCAGGCAACCTTCCTTAATTAACAAATGCTAATTAAACATGAAAGTGCATATGATGAGGCAAGCATGGTTAAAGCAGCAGTATGCCTTGGTTCTTCTTCTTCGTGCCCATCTTTGTCATTATCTATTTCTTTAATAGAAGTATAAAGCAAAACAGTTTTTAACAACTTAATTATGTTATTTTAAAATTGAGAAAAATGCTTGTTACCCTTTTTATTTTTATGGTCAGAAAAAAGTCAAAAAGACACATATGTGTGAGCCCCAAATTGTTGTCTTGTTTCTTTTATGTTCTTTGGCTTCTGCTTTCTTTTCTTTTCAGTTATTATGAGTAGAAAAGGAAATCATCACCGATTTGAATTTTGTTTTTGCAAAACCAGTAATGATCACAACATACATTCTATTTTATTCTATGTGATCTTAGATGAATTCTCAGCAAAATTTGACCCCATATGTTCCCATTGCTTTCAGTTTTTGTATACCAACTCGTAGCAGTTGAGATGACAACGTAAGATTCCAGTTTTTTGTGATGCTGGCAGCCTCAGATAAAACAAAAAATTATGTATCAAAATTTGACATGCAGAGCTCTGCAAATTTGAAGCAAATATCTGTGGTGCCTATAAAGCTACCACTGAGGCTGAAATAAACCAGCTGTATGCATCCTCGTGCAGCTTTCACATTTTGTCCTTGATATTAAATTCACTTTGATTCTTTTTTGACAACTTGTAACACTTGAGAAGGACGACCTTTGTGTTTTTCAGTTCCACAAACTGCAGGCAATGTCAGATAAAACAAACGCAGGATAAAATCCCCTTTTTCTATTTTGACATTTTGGGCAGCTGAACTTGATCCCTTGGAAAAAAGACGATATGGTGGTCACTATCTAAATATAGAAACGTGACCATGAGAGGAAAACCACTTCTTGATATTATTCATTCACTCTCCTTTATTTATTCTTTAGTTTGGTCCCTATATCTCCCTAGCTAGCAATAGCAACTATCATTGACGGCTGTGATTTGCACCAGAACATTCTGGTTTTGATTCACTCCGACTCGTTAGAAGAATCGAAGCAACACCAAGCAGAGACCGAAAAAGGATGAGGCTCTCAAACTTTTATAGCCAGAAGTGCAGAATCAAGGTTTAGCCTTAGGCATGCTATCCTTATCTACAATGATGCACACAAAAAATAAAAAATCTACACTGTATTGAATTAAGGTATAAAGTTGCTTGTCATTACTCAATACCCAAATTAAGAGAATGAGAAGGACAAATATTGGCCAAATTAGGACAAATATTGGCTAGCAATCAGGTCCCCATCAATTTAAATCTGTGGGAGTTGTTATTTCTCAACAAATGGTCCATTTTGCAGAATGTGAAAACCAGCACTGAACTGAAATCTACAGTATTATTAACAAAGAAAGAAAGAAAAAAAATTAAAATTCAATCATGCCTTCCATTCGATGTTTAATCATGTATGCCTTCATTCATAGGATCAGAAGTGTTGTCGAATGAATATTTTGAAGTCCAGAATTGTTCTCTCTGGATTTATCTTCCTAATTAATTTGGTTCTGAATCATAATGTACCAGAGTCCAAATATTGTTTATGCAGACATATATATCCAGGCCAACTATTTAATTATATGTTATCCTCAATGGTTGGTGGTGGAAATCCCACCACCTGTCTATGGCTTGGTGATCTTAGCCAATCACAAATACACACATGGGTTTTCCATTTTCTTTCCCAATTCATTTATTTGTACCCTTTTGAACCTCCTCATAATGTGAATGAATGAATCATATCAAACTCTGTTTTGCTTCGTGGATGGTAGAGAAAAGAAAACTTGTGTAATAAAAAATGGTCCTTGGTTGGATAATATTGGATTGCTTGGGAACTTCCATAAGCAAAAAGTTAAAATTTACATGATGTGGTGGGGTACAAACAATATCAGTAATCAATCAAAGTAATCGATCATTACATGACCAAAAGCATATTTCTTTTTCCTTGTTATTTACATTAATTCCAATAGTTTTAGTGAAAAAATAATTACTTCATGTTATGGAATGAGGAAAATTTTAACTAATCTCTCCCTCGTGAGTCTTAAAGAACAACTCCATATAGGTGAGAGGAGGAAGAACCGTTAAGTGTGCTGACGTGGCATGTACATTTTAGGGAAGACAGGAAGATGGAGGTGGGGCCTGGTGAGTTGACGGGAAGGGAAGAAAGGGAAGACGGGGTTTGTTAACCCTAAAAAAAATTTAAAATTTAAAAAATCTGTTTTTTAATTTAATTTGGATTTTAAAATTTTTATTAGCTAAAATTACTAAAATGCACATGCCACGTAAGCATAGTTAACACATTTGTTGATGGAAATCAATTGAAGAATTTCTGTTTTAGGGGATAAAGTGAGACAGAACGCTCGTTTCATGAGGTAAAACAGTAATTAAGCCTTAATTTAATACATATGTCAAATAATTTAATATAATATATACCTATTACTATATTTCCAGTAGGCCTATATACACATAGCATTATTATTAGTAGGAACTTGTCGAACTCGATGATTACAAGCATCAATAATAATGGAGAAGAGAAAGAAGATGGCCAAGTTCCATAATAATTGTCAAATCTTCCATGAATATATTGTAGATATTATCAGTACCTGGATCATATAATATATAGGGTATATATATATATATATGTGATCCAATAAAGCAAGATCTCTCAAAAGATAAGAGCTATAGCCGTGGCCCTGCCTGCTCTTGGTCTAGCCCTGGCCATCAAGGAGCAGACAAATGGCTGGTGGTTGACTGATGATGACTCTACTATCAGCAGCAGCAGCAGGCTACAGAATCATCTTCTTCTATACAAAATACAAATGGTGTGCATATATAGACGTTTTCATCAAAGTTTCTTTGAACCAACCAACCATATGTTATCCGCTCAAGAAAAAGAACCGTTTATGTTTGAAGTTATGCAGAAAAAAAGAAGACAAAATCATAGTTAGCTAGTTACCGACGCAGAATAGGATGTTGCATGCAGACAATGAAAGGGACAAACATTCAGCAATGACAAAGTTCCAATGCATTTGAAAGAGAAAGGGTATAATATTGGTGGGCTCCCGTACGATTTGTATACTGTTGATTTGTAGTAAATTGACAGCTCTCGTGGCGTCATCTTGGACATAAATTAAGCCCTGGACAGTATCTCACCAGTGGAAGTTAATAATTACATCCAAGTTTTCCTATTAAATCATGTTCATGGGCTACCTTTGTTTTGATTGAGATGAGTTTGCTTTTGCTTTATGTTTCTAAACACTTAGGTCTGATTGATCCTGTCATTGATTCAACATTAACTCATTTTCGATTATCTATTCTTGGATTGGAACATGATTAATTATGCTAAGCTGACTCATACATTTTTATTACTTGGATCGTTACCACCCACCCACCAATGGTGTGTACGCCCTTTGTTTTTGTACTGACAAATCACTTTATAATATATAAAGTTTGGGAAATTGGTAACTCCTCCCGTCCATCCATCCATCCATCCATCCATCACCACCACACAAAGGCTCCCTGTGTCACTGTGTGTCTGAAATTTGTACGAGTCATTTGCATTGCATTATTATTATTATGGCTCCATTTGCATTTTGTATTTGCATGCAATCCATTCCAAACATGCATTTGAATAAAGTTGAGATGCATTAATTGATAGCAATGTCGACCAATCTGGATCTATCTCTCTCTCTCTCTCTCTGTGTCTCTGTTGTGTGTGGTGTGGGGTTTTAAGTTAACATATCAAGCTCTGTCTTTTGTTGCTTGCTACTAATACTAAATCAAAAGATTAGATACATCCATTCTTTGTGTGTGTTGATGTAGACGGGAAGAAGATGCTCTCCGATCCCATCCCATTTTCGTCTCCCTCTTTTTTGAGGGCACACATATTCAAACTATGACCCATGGGCCATGGCTAGGCCACGGGCGGATCACCTATATATGAATTATTCATTTTTTTTATTATATTTTTTAATTAATTATATTATACTTGAGCTAAAAATGAAAATATCTCTGTAGTTAAGTCAAGTACTGAACTTTATTTCTTTCAGTTCGGTAACTGATTCAAGATGAGAATTGAAGATTTTGAAAAGAATATGGTATTGGCTGAACTTTGTTGGGCTAAAGTGTGAACCAAGCTACTTGCTCAATAGTAGGTCCTGCCTGAACTTTGTTGGGCTAAAACTTCAACGGGCTGATGGAAGTGGTCACATTTTTCAGTCCATCGACAATCAAACCAAGCCTATCCAATCCCAGTTTTATAAGACGAACAATATTAACATTAAATCATGGATCTCGAGCCTTTGCATTTAGACATCATGCATTTATCTGCATTTCGCGACAATAATGTTAAATTATAGTTGATTAAATGGATAGGTGTAAAAATGGAAGTGTCGTATCTTGGATCGTTAGATTATTAGAATGGTTTAGATCTCGCAAAATGTGGATAATTGCACAATATTTAAATATAGAGGCTCATGATCTGTCTTACCATGATTGGGTTTTGAAACTCAATCTCAATCCAGCATGGTTAATACTTAATACCAGCTAGCGTGACAAGAAATGCAAAATTTAAATATTGATGGACACATTCAAACTGATAATACTTAACGACATTCTAACATACAAACCATGTGATGTGCTACTGGTCGTATATCATAGGTTATTAGTAGTATGTGTTTAACTAACATTAAGGCGTAATCCAAGCACTCTTATGTGTTCATAAACTTAATTATCACACAACCTGTACACGTCGCATATAGATAATTTAAGCAATTCTCTAATATATATTATCTTTCAGGACTTAACTAGAGCAGGATAATAAATTTGCCTCGGCAGCAGCACTACTTACTTACTAATTAAACAAAGAGATGGACTTTGTTTAGCAACATCACATGCTTTGTATTATGTTAGGGGTCAACTGTTTCTTCGAGCTCCCGAGGAAGGAAGGACTTATCCATCATACAGCTTGATGCTTTTATTCAATGACAATGGAGGTGAACCAATAGGGGTTTAACAACTTATAATCTTGAAATATTAACAAATAACCTATTGCTAATTATAATTTATATGTGATGTGAGGCCGAACCGGCAGACATGTGAGGCACCATATTATAAATCAGTGAAATTAAACAATCAAAAGTCAAAAGTGTGCCAAGTAATATGACATGATTAGCGCGTACGTTAGGACGTCAAAGCTTATATATATATATATATATATATATGTATAAGTTGGTGTCTGTGTTTCAGCACAAGAAATAATCACAAACCCTTGAGCTTGACATGGCTACTTCAAAGCTTTTGTCATCTCTCTTTCTCCAGTTGGCCTTTTTACTTTTTGTCCTTGACCTTGCAAATGCGCAGGGAGGGCTCAAAGTCGGGTTTTATGCAAAGTCATGCCCCGAAGCTGAGGACATTGTGAAGAAAGTCATCTTTCAAACCATATCAACTACACCTTCACTTGCTGCTCCTTTGTTGAGAATGCATTTTCATGATTGTTTTGTTAGGGTAAGTATATATAACCAAAGAAAGAATGTTATCTATTTCTTTTCATGCAACTGATATATATCACTGGTTTTTCCTGCAGGGTTGCGAAGGTTCGATACTATTGAACTCTTCCACCAACCAAGCTGAAAAAGATGCAATTCCAAACCTAAGTCTACGAGGATTTCAGATCATCGACAAAGCTAAGTCTGCTTTAGAAAAGGCATGCCCTGGAGTGGTTTCATGTGCAGACGTCTTAGCCATAACAGCTAGAGATGTGGTTTCCGCGGTACTAAATCATATCATTTTCCCTCCATTACATTCCATTGAATTTGTAAATTTTGCTTTTGAAAAGCTATTGTTCATGATGTGATGACCTCAGATCAATGGAGCACACTGGAACGTTGAAACAGGTCGAAGAGATGGTAGCGTTTCCAATATAACAGAGGCCCTTATGAATCTACTACCACCCACTGCAAACATTACTATATTAAAAGCAGGCTTTGCGCTAAAGGGTCTAAGCGCCAAAGATCTTGTAGTGCTATCAGGTACCTAAACAACACAACATATATATACATAAAACTTCAGTTTTTACTAGCTACTAGCCTCTCCGCACGTGCTTCCGCACATGCTTAAATTTTTTTTTAAAAAAATTAAAATTTATTTTAGAATTAAAAAAGATAATGGGTAGTTGTGTTCCATAAAAATAGGTCATTATCTGATTTTTCTTTTAATTTTAATTTTTTTAAATATGGAAAAAGTGTGAATTTACCATATTATCCGCATTTAATTAATAATTTCAATTATTAATGTTTGCATTAACCAAAGGTATTTTCTGGTATTTTGAATGTTTCACCATTCTTTGCCTTTTGCTTTATATATATAGATATTATGTTCATGAGACAAATTTAACTAAGCTCTTCTATGTGCATGCACTTATATAAGGCGGGCACACTATTGGGACGTCTCACTGCACTGCCTTCAGCAACCGCCTTTACAACTTCACGGGGAAGGGCGATACTGATCCCACACTGGATCCCAACTACATTGCAAGATTGAAGTTGAAATGCAAACCCAATGATCAAAATACTCTTGTGGAGATGGATCCAGGGAGTTTCAAGACATTCGACCAGACCTATTTCACTCTCGTGACCAAGAGAAGGGGTCTCTTCCAATCCGATGCAGCTCTTCTTGATGACAGCGAGACAAAAGCTTACGTTCAAAGTCATGCTGCCGCCGTCGGAAAATCTAGTTTCTTTAAGGATTTCGGTGTTTCCATGGTGAACATGGGTAGGATTGGAGTTCTCACTGGTAACGCAGGGGAAATCAGGAAAGTTTGCAGCAAGATTAACTAAGGTTTTATTAATTTGAACACCAAGTAAGCAGATGAAACGATGTATATCTGCCTCCATATATATGTATTTGTGCCAGTGTATTAGTTATTCTTGATTATTTTCTTTCTCAAATAAATGTCTAGTTAAGATTTGGTATTGGTGGTGTGAACTTCTCCGGATCCAGACGGCCATTATAAAAAAATGCATAGATAACGTGTCAGTTCCTTTTTTTCTGGTGATAACGGACATCGGCACGTTTGCCATTGATCTCCGGACCACAGCAAGACCAATATATACAAAGATACCTAAAAAACAAAAAATGAATAAAGTACAAATAAACATTGGATCACCAGCTCACAAGATTCCTTAGAGTTCGTATCTATACTTTTCACAATCCGTAGGAAACCTTTATGCTTTCTTCGGATACAAGTCTTCGTATGTAATACGGTGATGGATGATACATTATTTGTACGTACATTTCATAAACCAATTGATACAATACATACAACAATGTCCGTTATATTCTTTTCTTTCTCCCTCCTAAAAGACCCAAAATGCTTTAACATCCCTTCACTCTTCCCCGCCACCTTCTTCACTACATAAACATTAACACACCCCTCCCTCTATCCTATTCATCAAATCCTCCCCAAAACTTCCCTGCCAAAAATGTACAACTCCCCCGACCGGTTGCCGATCCAGTACCCCACCCCGGAGCCCCAACGCCTGAAGCGTCAGCACACCCCCCGGTACTACGCCCACCGGGTCCGTGAAAGCCTCACCACCCGGGTCTCCAAGCTTTTCTGCACCATCTTCTTGGGCCTCCTCCTCATTCTTGGCCTGATAGCGTTCATACTATGGCTTAGTCTACGTCCACACCGCCCAAGATTTCATATCCATGCATTTACGGTTCCGGGTTTGAACCAAGAAACCGGGTTTCAAAATGCTGAGATCACATTCAATGCCACGGCCCGTAACGCCAACCATGATATTGGTATATACTATGATTCAATGGACGGGTCGGTTTATTATAAGGACCAGCGGATTGGGTCAATCTCCGGGTTACTGCCCCCGTTTTATCAAGGGCCTAAAAACACGACGATTGTGGCTGGGTCGTTTACTGGGGCCACCTTAACGGTGAATAGCCAGCGTTGGATGGAGTTCATCAATGATCGTTCGAGAGGAACGGTCGTGTTTCGACTTGAATTTTCGGCTACGATTAGGTTTAGGATTCAGTCGTGGGATAGTAAGCGCCATCGGATGCACGCCAACTGTGATGTCGATGTGGGCCAGGATGGCTTGATCTTGCCCGTTTCTAAAGATAGGAGATGCCCTGTCTATTTCACCTGAATTTGGAGAATTATTATTATTATTATTTTTAATTTTTTAATTTTTGCATTTTAACTTGTGTTTTTATTTCGTATGCTTTTGGGGGTTATACAGGGTTTGGGTTTGCTGTGATTTACTTGATTTGTTGTATAATCTTTCTAAATTGAATGGTTCAAAATGATTTATTTATTTGTTTTTATACAAGCGATAGTTTAATATACGACTCACAGTTATGTCCAAGACCTGAATAGTGTCTCCACCTGCATCTTTTAGGCATTTAAAAATATAGTATTCCTCTTTCTTTTTAACTTTTTCTTCCATATATGCTTTCCATGTTTCCTCGGATGTAAATGCAAAGAACATTTCTCCTTTTGATGTAAATATTTTGGACAGAAAAAAGTTACAAATTCTTGAGCTTCTTTTG